>NC_133311.1:18906700-18947406 GCF_012295235.1 Primulina huaijiensis | reverse complement strand
TATATATAGATCTTAAAACTTCTTTAATGAAATAATTTCAATCAGGCATGAATGTATCGTGGCCCACCTTAAATTTACGTGATGTAGAAGTTGGATTGTTAGGTTAAAATTTGTTTTACATGCAATTTAGTCTTCATTCTACACCATACTCAATGAGAGTTGGAGCCACCATTGACTTTATACCTTCGTGTTTCTCATTTACATGAATTTTATTGATTAACTATATTTTTACATGTGTATTATCTATGTTTCTAACGTATATTATAAAGAATGTGGCATTTAAAATAATCAAGTGTTTGGTATCTTTGTTCTTTGCAAATTATCTTACTTTTAAAACACAACATTAGGGTTTTAAATTTCATGTTTTTGCGGTAATTGTTACTTCATCAATCTTATTGATTAGCGTATCCATCATATTTGTAAGGTTGAGAAAAAAATAATGAATTTTCTTTATATCAAGATTACCATGCAAAAAAATATCGAATTTATCGAAATTTTTTGTACGGTATGATATTAATATTGAAATTTTAGTATGGTAACGATATGAGATTTGAAAATTTTCGGTATCTACGAAACACTGAAATAATATATATAAATTAAAACATATATAATATTTTTAAATAAAAAAGTTATATTTTTTAAAAATACAAGGTATTTTTCGGTATCAAACGGTATATATTGATATCATACTGAAATCTCGACATATCGCAATATTTTGGTATAATCAGTATGGTAACTATACATAACGAAAATTTCGACATACCGAGTCCTTAATTTTAAGTACGATATACAATATACATTTTTCGATACGGTATATACATTACCATATATCACCTTTACGTTTTGCTTCCCCAGATTTTTTAATTAACTAGTATTTAAGCATACTATAATAAATTTTTAATTTCTTCTAATTCTTTTAATATTTAATAAATTAATAATGTAAATAACATTAATTAACGGTGGACCATCCACGTTAATTTTGAAACTTTTTTTAAAATTAATGATAAAAAAACCCCTTGATATACCTTTATTTAATTTAGCTCTTATATATAATTAACTAAATTGTGGAAAGATAATAAAAGATTAATGAAATTAACTTGATATTTGCCGATTTGTCGAGATAGAAGGAATGCAATCATACATATTGTATAAAACTAATGAAGATGGTCTTATAGTAGCTAAAATAATTAACTAATTAATGAATAAACATTATTCGTTTACATAATATTGAAATATCATTTGATATTTGTATCCAAAATTGTAACACTACCAACCCCCAAACAAACGTTGTCCTCTAACAAGTGTCAAGAAACTTATTGATGACATTGATTTTGGTTTGTTCGGTCTTCCTTTTAAGTTGCTTAATTGAAACTATTAATTTATAATAAATTATTGGGTTTTTTGGTCTTTAAATGTGACACATTCTATTCCATTTGATCAGTGTTTTTTATTTTCCCCAATTTCTAAATTCTGTCCTCCATAAATTATTGTTTATAAATTTTTATTAAATATCAGGAGTTGGTGGCAAATTGCCCGACCGAGACGGCCGATTCGGAAGCTTCGGCTGCGAGTCTTTGAAATAGTGGGCCAATTTTTTTATTTTTTATTAATTTCATTTCAAACATGAAAAGATTTTAATTCTCGTAGTTCACTCATCTACTCACTAGTCTCGACATCTCAGTTTGATAATAACAATTCATTATATGAAATTAGATTTTTTGTTTTTCAATAATAATGGTGCATTTCGGTAAATTAGGAAAGTTTTTGAGTTACGTTTAGTGCTATAATTAGAATTTAATCTCACACATACTTACATTGCTTATTAGTTATTATTACAAATTCGACTTTGTTCGAGCCGTTGTACACCGAATAATAGATTTATTTCACCTTACCCGTAAATAATATCCGAACATTGAATCCAATGGTCGTCGGAAGGAAAAACGGCAGTTCTCAGCAAGCGATTAGATGATGCTCGTTTCAGTCTACCTCCGTTTACTTTTCATTTCATAGCCAACTAATTTTTTATATAACTCATTTTTGTTCAAACCATTTGATTCAGTTTATTTTCACACAGTTTCCAGTGTTGACTTATAATCCGATTGACAATAATTTCATTTCAGTGTTGTTAATCCAACAAAAAATATTTATAAATTTCGATTGATATTATTAATTTATCCATCCTCTCTAAATTAATATATAATTCTAACACGAACTTAATTTTCTATACGTCGGGATATGATCTTGTGTGGGAAGTAATTTAATTTAAAATTTATGCAAATTACGCCAACCATATATTTTGTACCTAGCTATAATTTTATTAAACTGATTTGTAATTGACCTCGTCGCTTTATTTTTATTTTTTAAAAATAATATATGTTATGTAACTTAAATAGACAATACCATCCACTCGTAAATCTAATTTAGATCCAATCGATCAAGGATATATATAAGATTATACAACTTTTTTACATCAAATATTTGACTTGAATTCTACAATAATTATGAGCGATAGCAATAATTATTTCAATATTTTTGACATGTTTTGTATTAATCGTCATTAATTAAAATTAATGTAAGCACCAACAAACCTACTTTGACATGTAAGCAGATGGAAGCCAGCGTGGCAAGTAAGGGGACAGGGTAATTACCATAAATTGAAGAAAATAACAAATTATAATGTCTTTTTCAAAAATATTATTTTGACTTTTTTTGAACATCGATCTAATCAGTTGTTAGTAAGTCGAAATATCTGAGTAAATCCATGATTAGTTTACTCGTTCATGATCGCTATTTTTAATAATATTTAAAAATTTACTGGAAAGAGTGGTAGCTAGGCTTCAAATTTATCAAAAAATGATTCATATATTGTACATGCTAATCTTGCTATATATTTAAAAACAAGGGATGAATGAGTCAAAGTGGTTGTGTCATGTTGGTTTGGACTCTACGCAGGTGTCGTAATGTTTGAATTCCTAAATACCATTTGCCTTAATTTTAAAAATTATTTTGACTCCATCTTACTGAATTAAACAATAATCCATTCCCCAATTTTGAATTAGCTTTTAATGCTTATTTCCATATAAAAATAATAAAAATTATAATCCATTAGACGGATCGACCAGATTCGTAGTGAAAAACATTATTTAATTTTGACATAAAAAATAATATTTTTTTATAAATCAGATCATTATCTACATCGCTCTTCGTTATAATTGAGTCGGATTTCAATAAAATATATGTTACACAGTACTTATAGTAGCGTGAGCGTGAGCAAAGTTCCCATCTACAATGGCCATCAACGGCTCTCCCGTTATAATCACCATTTGCATTGCGTCAGCCATAGATGTAAATATCTCAATCAACTTAACCACTTTCACTTTCCTTTATATTCCATAAAAAAATTCAGAAACAATACTCATTCCATGATTAATCCCCAGAGGAGTTCAAACAAAAAACCTTAGTTTCAGTCTAAGGTCCCCTCTCTCCTGCACCATAAATTGTCTCTTTCTTTCCTTTTTAACACCACCTCCTCGTTGCATGTCGTTTTACACAGATTCTTGACGCGCTTCGCTTCCACTCCATATATGTGTCTGCCTACTATTTCTTCTCACCAATTCATTGATCCTATTTTCTGGTGAAATGGAAAGTACCGGAAAATATGACAGCCGATGGGATTCTGATGCTGTGCCATCCAGGAATTCGGAAGGGTCAACGCACTCGGCAGAAGAGTTCGTGGAAGTGACGCTTGATTTTCAGGATGACGATACGATTATACTGCGAAGTGTTGAGCCGGCCACGGTTATTACAATCGATGGAAATGACATCATTGCCGGGATCGAAGCTCCGGTGCCATCGTCGACTTCGAGATCGCCCACAATGCACCGGAGCCCCTCTTACAGACTGCTTCAGTTTTCTCAGGAGTTGAAGGCGGAAGCGGCGGCGAAGGCGAAGCATTTCTCTCAGGAGCTGAAAGCGGAGCTGCGGCGGTTCTCGCGGAGCCACGGGCATGCGTCTCGAATACTATCCACCGTTGGTGGGGTCGGCGGTAACGGCTTAGAATCTGCGCTGGCGGCGCGGGCGATGCGTCGCCAGCGTGCACAGCTGGATCGGACCCGCTCAGGCGCTCAGAAAGCACTTAAAGGGTTGAAATTCATCACTAAAAGCAAGAAGAACAGCGTTGATGCATGGGAAGAAGTCGAGAAAAATTTCCAGAAGCTCGCCAGGGACGGCTTTCTTTACCGCGCAGATTTCGCACAATGCATAGGTTAATTGTTTTCAAATTGCTTGAAATCAAACCAATCCTCCAAAAGTTCGAATTTATTCAATAGCCATCGTTCAATTAATTATTGCTTGTGAGCTGAAAATTTCAATCTAATTCGGTAGTATTTTCACAGGGATGAAAGATTCCAATGAATTCGGGTTGGAATTATTCGATGCATTGAGCAGGAGGAGGAGATTGAAATTCGAAAAGATTTCGAGAGACGAACTTTACGAATTTTGGTCGCAAATTACAGATCAAAGCTTCGACTCCAGGCTTCAGATTTTCTTCGACATGTATGCATTTAGCTGTTTTGTTTCGTATTAAAAATTAAAACTTTTCTGGTTTAAATAATTTAGTATTCTTCCACTCCCTTTATCAAACAAAACAGGAGAGGATATAATATACAAAGAACTCACAATTGCTGTCTATTTATCATCAACTCGTATATAAGTAATTAATACTAATATACATGCACGTAAATACATGAAAATAGTAATTAATAAATATTAAATTTGAGACAGATTCTCTTAACAAAACTATTTAAGTACCGATTGATTAATCTTATAGTAAAAGTGAAACTCGACCATATTATCATCCATTTAGGAATATGATAAAAAAAATATTATCAATGTTATCTTTATTATTATATATTGATGCAGGGTAGACAAGAATGAGGATGGTCGGATCACCGAAACGGAAGTTAAGGAGGTAACGTGATTTATTGACTCCATCTGATTTGATTAGATTAATGATTAAATAAATCATATTCAGTACCAATGAAAAGCATGTAATTATTAATCTCGTTGTTTTAAAATTATTAAACTAATGTAATGATGATTATGAGGTGGTAAGTACAGTCTGGCAGATTCTTTACCATACCCTAGACAGTGAATAGCGGAGTAATAGATTAATCGATCACATTCCAAAGTGCGTGCATTAGTGCACAACACTAGCTTTGTTTTTGTCTTTGTCTTTGTCTTTGTCTTTGTCAACTTATTTAACGTTGAAACTATCCAAATTGCACCCACGTATCTTTTAATATTCCTCGAATTTGTGGGGTTGGTGGGGGTGTACTTTTGTAATTCTATAAATTCGACAAACCAATTAAATAATTCCTTTTCAATTTTTTCATGCATTTAATTTTGTTTTTTTTTTTTTTCACTTTATCTTAGATCATTATGCTTAGTGCTTCTGCAAACAAGTTATCGAGACTAAAAGAACAAGCAGAAGAATATGCAGCTCTGATAATGGAAGAATTGGACCCAGAGAGACTTGGCTACATTGAGGTATCATTTTTTTTTTATAAAAAAAAGAAATTTATTTATGCACCAACCACAACACTTGTAATAGTACAGAATGGAAAATGGTTACAATTAAAATTATTACATTTCACTTTTGTCACCATAAAGTCAGTCGTTAGATGACAAATGAGTGACTTGATCTTTATATACATGAATAAAAGGTTTTTTTAATTGATATAGACAAGTTCCAATATTTGACCTTTGAAGTTGTCATTTCCTTTTGTTTTGTTTAAGTCAAATGATTTTTTTTATATATATAAAAATTTAAGAGATTAAGTAAAGAATTAATCAAAACCTCATGAATCATCAGATAGAAGTAGTCTATTATTGGTAAGCACCATATACCTACTATTTAAATAACTGGTCATTCAAGTTTCAAATTATCTAAAGAAAATAAAAATAAAAGTGATAGCTAGCAAGTTCAATAAAAAAAAAAAATTGGTAGTAGACTTCAGGTTAAATGTAAATGATCATAAAAAAAAGTTCAGACGAGGAAACTAATTGATTAGAGCTAGCTTGCCATAATCTGGTCAAATCCAAAGTAGCGCAGAAGTAGCTTTCTTGAATAAAAATTTCAGTACCTAATTCCTGTTAGTTGAGCTCAATAGAAGACTTGGTTCAGATCATAATGTGAATAACACATTCAAATGAAACTCGATTATTAATTTGTAATGCTTAGCTTAGGTGGACGAAGTTCTTTAATTAAGACAACTGTCATGTCTTACATTAGTAAATTATGAGAATCTCCAACTAAGGATATGTGTATCTATTTATATATAGTTTAAAGTGAGTTTATGGCTAAGAAGTAACTATTGGAAGTGTCTTGTTTCTCGAGCCACTAAAATAATAAGATTTATCCCAATTCACGTTTTAGAATTAAATTTGGAAGAGTAGGGACGATACAGAATCAAAGGAGATATTTCACAAATTAATCTAATTTTTTTCAAAGAAGTCGGAATCTAATCAAGAACTTGAGGCCAAAAAACTTGCAAGTGAACTTTATGATTAAATCTCATGTGACGAAGATGACTTTTGAGCTCACAGGATCCTCCCCATGTGGAGGTTTCCGTTAGCGGGCATCAAATCCGTGTTTTCAGCACTCGACGAACGTCGAAAGATTATGGTCCACATCAATTTCACCGTCCCATTTAAGGACAAAAGCGCACGATCCATCTTTCCTGACATATCTCGTGTATGTTTGATTATGATGAATTTGTCATGTGATGATGCAGCTATGGCAGCTGGAAACACTATTATTACAAAAGGACACTTACTTAAATTACAGTCAAGCACTGAGCTACACAAGCCAGGCCATGAGTCAAAATCTACATGGGCTTAGGAACAGAGGCCGGATCCAAAGATTGAGCAACAAGTTTCTCTATTTTGTTGAAGAAAATTGGAAAAGAATTTGGGTGACATTACTTTGGATCATGATCATGATTGGTCTTTTCACTTGGAAATTCTACCAGTACAAACAGAAAAATGCTTACAAAATAATGGGTTATTGTCTTCTAACGGCTAAAGGTGCAGCTGAAACTTTGAAATTCAACATGGCGCTTGTTTTATTGCCTGTGTGTAGGAATACCATTACTTGGCTGAGGTCCTCTAAAGTGGCTTATTTTGTGCCATTTGATGACAATATCAACTTTCACCAGGTACACCAACCTCCCCACTTTCTTGAAATTCTTCTGTACGTAAATCATGTTTTACTTTGAGTCAAAGCAATAGCAGAGCGGTATTAAAGGTGAAACACTTTTCGATATTATGAATTGTATATTAAGATCATATTCAAGTGTAGGGGAAAATTTTAAAAAGGGGCCATTGTGCTTGCCGTCTCCTGTCCCTGCATCACTTATTTTAGAGGTGACATCTTTTAGCAAGTCGAATTAATATCAGCAGAAAACTTTTTGCTATTTTCTTGCTTTGTGCATGTCCCAACTTATTTTTTTGTCTGTTAGTCAGATAGCCTGTGAGGACGCGGATTAAGCTTATAAATATTAGAAAAGATATAGTGTGGAAAAATATCATCATGTCATTTGTGTTCTTAAATGTGATATAAGACCGGAGAGCGTGGTAAAATAAGTTCTCAGTTATGGGATTATAGGAGACAATGTATGTGTCAATGAACAAGTCAAAACGTGGGCAAGGTAATTAAATAAACGAGAAAATTGGTACAAGTCTCACTTACCTTTCATGAAAACATATAGTCTAGAAGCATATGCATTGGTATAAAACATTGGCCGAAGCAGAGCAGGAAACAATAGATTCTTCTGGTACTGTAAATCACACTTCTAGAGAAAAATGAAGATATTAAGCAGCTGTGTGAGTTAACTTACCATACACGAGTAAATTTTGGCACGCTACATGTGTACCGTATATTATTTTGATGTGAAATATAATTTTATATGTAGTACATGAACTATAACGATGTTAGAGTAACTTTTTTATTCAAACCTGATTGTTTGAGTATTTATTATCCTATAGTTTATTTCTTTTAAAAACGACGGTGTCGTGATGAAGGAGTAGTTCGGAAAAGAAAATTTATTTGTATTTGGAGACCAAAAGCAAGTAGCCGAAAGATATAATCTAGTAATAAAGATGATAATATAATATCGATATACAGTGTGTAAGATGCAAAATACTAGCGACCATTTAACTGGTAGAAGAGTGCTAACTATGTATGGAGCGCATTCAAGAGAAACAGCATGTATTAGAACTGTCTCCTCTGTATGGTACAAATAATCGTTAGATATACGAAATCAAAACATGAATAACGGTGATCAATTGAAATAAAAATAAATAGTGGATTGTCTGTACTAATATATTTTTTTTTCGTTGTTCCTTGTTCAAAATTTGAAATGTGCAGACCATTGCTGCTGCTATTGTAGTTGGTGTCATACTTCACGTTGGTAACCACCTTGCCTGCGACTTCCCTAGGCTTACACGTGTATCCGAGTCCAATTATTCCCTTTATTTGAATGATGACTTTGGTGATCGTCGGCCCACATACCCAGACCTTGTTGGAGGAATTGAGGGTGTGACGGGAATCTTGATGCTTATCTTCATGATAATTGCTTTTATATTGGCAACACGGTGGTTTAGAAGGAGTCTGATCAAGTTGCCGAAGCCATTAGATAGGCTTACAGGATACAATGCTTTCTGGTATGCACACCACTTGTTTGTCTTGGTCTACGTCTTGCTTATCATCCATGGCAATTATCTTTACCTTGTGCATGACTGGTACAAAAAGACGGTGAGTAAATTTATAGTTCTTTGATTTTTGGTTTGGAATTAAGAGTTCGGAGTTTAATAATCTTGCATTTTTTCATTGGTTACAGACATGGATGTATCTGGCAGTTCCGGTACTTCTTTATGCCTTTGAAAGAATACTAAGATTCTTTCGGTCGGGTTTCCGTAGCGTCCAGCTTCTGAAGGTGAGCATGCTTATGACAGCTCTTGTTTTCCATACAGTGTGATCTGTCAGAAAAATGGTAGAAAAAACAGTTCATTTATGATTTGAAAAATAAAGGATGTCATGGCTTAAACAAATGCCCCAATGTTTTTCATTTTATTATTTTCAGGTTGCTATTTATCCAGGAAATGTCCTCACCTTGCAAATGTCAAAGCCTCCGCAATTTAAATACAAGAGCGGGCAATACATGTTTGTCCAGTGTCCTGCCATTTCTCCATTTGAATGGTAAAAATAACAATCACTGCACTACATATTAGACAGGGTTTAATCCACACCAAGAAAAAAAAGTGCCAATGTTTATCCCGCGTCATTTCGTTATCAACCAACCGTGTTATTTCTTCATTGTTTAATGTCTGTATTGCTCTATTTGTAAAATATCCAGGCATCCATTTTCAATTACCTCGGCGCCTGGTGATGACTACCTTAGTATTCACGTACGGCAGTTAGGTGATTGGACACATGAACTAAAAAGGGTGTTTTCTGAGGCTTGTGAGGCTCCAGTTTCTGGAAAGAGTGGGCTACTTCAAGCGGATGAAACTACCAAGAAAAGGTAATATTCTTGTGGTACTAGTGCATTAGCGTGCCCTTTTCTCTTCAGAAATCTGCAAACTGATCTGAAAATTGCCTCAAAATCCAGTTTGCCAAAGTTACTAATTGACGGACCTTATGGAGCTCCGGCACAAAACTACAGAAAATACGACGTCCTCTTACTTATTGGTCTTGGGATAGGAGCGACACCTTTCATAAGCATCCTAAAAGATTTACTAAACAATATTATCAAACTGGAGGAGCAGGCTGTAAGTATCAGTATTGATTATGGAAGTCTTCATTTTCCGCCATATCATTTCAGCTTAATAAAGTTGGTTACTCTTTCCAGGATTCAATTTCAGATTTCAGCAGGTGTTCAGATCAGAGTGGGGGATCTTTCAGCTCTTCCTCCCTTAATAAGGTTTCACCGAAAAGAAAGAAACCTCTTAAAACCACCAATGCTTACTTTTATTGGGTCACGAGAGAGCAAGGGTCGTTCGATTGGTTCAAAGGAGTCATGGATGAAGTAGCTGAACTTGATCAAAGGGTATGATACCATGTTAGTATCACACTACGCCGGTGATATCGTTATTATATGCTGTTTACAACTATATGTCATAAACTTACAGGGTGTCATTGAGATGCACAACTATTTAACTAGTGTATACGAGGAAGGGGATGCTCGTTCGGCTCTCATCACCATGGTTCAGGCACTTAACCATGCCAAAAATGGGGTTGATATTGTGTCCGGCACGAGGGTAAGTTTGCCATTGTCTCATTACTTTCACATTATGGTTTCTTCTGCAACAAATATTCTGCTCTCAGCTAGCCAATTCCATGATCTTAAATGACTCTTTTCCCTTTATCGGACCTCTGATTGTAACAGGTTAGAACCCATTTTGCAAGGCCTAATTGGAAAAAAGTTCTCTCGAAAATCGGCACCAAGCATGCTAATGCAAGGATGGGTCAGTATACAAACCATTTGAAAAGCTCTTGAATAACACAAAACATTTATCAATTTGATACAATTGGAACAGGAGTTTTCTATTGTGGGGCACCAGTTTTGGCAAAAGAACTCAACCAGCTCTGCAATGAATATAACCAGAAGGGGTCAACCAAATTCGAATTCCACAAGGAACATTTCTGAGATAACGAATTTGAGTACCTAACTACCACACGCTCAATCCTCCACATTCCGTCCCACTCTTGGTTACTCCTAAAGCCCATACGTTACTTCCATGTCATTGAAGTATCGCGAAAATCGAGTAAGAATACCAAGAAAAGAGGAAATAAAAGTGGCAGGAGCTAGTCTATGTATAGCCTTGATAGGAAAGATAGATATACAGAAGAAATATACACAAGAGGTCATTTATTTTGATTCAAAAATAGCTTCTTAAGCCAACACAGCCAAGAAAAGTGGTTGTGAATGGTTCGATAGGGAGCGATATGACATCCACGGAGCATCATTTTCGTGGCAGAATCGGCAACTGGCTTCACATCACGGAATGTGAGAGTTCATTAATCATGAAGGAATTGCCTACTTGCTATTGGGATCGGAGAAAAGGGAAAATTCATGAAAGGAATGATGATTTTCAATTGGATTGTTCCAAGTGTGACCATTGCAAGCAGTTATTATTCCTGAGTTGTGCTGTTGAAGGCCATGCTGTGATGCTTTCCCACATGATATTGTAGTTCTATTATTAATTATTTTCCCTATTAGAATAGAAGAAGCATATACATGTATATGGTAACTAAGGTACTTTAATTTGATTCAGTCAATGCTTTTGCATCATTTTCTTTGGCTAACCATGTAAATTTAATTTTTTGTTTTTTTTAACAATCATAGATAATGTTACACATTAAAGCAGGATACCATTCTACAATGTATAATAATAAAATCTCCTACTGTAATCGATTCACAAAGAAAGGAACGAGACCTGTAGATAAAAAAAATATATGAAGTCGAAAAAATATATACAATTGAAAGAAAACGGACCGATTGAGCCAGATGAATTTGCAGTATAGGAGTCAGATAAAAACTACCGAACAAAAACGCTAACAGATAAACCAAAAAAATACACACAACTATTAAACATGGTAAAGATGGTGGTCTATATGCCAAAACTACAAAATAAAAATAAACAAAAAACTAGATAAAATAAAGTAGAATAAAATACAGAGGAGCAACTAGAAGAGAGGAGCACGAATCAGAGCCAAATAGTCGTGGCAACAGTGATTGGAATGTCCAGAACTTAAATTTTAAGAAAAACGGCAGTATTAGTCTCTCTGTGATTTTATTCATTTATGTTTTCAAATTTTAGTATTGTTATGTTGTCTTTGTTATTTTTGTAATTTTAATCATTTTTCCGACATGACACTGATTTAACACATATGCGATGCCTATGCGGCTTTGACATGACACTGATATATGCACTCTCACATCAACGTATCAAATGAAAAATAACTAACATTGAAAAAAATTTAAAATACTTGATCACTGTTAAAATTGGATAACATAATGGATCAGAATCGTCAAGAAACAAATATATAAGAACAAAATTACAATTTTTTCTTAATTTTACTTACAAAAACTGACGAAAAAAAAAAAAGAAAAAAAAAAGGTGATGTTTCACTATAATTTCCGTAGAATATCTCTACCATTCTTTTTATGGTGTGTTTGGTTGAATTGATTAAACAAGGATAGATGAATAATCAAACACTTATCCAATATTTGGTTAAAATTTTAAAATATTTTAATAATCATTTTGATCTGGTTTAAGACCCAATTTTGTGGATAACTATTTGATTATTAATCTAACAAATCAAGTGGGATAACCTATCAAAACTCAACAAATTATATTTTTCTTCCCTTATTTCTTAATTATAAAATAAAAAGAAATTATAGGAATTAAATTATTGATTAATAAAAATAATGGTTAGTAAGAGTTAAATTAATAATAATATATACAATTATATTAATTATAAAATAGAAAGAAATTATAGGGATTAAATTATTGATTAAATTAATAATATCATTATAATTAATGAGAATAATAAATATATAATAAAACTAAAGTTTTCAAATTAATAAAAAAGTAATTTTTAATATATTTTTTTGAAATTACCTACTTATTTATTTCTTATTACTATTATTATTTATTTATTATATTTAGGTTAGGTAATTATAATGTATATAGTGGTGATACTTTAGTCATTTTATGCTAATATACAAAATTAATCTATAATGTTAAAATTACACCAAACATCATATATTTTATCTCACCATATTATTTATCCATATATTTCATTTTATAATCAATCTAATTACTAATCATTTATTTATCACATCACACATACCAAACGGAGCATTAGTGTTTAGGGTATACGTAATAGTATAGTACAATTTGAATAAATAAATTGATTCCAATATTATCTTCTATTTCCAATTTACATAATAATCTAATTTTGTTGTAGAGACGTTAGGTAGTGTTTGTGAATGTTTGAAAAAAATTATACTAAAAAAAGTGATTATGGATTTTTCATTTAAAAAGTTTTGCAAATTTATAAGGAAAAAATCCATAATATTTTTTAAACTATTTGCAAATAGTACCT
The DNA here is from genome assembly GCF_012295235.1 of Primulina huaijiensis. Classification (NCBI taxonomy): domain Eukaryota; kingdom Viridiplantae; phylum Streptophyta; class Magnoliopsida; order Lamiales; family Gesneriaceae; genus Primulina; species Primulina huaijiensis. The sequence goes on along the minus strand of NC_133311.1, from coordinate 18,934,232 downwards.
AGGACAGTTAGAAACGAGTATAAACAGCCGAGTTGACCACAAAAATATAGTAACAATATATAATATTATATTTCCTTTGTCATTTTGATTTTTATTATACGCGTCGATTAGAAAATCAGAAAAGGACAATTTCACGAATATTTAATTTTAATGAAAAGTAAACAAGGGTGCGATAAATTTTCAAGCTTGATTAAAATTTAATAACTCTAAGTATAGATATGATAATATTTAGGTCTACTCGAAAATATTGAAGATTCTCAATTCATATTTCATATAAAGAAGAGTTGTTTTCAACTTTAAAAGCGTCAAACGTCTCCCTCATGAAAACAAAGGCATTTTAAAAACTCCACGATCTCGTTAGCTTGTCTGTTAAGTGTTAAGATTGAGACTTAGACCTAACTCAACCTCAAAAGCTAATTCAAGAGGGGATGATTGTCAAGCTCATATATAAAACTCTAAGGTATTTTATCCAATCGATGTGGGATAACTAACATTAAGAAATGACAGGAAAACATCCTATTTCAACTATGATTATAACAAGTGTGTGATAAAAAAAAATGGATATTAGATTATTTCGACTCTAGAATTTAAATGATATTTCAATTTCATTAAAATATTTTTTAAACATTAATATTTTTTTTTGTGAAGAACTTTTAAACATTATTATTCATATCATAATTTAGTAGGCGACATTCAACTTTCACATATTTACGATCACAGCATGAACTAGTATCAACAATTTAAGTCATTGCCTTCTAGAAGTCAAAAAAACTCCACCAACAAATCCCTCCAACCCAAAAATCTATTTTGGTGTAAATTCTGCACTAAAATAGTGCGATTTCTGCACCAAATACAACGTCTATCTCCAACCCATTTACTTCAAATCTTACACTAAAAAGTATATTCTTAGAATATTCTTTTTTTTATTTGATTTATTTAATTATTTTAAATATATTATTGAATATATTATTATTTAAAAATATCTAATTATTAAAATAATATATTATTATTATATAAATAATATTTACAATTTTTAATATTAATATTTATAATTAAAAAAACAAAAAAAATTAAAAAAAAATAGAGAGCTCGGGGAAATGGAGCTGGCTCAGCTCCGTTGGAGGACAACCCTTGCACAAAACGCCATTTTGGTGCAAGGGTTGGAGATACCCTAATATCACAAAATTTTCAATCATTTCTATTAAAATTAAAATCAAAACTTAATTTCCAAGAACCAGCCTTAAATTACCTACCCTATACTATATATATAATTTAAAAGAAAGCCACATACGTATCCAACTTCATAATTTCGTTCCCTCCCTGCATGCATTACTCCTGAAACGACCAATTCACTTCAATCAAATTAAAAAGAAAATCAAGAAAGAATATATGGCTGATCCGAATCAACAAGGATACCCATTAGCCCTGACCACGGCGCCACGAAGCGACGAGGAATCGGCTACGAATTACCGGTCCGAACAAGCAATGAAGAAGAAGAAAAGAATGAAATGCTTGGCTTATATTGCTATTTTTGCTGTGCTTCAGGCCATCATAATCGTCGTGTTCAGCGTTGTTTTTCTACGTGTCAAAATGCCCAAGGTGAGATTGGAACAAGTCACGATTGCGAATACTGGGAATGACAATATTGTTAGCTTTTCTGCTGGAGTTACGGTTAAGAACACCAACTATGGACGTTACAAATTTGATAGTAGTTTGGCTACTATCACGTCGCAGAATGGCGTCGTCCTTGGATGGCTAGCGATCCCCAAGTCAGGTGCTGGGGCACGCTCTACTAAAAGGATTTTGGTTGCCGGGGATTTAACTCCACCTGCTGCTGATTCCAATGGTAACTTGGCCGTGAGTATTGGGGCGAATGTAAGAGGTAAAGTGGAATTATTGAGAATTATGAAAAGGAAGAAATCGGCTGATATGTATTGCACTGTGATCATCAACTTGCCCACCAACTCGGTTAAAGATTTGGTATGCAAGTGAGACAATTGGCCTTAATTCATATATATTTCTTAATTATTTCAATAGTTTGTGATTCACTTTCTTATGTTTTTCGTTTTGTACTTCCAACGACGCACATTTTGAGGTTGGGAGAATTTTGTACGATATTATGATGATTATTATATATATTATTGTTCATATTATAAATAATTTTTTACTTCGGTTAACCTAAAATTATATATATTATTCCCCACTAGTTATTTGTTCCTTGCAAACAGAGGGAATCGAACGGGAAATTCAGTCATATATATATGACCAAAAGAGATAGCACACAATTGTTGATTATTTGGTTCTCAGTTCTCACTGCCCCATATAGTTTTTTTTAAACGCTGATAATGAAGGTAATTAATCAAGTTAAGCCCCACATTTTTTGAAATTAAACATCAGTACCATATGTTTTTTTAGAGTTTTTCATTTGTCATTTTCGAAATATGGACATTATTATAACATGCCACTTGAAGTTTTTTATAGTGTATATATCACATGTATAATACTAAAATTTCGATAGAATATTTAATTTTTCTAATTAATTATATTATTTAGTATATTTCAATATTTTGTGAATTCCTCCATTTTATTGAAAAGATAGATTGTGTTAGGAGTTTATCTCTTAATTTCTAGTAGTGTTTTTCTAGTTTTCTTTGTTTATGACGTCATATTTGTTTAGGAGATCATAGCGGATCAGTCAAATTCAGTTTCTACAATTATTGTGTTTTAGAAATTAGATTTTTATCATTTTTATACAAATTTGTGCATCTTTATACCTGACATGTCCACAAATTGAAATATTATGCAAACACATATACTCAATCTTCTTTTTGCTATTTAGCACTTCTCTATATGTTTCTCACTCATTTTCAACAAGTAATAATGCTCTACAATTCAAACTATAAGTTTGTGAAAGGAATTATTGTGTTCGACAGATACCAAAAAGAATAATAATATCAGGTTAGGATGTAAAATCGTGAATCTGTGTTTTATCAGAATTAAATGTTGTGCCAGATGTTACAACATCTTGGACAACATGCAGCGGAATATTATATTTTGTAACACAAATCGACTTTAAATAAATAGATGGACAAGTTTAAATATGCACAAGTATAAATACTTGTACGGTGCCTTATGGCAAAAATTAATCACTAAAAAACCAAATCGTTTACACAAAAACTTATCATTAGTGATTATAACAAAAATCAATTTCCTTAACAAGTTGAGAAAACAAACGCTTTCTAAAACAAATAATCAGAACAAAACGTAAACAAGAAAGCAAAAGCATGAGCCAGAAACTGGAGCAACAAAACGATCTTCAGCCAACTTCGTCACGGATGTTGTCTCACGATGTTCCCAACATTCAAAGCAACACGCGAAACAGCACGCTTCGAAACAGCGACGTCCTTGCAGAATATTTTCTCTGAAATCTTCAATGTGCCTAGGTGCGTGTATTATGATTGATCGAAGGGGAGATCTTCAAAGATGTCATTGATATCTTATTTATAGATGTAAAATTTATCTACACAAGGAAACCTATTCAACAAGGAAGGTAAGAGTTTAATTAGAAATAAACTCTTTTAAATATTGATACCAAATCACAATAATATCTCATTATCAAGAATAAAATTCTAGCATATTTATCTCATTAATTAAAAAGTCAAAACATATTTAAATATTCAAAATCATATCATGATATTATTTGCATAATTATCTCATTTTCTAGAAAGACTAAATATTATATGCATCAAATCAACAAAGAAAAGATAATATTAGAAAAATAAATTAAATAGGGAAATTATATTTCCCTTCAATCTCTCCCTTTTTGTTTTTCTGGACAAAATGAGTAGCTCAAGTCATCTCCCCCTGAACTCGAGAATATTTCTCCCCCTGAATGAAAACAAATTAGCACGAGTGTTAGGCGTGTTGGCAACACGTAAGACAACACATGCAGGAGCAAAAATAATTCATTAGATCATAGCAACAAAACATTTCAGGGAAACTAAACTGACTAATAACAAACTATTAGAACAAACTATTAGAGCTAGCAAAGCAAAGACAATTAAAACATCAAAAATAACATCAGAGCATAAAGTGAGTTTTAAGCGATCCTTAATTCCATGTCAGCAGCAGCTTGAGCGGTTGCTTGAGGTTTTAAGCGATCCTTAATTCCATGTCAGCAGCAGCTTGAGTGGTTGCTTGAGCTTCATCTCTTCCTCCTTTTTGTCCAGAATGGACACCAACATCCAGGAGCATCATGTAGTGAGCCACTTGATGTCATGTGGATCGTATCCTCTTCCTGTCATTGATAAAATTTAGATTACAAGTAAGGAAGAGAGATAAGAAAATTGCAGAGAGACGAGATAAGTTTCACAGAAGGAAATTACGAAATCCTACAGAAAGAAATTTTGTGGATAATATGAAGTGAAAACAGTGTAAATCAAGGGGATAAGTATGCACGCAAAGGCAACAAAATCAAGATTTACTCAAACAATCCTTAGATCCTAACAGAAAAAAAAATTTAATGGGAAAGATTGTTTAGCCGTTATCACCTTCCAAAAATACCGAGATAATTGCGTCCAATATCTTTTCAAAATAGTTTATCGAGGACGGATCGGAAGTAGAAAGCATGAGGGGATTTCTATATTTAAGCTCAACCAAATGTTGCTGAGTCATTTCGAAACTTTGGTTTGGACATCATTAGTGAACCGTTATATAAGCTAAGACTTGACTATATATATTATTGGATAATTGAATAAAAAAATCACAATATTATATTTCGTATATTTATTTTATTTATATTTATTAACTATTGAAAACGATAAATATCATCTTATTCTAAATTTAATTGATCCACCATATGTATTATTATTTATTAAATACTAACGTCTTACTCAAATATTTTAATAATCACAATATTACTATCCATAAATTTTTGCTCCTATAATGTAAGTTGCTGTCTCACACATTGGTGTCCTATCATCGCCTAGAATATTGGGTTTGGCTTTATTATTTTGGCTGTTAGAAGCTATGAATGAAGTTCGAATGTTACTTTCCCATTAAATATAAAAAATAAGACTAAAAATTATGACGGAAATATGAAAAAACTTGTATGCTAAAATAGGAAATTAATTGGAATGTAGAAACTCCTAATTAAATATTCAAATTAGTTAAATTCACGTCTAAAAATTGAAGAAATATTTTTTAAAAATGTAATTTCCAGGGTTGGAGACCAGTAGAACCCACTAGGATGTTCTTATAATCATTGTTTCTAGCTACTTAAATTACGTACCATCAAGGACGTTACGTTTGGATTATTGAAATTGACCTTCGAAATCGATTTTTGGCAATTGCTATTGTTAAATGTTTATATAATTATAATATACGTGAGATGAGTAATAATATACAGAAAATATTAGAAATTTGGTATATAAATTAAAGATGAAAAATCCAAAATCTGATAAAGATCGAAGCGCATGTGCCATATTTTCAAATATTTTATTCAAATTAGGGTTTGATCTTATTACATACTTAGTGTGTTCCATATGTATTCTATATATCTTCTTCTTACTTTTAAATTTTAATAAAATACGATGATTGGAAAAATTGGATTTAAAAATATATATAAATTAAATGGAAGTTTAATCAAACAGATACACGCCGTAGTGACCTACTAAGAAGCATTTATAACTATTAACTCTCTCTCTAAATGTATTCTTATTAAATTAAATTAGTATGTCACATTTGTGATGTACAAAGTACTATTTTATATAATTAATTATTAAATTTAGTAAGTTTATTTCGATTTTTTTTGATATAATCGAGTGAATATATTTAAATATTATTATAAAAATATTTATACAATTTGAGATAATGTTCAAAGAAAGATAACAATCTTCTACCTATCAAACCGATTTTTTTATCATTGCATTTGATATTTTCGATAAGTATAACTATTATCAATAAAAACAATAGAAAAATATATTTAAAAATCGTATATTATTTTGTCTATCAAAATTTTAGAGATATTCTCGGAATTTATTAGATGGATGAATTTTGATTAAAAAATTTAGTTATTTGTATAACATGTTTTTAAAAAAATTATAATAAAATTCTGATTAAAAAACATAATAAGATTAATGTCAATTTACGGATAATCAATATACAAAAAATTCAAGATAATTCACAAAAAAGTTGGAAAATTTAATATTGTATAAATTTTTTTCCTTATTTATTATTTAGATAGTATGAAAAACTATATATAAAAAATTATCACAAAACTCAAAACCATAATCGAAATTAAATAAAATGACATAATCGATGTAGACATTTCAATGTAGTTTATATTTTCAAGAGACACTATATTCAAATTTGAATTCTAAAAAGAAATAAAAAAAACCTCACGAATCTTAATCTATGAGACGAGTCAATCCTACCGATATTCACAATAAAAAGTAATACTCTTAGTATAAAAAGTAATACTTTTTCATAGATGACCCAAATATGATATCTGTCTCACACAAGTTTTTGTCTAGTTTATTTCTTTTCAAATATTTAATTTGACATGTGAATACATTAATAATGATAAATATTTTTTTATAACATGTTACTTTTGGTGAGAACTTACTATTTTTTATGGACTTTTCTGATTTTATATATATTTATAAATACAAGGCCTACTTTTAAACATTTACAACTGTTAATTAACTATCTTTATAAATATATTAATGTTACTAGTTGAATAATTCATTAATCATTCCTCGGTGATTTGATTATTCCTAGCACTTTGAACTCACTAATAATTTACACTTTGCACTTTATTCTATATAATATATAAAAATTATAATACACCACGGATAATTTAATATTAGCTAAGATCATTCTAAGTTGTCTTTAGTTTATTCCCATGAAAATGATGACGACGACGTTGAAGACGAAGAATCCGTTGACATTATTACAGATTTCTCGTACGACGGATCACTCACCGAGCGAGACAATACCGAAGATTCCACGTCTGAAGTTTAATTTAATTTTATCGAGGGAATTAGTTAATTAATTCAACTAATAAAAAAGGTTGAAAGAAATCTTGGGGATAAGTTGATCGGAAAATTACCTCTTGTTGCGTTGAATGATTTCTTGCAATGGAGAATGGCGCCTTGAATGCCATCATGGATTTGCAGCAACGAGTCATCACGACTGCTGGGATCCATCTTCGCGGGCGGCTGAGGCGGCGTTACGATGGTGGAAGTTGACCCGCTTTTGCCCAGGTGCTTACGCACTACTTTTAGCCCCGCTTGCAGATTACTATTTATGGAAGATTGCTTTGAGTGAGTATTCACGCATCCGGCCGACGACGCCGCTTTTGTCGTCTCCCCTCCTTTCTTCGCCGGAAAAGAAACCGCTCCGCCTCTCTTGGAAGCTGCTCCGGCTGAAATGTTCAACTGCCCAGAAAACTTTAACTTCTCCACATAACGTTTCGAGACGCCAACGTACAAAGGCTTCACCATTTTTATGTACTTTTGCACCACTTCTTTTGTCAATTTTCTCTCTTCTGTGCCAGAATGTGCGCCTAATTATCAGCGGTAACACACAACAAACTAATTTGGTTTAATTAAATTCGTACCACTTAATCAAATTATAAAGAAATTTGTAACAAAACTGAAAATTAAGCTTTGTTTATTCTCTCAGTAGTTTTATAAATCTCCTTTTTCTGGATATGTATTACAAATTTAAACATTAACGGGGACAAGCTTAAACCATTGTACTTGAGGATTTTCAGCACAGGTAGGAAGATCGACTAGGTTGTCTCCTACACAGAGACATTTCTTAGTAAGAATTGTGGCATCGGCTGCATTCTTTTCTAAGCACAAATAACTCCCTTGACCATTCTGGGCAGCTAAATGAAGCCTAGAGTTGGAAACAGTCTTCCACTTGCTGCTATTGCTGGCGCAATCCTTCGAAACATGTGCGGCAACATTGTCTCCCGCCACCACTAGGCACCGTGGACTTCCGGAAAGCTTGATTGGACCACCGTCTTGGTGTTGATCCCATCGAGTTGCAGAGACGCAGTTGGATAGGAAGATGTCGTTTTGGCCAAACTGCACGCATTGACCAGTTTGGGGGTGGAATATTTTGTAGGAAGTTGGATGACTCGGATTTGAATCTGTTAAAAAAATAGTTTATTATAACGTAACCAAAAATAGCAAAAAAATTGGAAAACATATGGTTTATGTGACTAAAATTTTAATTTTGTCAAAGTTATTTCATGGGTAAACAATTTAAGAATCAAAAGAAAAAATTGATCTTATTTTCAAAATACAAACATATATATAATTAATCGCTTGCTTAAACCAAAACTCTAGTTATATATCGGCCGCTAGCTAATTGATTGGTTAAATAAATAAACATGATAAAAAGGAAAACTTGTTTTCATTATTTTTTAAATGTGCATNTATACATTGAGAACTTGAATAGTACCTTGATTCATCTGTCTCGCAAATTGCAATCTTTGCACAAAAGAAGTACTTTTAGGACGAACCCAATTAAAATCCATAATCCCATAAGATTCTCCGACGTTAACTCCACCCTCTCTAAGCATGTAGCTTCCTTGAAAAGTCCATAACGCCCAATCTATATCATTTTCTACTATGGCCGCCAAGAAGCAAGTTATATACCGATTATCAGCCTCATTTACACCTGTTTGGTCTATACCATATTCACTAAGAAACAGAGGGTAAGAATTGTTTCCTCTAATCAAGAATAGGTAATTGTTTTCAGCACTTTGAGTCATGCTTGCGCACACTAGGTTGGTTTGAGACTTCCATTCCTCAGCTGGGGTTCCAAAGGTGTACCAATGTGCTTCGAACACTAACCTATTGCCTATGTTCACCCCAAATGGATTTGATTTCAGGAATCCTAGAATGGTGTCGTAGTATAGACCAGAGACTATTACTAATACATCAGGGTTTTGTTTATTGATGACAAGGGCGCCTTGTTGCATGTATTTGTACCAATCTGGCTCGTTTTGTCTGTCACCTCTTAGCTCATTTCTCATGCTCATTGCTACTACCTGCAAATTAAGGATATGTGAAGAATTGGCTATTTTTTTCTACAAGAACGAAACAAATTTAAAGATTTGCGTATTCAAGGCGCTTTATATATATTTTTAAAAAAAAAAATCACCGCGGGGTTGCCCTTATACGTCGCTGCAACCGCTGCCAATCCCTTTAACCATTCATCGGGATCAAAGCTGACATCCCCGAAGAACCCATTCCCATCACTGCCATTGCAACACCATTTTGGCTCGCTGATATGGTTATCCAGCACCACCATCAGATTATTCCTCCCAAGTTCATTCACCACTGCTTTATGAACTTCAATCACATTCATGTTCAGAAACTGGGGATTATTTTTAGCAATCCCTGCTTCCGCGTCTTTCAGTCCAAATTTATCTAGTGATTGCGACACGGTAAGGTTACCATAGTCAGCCCTGGTAAACATGAATGTAGCCCATGTGAATCTCACACAGTTAAACCCAGTTGCGGCTATCTGCCCTGCTATGTATTTCAGGGTCTGTTTTTCCATCCCTTCTGCTATCATTGGCTGCAAGTGTGAGACCCAATTCGCGCAGGCGAGTTTTACTCGTTTTCCTGTTGCTTGATTCACTATCCATCTGGAGTTAGTCGCGAGACCGAATGAATTTGCTGTTTGAAGAAGAAGCAGGAAAATAGTCACTTCAATGATATTCATTTTGTCTGCCATTGAAGAAGAATGATGGTGTCTGAGGTTAATGTTATTGCATATTTATAGTGCCTGCAAAATTTAAAATGTTTGATTTAAGGTTAGGTGTATTAAATGCAGATCTTACCATAACGTAGAATCAGATTTTTCGTGAAAAAGTCTTTGTTTTTCTTCTCCATAAATGTACTATAATGATTTGATCACTGCTTGGGTAAAATTATCAGAATATTTATTAATCAATTATTGAGAAAAAGTCCATTTTTTAACTGAAAAGGGGTGGAAGAAATAAATGCTGTGTTTGATTTTTCTTTAGTGCGCGGAGTTGTGCATAAAAAATAAATCATGTATTTTGCTGGAAGTTGAATATGATGATGTGATTAATCTTTATTTTTAGTTTCAAATGACAACATCCTTAATTATCGTAGCTATTTATGTCGTGTAAAAATTTCATGGCGAAGATCGAAAATGTGTTAAAATCTAAATTACACCAGACATAACATTATTAAAATTTCCATAAAAAAATATATAAGGGATTTTCCCTTCGTCCCATTTTACTATTTATGTGATTATAGATAATTTATATCAACTTTTTTCAAAATTTATTATAATTAGATCTCAAACAAAATTTAGGAAAATGTATCAGATAAACAATAGTTGTCCATCATAAATTTAATACAATATAAATAGTAAATTTACTGAAATATTTTCTTAATGATTTACTTGCCACCCGACGCTAACTTACCGGTAGCACTGATCAAATTTAAGTTAAAGATACTCCATGACAATAAAATAATATCAACAATAATAAAGAATTATTAAATATTAGCAAAAATAAGCTTAAACCACTGAGTCTCTGGATTTTCTTGACAACTACTATCCGAATCATCGTCCAAACAGAGACACTTATTTGTCACAACCATTGATGAGTTCTCGTGGTTCAGTTCCAGGCACAGATATGTTCCCTTTTCATCTTTACTAGCAAGCTGCAACTTGGAATCGGAAATCAATTCCCATTGACTTTGATTTCCCGTGCAATTGCCAGAAAGGATAGCCGGAATCCCGTTTCCGGCGGCTGATAGGCATAATTTCGAGCCAGTTAACTGAATCGGATTTCTGCTTCCAGCATGATTCCACCGGCTAAAACTCCGGCAATCCGTTGCGTAAACTTGAGAATTCTTGGCTTTGATGCATTTTCCACTCCATGGATGGTACAATATGTAGTACATGGGCACTTTTGAATAAGGATCTACATTTAATTTTAATCAAGCGCGCATTATGTGTTACAAATAACAAATATTCTTTTACCACATTTTATTAAATTATTTATTTTAAACAAAATAAAAACCGAAGTTTAAATAAATGCTAATATATTTTGACACGATGAGGTGAAATTATTTGTTTTTTTGTGCACATAGTTTATTTAAATTTCATTATTTTTTGTTAAAAATATAAAATATTTATAAAAATTTTAAGAGTTATATTTGATAAATGTTACCTTGTAAATGCCTTCGTACAAGCTGAAGTTTGTGTTGAAATTTGGGGCTTCTAACTGAGCTCCAATTATAGTTTAGCATCCCATAAGTCTCTTCCGGCCCATGAAGCCCATCTCTTAAATAATAACTCCCTTGTAAAGCCCAAATACTCCAATCCAGATCCATCTCAGCCAAGTAACCCAAAAAACAGCCCAAGAAAACATTATCGGCCCGGTTCCCTCCCAACTGATTTATCCCGAACTCACTAACAAATAAAGGTGCCTTATTCCCATCCTCAACCAAAAAACCAGCTTTATTTTGTAATTCTTGAATTACACTTTTACAAACCCTATTTAATTGTCCATTTAGCCACAAATTTGTTTGTCCCTCGGTAAATGAATATCTATGAGTTTCGTAAACTATTTTTTGTTGAAAATTTAGATTCAATGGCTTTTTCTTTAGAAAAGAAAAATCAAGATCGTAATGTACGCCCGAGACAATCACTAGAAGATTTGGATTCGCTCTGTGAATTGTTCTTGCTCCATCTTTAACATATCGATACCATACGGTCTCGTTTTGTAGTGGACCACGTAGCTCATTTCTCATACTCATAGCCACAACCTACATTGAAGAGAAAAAAGACCTTAACCTAACTAATATCAGCAAACTCTAAAATGTTGACACATCTAAACATTGGTTGGCCTTTAATCCAAATGAAAAGAGCAACGTACCATTTGCGTGTTTTTGTAACGCTTGGCTACAATTGCCAAGCCTCGCAGCCACTCTTTAGGATCAAAATACTTGTCTCCAAAGAATCCATTCCCATCATCATCACCACAACACCACATGGGCCGGCTAACTTGGTTATCAAGCACCACCATCACACCATGGAGCCCGAGTTCTGCAATCAATGCCCGTTGGGCGTCGACGAGTGTAAGGTTCAAAAACCGAGGGTTATTTCGGGATATCCCTACCATAGCATCTCCAAGCCCAAGGCCGCTGAAAGATTGGGCTACAGTCACGTCAGCATATCGGGTAAACATGTATGTCGCCCATGTGAGCCTTACGCAGTTGAAGCCCATTGACGCGACATTCTTTACAATGTTTCCCACGGGCTGCTTATCGAGCCCTTCTGCCAACATGGGCTCGAGGTGTGCAGCCCAATTGGCACAAACGAGCTTCACTCGATCTCCGGTGTGCTCATCTATTATCCATCTTGAGCTAGTTGATAGAGGGAGGGAGTGATGGAGAGTTGCATAGGAGAAAAGAAGCAACAGTCGTACAAGATTCCTTTGCATGTTTCAAGTCAATACTTTTTTGGCTAAAAGGAACCTTATGTGTTTAAGTAGAGGCTATATAGGAATGGACATTTAATAAAAGTTGAATCTCCCAACTACTTTTTATCAGAAATTAACTACATCCCACCAAAACAGAGGTTAGAACTGAACAAAAGTAACTCTCTCACAGAAGTTGAGTGGGAATTTGGTGGACAATTACTCTACTCCAAGATTCACGAGTACTGAATGTTGTGTAAATTATACGACATTAAAATGAAGAGATCACACAATCATTAATTATGCTAAATAATTAAAAGAATCACAATTTTCTGTTTTGGTCAGTAATGATTCTTCCATTTTGTGTCGGTTCTTTGATATTGATCTTCTCAGTTTCGGGTGACTTGTGTTTGATCATTTACAAAAGTTGTCATCTTATAGTGTTTTTACTCTGATTTCGTGAAATAACTTATTTAAAATTAAAAAAAATGAAGAGGGAAGCAAAATGGATCATATATATGATCAAAAAGACCGAGAAAAATAATGGGAAAATCTTAAGATTTTTCGACAGTTTATATACCAAATACATATATATATATATAATAACATCCGGTACTTCAATCTCAAAAGTAAACAATCAAAGTGTGGGACAATTTACAGAAATTAAAAGGCACTAACAGAGGAAAAACCCCAAAAAGGACCATCCTTCCTCAACCTCCACCACTGGCTACAAGGGAAACTGAAGCAACCACATATGATCCAGCTCTTTTCTCCGGGGTACGATGTGACCGGAGAGAGAAGGAAACAGTTAGAACCCATCAAAACATGCATAATACTTACTGGTCATGAAGCCTGGATTGATTATATTTTCGCCGTCTATTTGCGACCAAATCTGGGTTGCCTTTCCTCATCATTGCAGCAAACTCATCATAGTTTATCCTCCCATCCTGTCACGGAACATAATGAAAAATAATATATGATTTTTGCATAAAAATAACGTTCATTCTCTTTAATCTCTCATATCTACACGATTAAGCATAATTTTCTCATCATTTTCCAAATTTCTAAGTGGTAAACAAATCTTGGCCTCAAATTTTGCTCCAGTGTGTAGCAGAGTCCCTGTCAACATGAGAGATTATTGAAGGGAAAGAAAATTTTACATTGTCTGTGTCTACTTCTGCAAGGATTTCTTTAATCGTTTTAGCATCACCCATGTTGTATTGTTTCAGCGCATGCTCGAGTTCTTCCATTGTGATATACCTTGTTTCAGAGGCAAGCGTTAGAAAACTGTGAATACTATCCAACAAAATAAGCAGAAGGTGGATGAAAACCAAGTATTACCCGCTTTTGTCCTTGTCGAAATATTCAAAAGCTTTGTACAGATGGTCTTCCCTCTCGACTCGGTTCATGTGCATTGTTGCTGTTATAAATTCAATGTAATCTATTGTTCCATTTCCATCAACGTCAGCCTGGAAACACCTCATGAGTTTCAGTGGCCAAACTTTTTGAAAACTAATTGTCAAGGTTGAAATCAAGAAGCATCTTACAATGTTAAGAAATTATAATCTGTGGCATTTTTATTGCAAGAAAATATACTGAAGGAAAGAAAATTGTAATGGCACTGCACAAAAGATTTCATACCCTTAAATGTTGTGTGCTGCTCTTTTTCATGTACCCCGAGGAAATCTGAGTATGACCCCAAACTAATGGTGATAATAAGACCTAGAGCTAGTAACTTAATAAAGTTACTCAAATCTTTTCGTCTATATAGCAGCATAAACACCTCAATTGAATCGTCATGCCACAGGCAATCAAACACAAAAAACACCAAGAATTGCCGCAAAACCAAGAATTATCTACCCAACAATTGTTCTAACTTACATTCATATTGAACAAGTGATTTTAACTTTGATATCAATTTGAAAAGCTAACATTTGTCACTTAACCAAAATTTATAGCTTTTAGTAAAACTTAAATCTAAATCTTTATAAATTGTAAAGCACCTAAGCACGATCGAATTTCAAACATTATCATGCAAAATAAGACAACATGCCAAGTGGTGCAACCCAATAGTGAAGTTGATTGTCCTCTATATAGCTTTGATAAATAAAATCAGAGATGTACCGCGTCCATCAATTGTCTCACTTCTGATTCAGAGAGTTTGGTACCCAGCTTTGGTAGACCAGCTTTTAGCTCTTCAAAAGTAATGGTTCCACTGTTATCCGTATCCATGGATTTGAACATTGCCTTCAAGCCAATGATCTCTTCTTCAGAAAGATTTTCAGCAATTACCTAGAAATTACAACGGATTAGAATTCGTCAGAAACATGAAAAAGTGCAGTTCTGCAATATAAAGGATATATTTTAACCTTGAGAGCTACTTTCTTGAGCTTGTTCATCGCTCGGAACTGCTTCATTCTACTTAAAACAGCGATGTCAAGTGGCTTATCGGATGCATCTCCATCTTCTCTCATCCATGGATGGTCTGTAATTTTTAAAAGTTGGACTTTGGTATACAAGTACCGAACCATTTTAACAATGAAATGAAAGAACAATGAAAAAGAAGGCTATGTTTTGTTTCAGTTATCGCGAACAATTTCCATTTTTATTACTGAAACTAATCGCTGCAATTTAATTTTTGTTCTCATTCCCAAAAATATATTTTTCTCATCATTTTCAAATCTCCAGATCTGTTAATTACTTTTCAGTCCACTTATCGTCATTTCCAATAATATTAATTAAGGCTTGCTCATATATTTAAAATTTTCATGGTACCTAAAAAAACATTAAGAAACCAAACATATATGACGTGACATTACTAGCCCTCATTCTGACAACTATGACATGTAAAGTAAAAAGATGGCTCACTGAAAAAACAAATCAAATATACAATTTATTCTATAACTAAATAACATATTTCCAGAAAATTGTTACCAAAGATTTTTATGAATTTTTCTATACATTGCAAATGTTGAGCTAAATTCATGACTATGGTGGATTTCAAATAATTCAAAGAAAGAGGTATATGAGTATTCGTCATCTTATACATGTTTGGTACAGATTATGATATGCGAGAAGCGATGCAGAATAGCCTTGGTTCCCATTTCCGCTGAATAGACATTTTTCAACATTCTGAAGCAACGAAGAAAGACACTTACTTAAGACTTCAACTGCGGTCAGCCTATCCTTAGGATCAGCTTGTAGCATCTTTTTCACAAGATCCTTGGCGCTACTTGATATCGATGGCCAAGGATCTGATACAAAATCAAGGTGACTACGCAAAACAGCATCGAATATCCCATTCTCATTCTCTGGAGATAAAACAGCAAACATCACCGATATATCACAAATAGACAGCAATTTCTGACAACAATCTTAATAGATGAAAAAGTTTTGTGCTCCACTCATCAATCGAGCACCAATTCCATTCTGCACCCTCTACCTTCAGATTTATGAGCCCAATTATAATAACTGAATAAAAGAGACCAAACATATATAAAAAAATGATACCTCCCCAGAAGGGTGGAACACCACTAAGTAAAATATAGAGTATCACTCCCGCACTCCAAATATCAGCTTCGGAGCCATAATTTCGACGCAACACTTCAGGAGCCACATAGTACGCACTACCAACAAGATCCTTGAATACTTCTCCTGCAGTCGGTAGATAGTGAACAAAGGATTTAGCAGTTCCGAAATAAATCCAATAGAACTATTTTTGTGCCAAATCTGTTTTTCCTTGGATACATGATTCAAAACATTAAGCAACAGAATATAAGAAGAGAATTTTTATCAACAAAACATTAAAACATTTCGTCGGTGTTTCTTTGACGTATTATCAGCATGACCTCTGTTTATCCATGATCGACTATTCTGATATACATTGAATTCAACTCTGGCTTTCTGTTTGCACAAGGAAGAAAAACCAAATAAGTTTCTACTTTCTATCCAACTTAGGATCAAGAAAGTATGGAGAGCCCCCTTTGCATTTAAATTTCAGTCAACTATGTCTAAGCCTACCTAACCAAGCGAATTTCTGAATTTTCACTTGATGATGCTAGTGTGAATTTTTTCTCACATAACAAGTAATGATATGAAAGGCCAACCGAACAAGGAACTCGGATTACGCTCATGAAAACTAAGATCAAACAATCACAAGTGAAATCCAGGATAAAAAATGTATCCCTTATTGTATTGATTTCAACCACAACATTGCATTAACCAACTAACAAAATTTTCTTTCACCTCGAAGAAGGTAATATTGCTCTGTATGTAATCCTTCACGGTTCACAATTCCAAACTTTTACAACAACTAGTATCTAACTCTATAAAAAGCACTATACGCATTTCTCTCATGCATATGTAAACATCTTCCAAGACAAAAAAAATTTATAAAAATTACAGTGACCCGGTCATAAACACATTACCTTGTTTGAAAAACACGGACAGTCCAAAATCAGTAGCCTTAAGCGGTGAATCCTCACGAGTACTCAAAAACAAGAAATTCTCAGGTTTCAAATCTCTGTGCATAACCCCCATGGAATGACACGCGTGCACCACGGTCACAATCTGCCTGCACAGACCCGCCGCCGCGCGCTCCGAGTAATGTCCCTTGGCAATAATCCGATCGAAGAGCTCGCCGCCGCCGCACAATTCCATCACCAAATGCACATCATGCCGATCCTCAAATACCTCTTTCAGCTCCACGATGTTACGGTTTCCGGTGAGATGGTGCATGATCTGAACCTCACGGCGCACGTCCGCCACGTCATCGGCGTTCAGGAGTTTCCTTGTAGCGATTGACTTGCAGGCGTAGGTCAAGCGCGTGGCACGATGGGTCACGAGATGGGTCACCCCGAATTGACCCCGGCCAAGTTCGCGGCCAAAAATGTAGACAGAATGGATATCCGCCATGGGTCGCCCGAGGACGCGGCCTGGGCCGGTGGGGAGGGGACGGCGGGGAGGTGGTAGCCCATCTGAAGGCAGGACGTTCGCTTGGGCCGGAGGTTTATGGGTGGTGGTGTGAAGGCTGCTGCGGTTACCCATTGTAAGTTGACTGAAAAGCAAACAATTTTCTGGCGAGACAGAGGTCCGATTTCTAGAGACTGCATTAACTTAAGTTTATGGCTTTTGTCTGAATGAATAGCTAACTTGAAATGACCCTACTGCCACTCTGTTAGTTTACCATAGAGATGACAATCTTCCGCATTAAACGGAAAATTTGATATCCAATCCTGGCCGAAGATATGAACTTTTTATTCGATTAATTAAATAAACATGTAATGTAGGAAAGAGTAAGTCTCGTGTGAAACCGTCTCACGGATCTTAATCTGTGAGACGGGTCAACCCTACCCATATTCACAATAAAAAGTAGACATGTCAAAATGGGCTGGCGGGGCGGGCCAGCCCGCCATTTTCGCGGGCCTCTAAATGGCCAACCCAGCCCAACCCACCTTGGGCCGCGGGCTAGACGGGCCGACCCACGTATTTTTAACCCGTTTATTTTTTTTAAGAAAAAAATACTAAATAATATCGCAGTAAACAATGAAGAAAAATATATTTTAGTAAAATAGTTTCATAAAATACTTAAAAACATTGAAATAAGATAAATTAAGAAAGCATCAACATAATCCATAAAAAGTAAGGTGCTTAAACCAAACATGAAGATTGAGACATGGAGGAGAACAGAAATTCGAGGAATGAGAAGGTTGTAAATTTTAGAAAATATTATGTGTTCAACAATACACATAATTATCAAACCTCCGCCGGATCCACAAAATTTCACTACAACTCGTCGGACTTCAAACAAAACCGCTCTTGGGTTCGCAAACAACTGTTATGCTTAAAAATTATTTTAAGATTCATGAATAAAATATACAGAAATTTCTTCCCTTTAAGATTCATGAATAAAATTTACAGAGATTTAGATTTTACCAGAGTGAGTGATGAAGGCGAGGCCAAGGAGAAAAATAAGAAAGAAATAAGATAAGAGAGTGATGGAGGCGCATGAGACTTATTCCAATTTTTATATAAAACTTAAAACTTAAAAATATAAAAAAAAATATAAAATTATACCCTAATTTGGCGGGCCAACCCGCCCCGTTTGGGCCCGACCCATCTAGGCCCGCAACCCAAACGGGCTCAGCCCATTTGGCCCGTCTCTAAACGGGCTGCTATTTTATCAACCCAACCCGTTCAATTTTTATAGCGACAAGTCTAATAAAAAGTAATACTCTTAGCATAAAAATAATACTTTTTCATGGATGACCCAAATAAGAGATCCGTCTCACAAATACGACCCGTGAGACCGTCTCACACAAGTTTTTGCCTCTTATAAAAGGATGGAGTAACGAGTATCAGATTTTTTTTGTATTAGATATTCAATTTGAATTATATCTCAATTTTCTAAGTTTTCATATAAATGTATTTTCTATATGTTCATGTATAAAATCCAAAATTCATTGTATTAATAGATGTAATGACTAAAAATTCATTATATAATTTACAACGTATTATAATATTCGTATCAAGTTACAAAAATCCAATCGTTCTATAAATTGATTAAGCAACATATCAAATATACAATATTACGTCACGCAAGCAACATGTGTGTCTCGCTCGTTATTATATATGCTTTTTCGACTGTGATTTTAATTCTAATATTTTTTGTGAATTAAATTAGTTTGATAGAATGAAGATATTTATTAATATATAGTTCATATTATTTTATTGGATAATGATTTTAGAAAAAATTGTTTCTAATATTTTCTTTTTTTATAATGTTTAATTTGTTAATTTATACATTTTTTTTCTTTATTAGTCACAATAATTTAATAAATATTCATAATTTAATCGAAATAATTTAAATTTGAGAAAAAATCAATTATAGATGATAATAAAAAATTTGAATAGTGTGTGAATATTTAATCCTTAGAAGGGTACGAGAACGTAGATCATGAAATTGAAAATCTAATAAATGAAGATGAGACAAATGATATGAAATCGTAACCAAACACAACACGATGACGTTGTCAGCCTAGTTTACAATTTTGCTTTATTTTTAACAAGAAACCAAATGAAATTAAATACTCAAAATGCCAAAACTGCATGATTGGCAAATCCATCCGTTTTTTACACGTGAAACTTCAACAACTCAAGTAAGCTGGGGAAGAGCCACCGAGCGGCGATATTTATCAAGGAGTCGCTGCTAAAATTTTTAAAAAGTTCAATATACGAAAAAACTATAGAATATATAAATAATAATAATAATAATTACATTTCAAACGTTTAAGCAATGTTCGACAATTCGTTGATAAAAAGGGTTTGGAACAATGTCTTGGCTAAATTCATTTGTGGTACGGACATAGAGGAAAAAAATTTATTTAGAAACCTACCAATATGGGGTCAAACCATGAATGTGACTATTTGCATATGTCGTTGTCGCTGGCTGTCCTAAACGTGTTTGACTTGATGGAACAAGTGTGTCTGATTATTTTTATTAATATTTTTTTGAATGAATATATCATATAGAACAGTCAGCATGATTTACTTTGCTAACTTGATTTATAGATTATTGTTTTAGTTCGGTAATTCTCATGATATTAACAAAAGTTGAAGAAGAGCCAAGCGAACTTCCATGAAATTCCCAAAAATTTATGGGTTCAACTCAAAATTGGAAAACTCAATCACATTGGAATCCAAGGACGAATCTATAAAAAGATATTGGCTTGGTGGCAATCGGAATTTTGTGTCTTATCAAAAAGAAATTGGGTTGACGGCAATCGGGAATTTTGTGGATCCAAAATTATTCACATTTTTAGCTCTAAAAAAATCAAAGAAAAACTCGATTTCGCACATTTTTTTCCCATGCACCTATTTTTTTGTCAGGTGGAAAAAAATCAACTGCGTTTGCCGGGAGTCGAACCCGGGTCTATTGCTTGGAAGGCAATTATCCTAACCGTTGGACTACAAACGCTATTCTTTTATTTTCTTTATATATTTAAACAAAAATCCATATTGATATTAAAATCTATATCATTCCAATCGAAACATTGATTTTACTAAAATTCTATGTATCTTATATGATCAATTAAAGATCATAGTAAAAGAAAAAAATTTTCCACCGATGAAGTCGAGGATGATCCCTTCAGGATTTGAATATTGTCGTGGTTCAAGCACATATTTTTACAGCATTTGAGTGATATGACACGTTGAGGCATCCAATTCCAGCATCCGCATATGATGGAGGAGATAGTGTTGTCTCAAAGCTATGCTACACTTTTCTAACACGGCTTCAAAACAAATTTAACTACGATTTTGCACTAAAGAATCCCCTAATAGTGTGGAATTAACATATTATACCACAACGAAGATTGTCTCATTTCTGTAAAAACTGAATACACGGAATGTCATAGTGATTAAGATAATGTTTTCAAATACTCAACTTTTCTTTTATAAACTTGCAAAATTTCATAAAAAAAAAAAAAATTCGTAGTCACTTTTTTTTTATGCATGATTTGTAATCAGTACCGTCTAAACACGTGAGAAATAGTAATATTTGGTTATGGAATTCGGAAGCTTATTTTAGGGATCAATTTTGTCAGTTGTAAACAAAATAACATGAAAAAATTTTGTGGGTCCTGAGATAAATATCATACCTAGTAGCCCATGCATTCAAAAGCTTGACATATAGGATATATATTAATGAACATTTTCGAATTTTGTTGTGAATAAGTACGTAGCTTACAGAAATGAGATCTTAACGATTACATTCCATGGAACATTAAAGGACGAAAATTATTGAGACTTAATCTTGACACATCCCGATAATATCACAAGGGATCGATTGAGGATTGTAAAGGAATTGAGACATATTCCAAAATTTATGATTGCAGCAACAACTTGTTGAATGTTGCAATATTACAAACAATTTCAAACTGTTTATTAGTGATCATCATGTAATGTTTATATTTCTCCCATGGCCTAGCTATTTTTGAATACGAATGTTGCATTGCTAAGTATTTTTCACAGGAAACACTGGTTTAAAAATTAATGAACTGAGTGACGAGATCACGAGATATTTTATAGAGTAAAAATTAAGGAGAATAAACAGTGAACAATTAATTCTTCTAAAATGGTTAGATTCTAATTCTATATCGACCATTCCACGTAATTGTTAAGCATCTTTTATCTAAGGTTTTAGCTCCATTCTTTCTTCTATTATTGCTGTATTTATTCTTTTTCCAATGCTTCATATCTTGACCACTCATTATTTTCTAATCCTACTTGCATCAGCCACTTAGCCATATCCCTTCTTTAAATCTCATTTGCCTCGTCTCAGTTGTTTCATCTGTTTTCCCCCGTGCCTTAAAAGAAGCACTTATCTCGTGTGGCAGCAACTCTATTCTAGTCGACGAAGATCAAGAACTAGGACAAAAGACTCGACAAGAGTTGGGATTTAAGTGTTCATATTTTCTTCGTTGAAGAATGAATGGCAAAAAGGGTAGTGTTGAAATCAAAATACCTCCCATCAGCAAAGAGAAAATGTCAGATTCTAAGAGAAATTTTGTAGACGGAGTTGACTTTTCGTGCAAAAGCTTCATTTTAAGTGTGTGGGAATTTTGCAAAGAAGATGTAGATAGAGTCACGTTCTCTCTTAAAGTCGGCCTCGCAGTTCTCGTTGTATCGCTCTTGATATTATGTCGAGATCCTTACAAAGTTTTTGGTACCAATATTATCTGGTCTATCCTAACTGTTGCCATCATGTTTGAATACACAGTCGGTATGTATATAAGATCGCATAAAATCAGCTCAAAAGTTTTTCATATTTTGTTATTTTCCGAGTACGTATTTGACAGTATTCCATGCATTTTTTTTATACGAATGCTAGGTGCCACATTTAACCGAGGATTCAACAGAGCACTAGGTAGTCTGCTGGCTGGAGTCATGGCTATAGCCGTAGCTCAGATAGCTTTAAGCACCGGCCATGTAGCTGAACCAATTATTATTGGTTTTAGTATCTTCATTGTTGGTACGTATTTTAAACTATTTCCGCCCCTTCGCCTGCCACTAAGTGTATTACACTAAGAAACAACGTTTTAACATTTTATAGGAACGGTTACATCATTCATTAGGTTATGGCCATCCTTAGTTCCATACGAGTATGGATTTCGAGTAATCCTTTTCACCTACTGTTTGATCATCGTTTCTGGTTATCGAATGGGAAGTCCATTAAGAACTGCCATGGATCGGCTCTACTCTATCGCCATTGGAGGGATAGTCGCAGTATTAGTTAATCTATTGATTTTTCCTATATGGGCTGGAGAACAGTTGCATAAAGAACTTGTGAACAACTTTGCTTCAGTTGCTGATGCACTTGAAGGTATTTCAAATTATGAACCATTGTGTAACATACAATTTGTATACTTGCAATCTATAATAGTAATGTCCATTAATCGGGGACACTCAGAGGATTTTGGAAGAGTGGGGAAAACTACCTTTGCTCGGGTCTGTTGAGTAGTCCGCCCTGGTATTAAACAGAAATGTCAAAAGAGTCCAACTTTGACTACGTATTATTCACTGTTTGATTTTAATCGTTAGTGCTTTGGACATTTATTGGATTTTAGAATGTGTTCGGAAATACTTGCAAAACGATGGATCTGAACAACCCGAGTTCACAAAGATTGTCATGGACGAGTTTCCAGACGAACCTGCGTACAGAAAATGCTTGTCGACTTTGAACTCTGCCTCAAAATTTGAAACTTTGGTACCATATCTGATCTTTTGTGGTTGAATGAGGTTAAAAAGAAATATAATCGGCAAATGCTCACAATTTTTTCTGCATCTGTTTTCCAGGCCAGTTCTGCTAAATGGGAGCCACCCCATGGAAGGTTCAATCACTTCTTTTATCCATGGTCTGAATACGTGAAAGTCTGTGCGGTCCTACGCTATTGTGCATACGAGGTCATGGCACTTCACGGTGTGCTACACTCTGAAATTCAGGTCTCGGAACATTCATCTGTTGTAAATTAAGATATTTACGACATTGAGCATGATTCATGAGCTCGACCCAAATCTATTGAACACAAATTTCTGAAACCTCAAATATGTCTGAAACAGGTCTGCCATATATAAGATACACATGGAAATGATTCTCCTTTAGTGGCTTTCTATGATGAACAAAAGCCGAAACATAATATAAGGCCTTTCTAATTACTTAAGAACATAAGCATCAACTTCGATAACAAAGGAATCAGATTAAAAAAACGAATCAGTGTTAAGAATATATTCAGGAAAGAGTAGAGATATAAAGTTTGTAGTATTTGATAGAAAAAGCCAATAATAATTGAGAGAACTTTAGTCTTTTTGCATATTTCATTATTAACACTATTTACCAGATGATAAGTTTGGAACAAAAAAAAATTCGGCCCTTTATCTGATACATATTATTTTCTTTGTATCAGGCCCCGTATAACCTTAGGATCACATTCCAAAAGGAGATCCAAGAAGCATCAAGCGTGGCAGCAGAGCTAGTCCGGTACCTAGGCCAAGATATAGCCAACATGCAATATAGCCACAAATCTTGCCTCCTTAAACGGGTTCATGTTTCGACTGAAAGACTGCAAAAGGCCATAGACATGCACTCGTATCTCCTAACATCTACATACGACCCACCAGATAATTCATCGATGCCACAAACAAAGCTTGCTCATGCATTGTCATCAACTTTTTCTGATTTAGATTCGAAACTTTTAGAACAAAATCTTGTTACCCCAAATCAACTTCTGGGAACTACGGTACCGTTGCAGGTTGAATCGTATCATGAGACAATGAGGAAGCATTTGAGAAAGCAACATTCTTGGCCATCTAGAGAAGTTGATGCTTTTGAAGACGATAGAGGCTTTAACAAGGATTCGGTTCCTAAAATGCAGGCTCTGGAGAGTACTACAAACCTGTCACTTGCAACTTTTACCTCGTTGCTTATTGAATTTGTGGCTAGGCTAGACCACTTGGTTGAAGCAGTAGATGAACTCTCAAACATGGCTAAATTCAAACATGATGATGCATAGATATGGTCGAGGCATTGTATTTATTATAGAAAAATGATGTAACACAGAATATACATAAATTCACCATCTCATAATTCTCATTGATCCAAAGGCAGTATGTGTTTAAATTATTTGCTGTCAAAAATATGAGGGATTAAAAAAAATAACTTTCTTTGACCATAAATTAATTTGAAATAATTATTCCATTTTCTTTTTTAATCATTTTTTTTTTCAGAAAACAATAGTTCTAGTTGATTATAGCATACATAAAATGTGTGGAAATTTTTCTTTTGCTACAAACCGTGTACATCTTCTGTTACACAGTTTAGATATACAGTTTTTTAAAAAGAGAGATTTTCTTAAATAGACTCCACCAAATTACTATAATCAATTTTAGCCTTGAATTAAGTTAATTTATCAAAATAATCTTTTTATTATATCAAATTACAAAGATGTCCTTTAAATCCTACTTCCAATAAATTTCGCTCTCTCAATCTCTTTTCTTCTCTTATAATTCCATGTTTTAGGAGCTTTGAAGCACGTTCATTCTAGTTTTTTAAACATGTATGGATTTCATTTTTTTTGTCCATCTAATTTTTTTAGACAAATAATGAGTTAAATATTCTTAAGATCAGATTTCAATTAATTATCAAATATTGAATGAAGCAAGTTTAAAAGTACATGAAAATTGAGAACAAAGATCGAACAATGATGGTAAAGTAACTTTCTTGAAATAATGAATAAAAATGTAGAACAATGGCTAAGGAGGGAAATGAGGTCCATGGCAATTGGCATGAATCTGTCTCCTCTGAAAACTAGGCACTAAAGAATTGGAGCAAATAATTTAGAATAAGAAAGAGTAAAATAAAATATTTCAATTATATAAGACACAATATAAAATGTTTAATAAAGAATATCGTTTTTAAAATTATGACTTTAAAATCGGTTAGAATAATCAATTTCTCTTTTAAAAATGATATTACTATCTTTGTATGAGACACATGTTATTAATCTAAAATGTTTAACAAGATATGTTAAATGATTTGTGACAGAAAATTTATACTCAAAATGTGCACGTTTGGAGTTCTTCAATCACGTTTTGTGGTTGTGGGTAAGAAGGAGAACAAGTAAATGAGCGAAAGAGAAAAAGTAGTAAGAATAAATTTGATTATTTGAAAATAATTTAGGATATAAATATAAATAGTTAGCTTACTGTATTATTTTTTTGATAAAATTTATATACTTTCAGAAAGAATTTGCTATATTATCATATTAGAAAATTTCCAATTTTGGTCCTTTGAATTTTATTTTTGGTATTTTAATTTGTTAAATTTTAAAAATATGTTATCTAAGTAACAGACAAAAGTGAGCAGTTTGGGTTGGAACTTTCGAAGTAAATGATTTGGTTCGATAGTAAACAGATTTGTAGAAATTTCACTCGCAAAATGAAAGACCGAAAAATTACCAACAAGATCTTCTGATTACTCTCATCTTTATTAAAATCTTAGAAAAAATTATCCCCAAAAATTAGTTGTAATTACGAAACCTATCAAATTTATTTAAATTTTCCCCAGTAGTCGACACGTCGGACCCACATTAGAAAGCAAAATCTGTGAGTAACTTTGCTCCGATTATCATGTCTGCTAAAATATATACGATCAAATTATTCCAACAAAAAAAATAAACATTTATAAATCTTCAAAAGAAAATGAATAATATCTTTTTATGAACTGTTAAAGCAATAGATGTTTTGATTAAGAGAGAATACATATATTTACTTTTACTTTTTTTTTATAAATACTTTTCACAAAAATTTTGTGAGACGAGTCAATTTTCTGAGATTGATCTCTTATTTGAGTCACTCGTTAAAAAATATTATTTTTAATGTCAAAATTGTTACTTAGTATTATAAATATGGGTAAAGTTGACTCGTATTAAAGATAAAAATCCGTGACATCGTCTTACAAGATAATTACTACATAATTTTACTATTTAACATGTATAAACCCCTAGAAAAAACTATTAGCTATATTGATTATTTTTTCATTCTAAGTTATAGTAATGATTTTGAAAAAAATAAAATAATCATATAATTATTTTGCAGATAACCAAAAATAGTTATTTTGACTAGTTTGATAATTTAATAGATAACTATATTTTTTTTCATAGTTACATAAAATTGTAATTTTGATCATTTATATTTGTTTTTTTGCGATTTTGGTACACCATAATTATTAAATTTTAACATTAGTCTTATACGATTTTTGACAATTTTAATTATTTTTATCGAAAGTGATGATATGATATTACATAAATAAGTGATATATAAACATCATATAGGAAAAGCAACTGAAATTTAAAAACAAACAAACAAAAATACAAACTATAAATTGACAATATAGATAATCAAAATTATCAACAAAAAAAAAAAACAAATGTAAAGAACATAAAATGTAATTTTACCTAATAATTATTTGGAGTGAAACAATAGTCGAATATATATTCATCCATAAAATCTATTTTGGTGCAAATTTTACATTAAAATAATGCAATTTCTGCAACAAATACAACATCCATCTCCAACTCATTTATTTCAAATCTTACATCAAAAAGAATATGCTCGAAATATTTTTTTATTTTACATATATTAATTATTATTTTTTATTTAATATATTTTTAATTATGACTAATGTTTATATTATATAATCAATATATATTATTAATAAATTTAAATAATAATATTTAAGTTTATAATTTCACTATATAATATAAATTAAATTATATATAATATGAATTAATATACGAAAAATATTTAAATTGAAAAATATGAATGCAAATTCAAACATAATACAGATATAACTTTAAACATTTGAATGACTATATTCATCTCACAAATGATCAATTAAAGTATTTCGTAATACGAAGTAAGTATCTTTATATTAAATTATATTATTTATAAATCATTAAATCAAATTATTCCTTAATTATTAATAATTAACAT
>NC_133311.1:18895975-18906643 GCF_012295235.1 Primulina huaijiensis | reverse complement strand
ATAAATAAATATTTAAAAAATAATAATTATTATTTTTAATTTTTATGTTTAGATATCACATTATTATTTAAATAATATTTATATTTAAAAATAAATAATGAAATTAATACACATTTATGATAATTTAAAAAATTAAAAAAAAAATGCCTCTGCGCCAAATCGTCGCAGAGATGGATGTTGATTGTTGTGCTATTTAGAAATCCTTCGTTGGAGAAAATCTTTGCACCAAAAGTTGGAGATGCTCTAAGACGAAAAACTTGCACTTGGAATTCTTCAATCATAATACGTAATTATGATACTTATTGGTAAGTGGTCATTTCGGAAGAAAAATTATTTGCATAAGGTCCTATATACATGTGTTGTATAATACACTATAAAATTACAGCATATAAACGTAACTTTCGTCAATTATATATCTTTATTGGAAAATTTTGTTTTTTATATTTGTTCTTCATAATTTTAATCATTTATATTATCAAATTTCAATTTTACTCGTGTATCTTTCGATTTTTAATAATTTTATTCTTTTTTCATTGATAATCTTTATGTATCATTATTCACGTCAACGTCATATTAGTGAATATCAACATCACGTCAAAAAATAAAATTTTCAAAAAAAAAATCAAATTAAGAAACTAAAACTGAAATTTAACTCCAAAAATATTTGATAATATGTCAAAAGAGTGGTATGTACTAATTATCCATCAAGTTTTTTAAAGTCAATCCCAAACAACTGTCAAAAAAATCAATTTCAAAAGCTTTATATAACTTATATTCCATTTATACAAATTCAATCTGTGCAAGGAGCACCACACTGTAAACTGTAACATAAAGGTAGGGGGAGAAAACTCTTTTCTCTGCATCATCGCATACGTGACTGACGGGGAATATATTTTCTTTATTTAATTGATATGATTTCTTATCTTAAATAATTTTCCTAATATTATTATTCATTGTTGATATGATATTTAATATTAATTATGGTTTTACCTTTCTAGATAATTATGTTAAGATTTTATTGTGATATAATATCTTTCTTAAATCTAATTTCATTCTTGATAAGATTATGTGGAATATTGAGTTTGTCTTTTCTAGATATTATATTTATGATAAAGATATTGTAGATATGATATTTTTTGGAATGATTTAAAGAGATATGATATCAATGTTTAAATAGAGTTTATTTCTAATAAAACTCTTACTTTCCTTATGATATAGGTTTCCTTGTGGAGATAAAAGTCTACATCTATAAATGAGAGACCAAGGACATCATCGAAGCTCTCTCTTCCTCGGTCAATAATTCACACACTTGTGCACGTTCATAATTTCAGAGAAAATCCTATTCAAGAGACGTGCTGTGTTTGAAGAATGGGAATAACGTGTTGCCGTGAATGTTGGGAACATCTGCAGACAACATATGTGAAGAAGTTGGCTGAAGACCGTTTTCGTGGATTCTCTTTTTGGCATCACATTTTTAGCTTTCTTGTTTTAGTTTTTATTCTGGTTATTTGTTTTTTGAAAGCTTTATTTTCTCAAAGTGTTGAAGAAATTGATTTTCGTGAAAATCACTAGTGATAGGTTTTTTTGTAAACGATTTGGTTTTCTAGTGATTAATTTTTGCCATAAGGCACCGCACAAGTATTTATACTTGTGCATATTTAATCTTGTCCATCTATTTATTTTAAGCGAATTTGTGTTACAAACTTTAAATTTCCGCTGCATGTCGTCCGAGATGTTGTAACATCTGGCACAACACTTAATTCTGATAAAACACAAATTTACAGTTTTACATCCTAGTCTGATATATTTATTACTTCTAGTATCTGTCGAACAATATAATTCCTAACAAGTGGTATCAGAGCCTACTCTTGATATATTAAGTGCTGATTCTGGTTTTTTGTTTTGTTTGACAGAAATATTTAAATGGACACCTCCTTGACTGCATTATTGACAGGAAGACGCTGGCTGCAGGTGAATCCTTTAGGTGTTGCCACACCTGGCCGCAACATCTGCGAAAAATCAATTTGTTTAAAATCCACAGCCTCGGGAAACTCAAGTGCGGATGATGATTTGGAAGCTGATGATGAAGAAATCACTCTTGAGAGTGTACAAAAGCTTTATGAGGAGTTGTTTGAAGATTGGACCAAAAGAAACAAGTTGAACTCAAGTCTCATGAAGGAGAACACTGATCTAAAAGCTGTGGTTGCCAAACTTGAAGTAATCTTGAGCAAAAAGGACTTAGAACTGGGTAAGACCAAAGAAGAGCTTCAAAAGGCAACTGAAACTTTATCAAAGTTCAATACGAGCACATTCAAGCTTGAGTCCATACTTTTGATGGGAAGAGATGAGAAAAAAGGCTTAGGCTTCAAAGACAGTGTGTTTGAAATTGGTGAATCTTTCAAGTCGACTGTTTTTGTGAAAGGAAAGGCTGATACATCTCCACAACCACAATCCAAGTCACCAATCAAAAGCTCTCCACCGAAAAGACATCCTGCTGCACCTATCCCTACGAAGAGAAAACGCAGGTATGTATGTCATTACTGTTTTAAGCCTGGACATATCCGACCCTACTGTTTTAAATTCAGGGATGACTGCATGAATCGAAAGTCGAGTCAGATGTTGCCCCGAATGTTGTCCAACATTTCCCGCAACACCTCCCACCATCGACCTACAATAAGACAAATTCGGGTCCCAAAGGTAAAAACTCACTGTAATGTTGTTTATACTTCATTGAAAACTAACACTTCAGGTCATTGGTATTTTGATAGAGGAAGCTCATGCCACATGATAGGTTCAAGATAACATCTCATCGATTATGTTGAACAAAATTGTGGTAGAGTGACCTATGGAGGGGGAACTAAAGGAAAATTGTTGGAAAGGGTACACTGAATGTTGAAGGACTACCAAAGCTCCACAATGTGCTTCATGTTGAAGTATTAAATTCGAATTTGATAAGCATAAGCCAATTGTGTGATGATAATTTGCATGTGAATTTTGATAAGCATACTTGTGAAGTTTTTGATGAAACTAACATGTGCATTATGACAGGTACAAGGTCTTCGGACAATTGCTATCAAATAAGATAAGAGCTTTCATGCAAACATGCACAAGTTAGTGAACTCGACCTTTGGCATCAAAAACTCGGTCATCCAAATTTCAAAACCTTGAAAATTTTGAGTAAGTACGATGCAGTACGAGATATGCCTAATCTTTCTATTGATATACCATATGTTTGTGGCGATTGCCAAAAGGGTAAGCAAACTCGCGTGTCACACCCAGTGTTGCCAACATTTGGGACAACATGCTATCTGAAATTGCTACACATGGATCTTATGGGTCCTATGGAAGTAGAAAGCTTTGGATGTAAAAAATATTCTTTTGTATGTGTCGATGACTTTTCACGGTTTTCTTGGATAATCTTTATTGAGGAAAAGTCAGACACCTTCGATGTGGTTAAAAAATTGGTCTCAAGAATTACAAACTTCCATAATTTAAAGGTGAGAAGGATCAGAACTGATCATGGTAAGGAATTTGAAAACTCTTCATTCTCATCTTTTTGTGACAGGAAAGGAATTTCACATGAATTTTCAGCACCAAAAACCCCACAGCAAAATGGCATTGCCGAACGCAAGAACAGGACGTTGCAAGAAATGGCAAGGGTGATGCTAGCTTCAAAGGGTATTTCAAAGCGTTTTTGGGCAGAGGCCCTAAATACGGCTTGTCATATTTCAAATAGGGTGTATTTAAGAAGTGGTTCAACCATGACTTCTTATGAAATAATCATGGGAAAGAAGCCTAATCTTAAATATTTTCATATTTTTGGTTGTGTTTGTTATACTTTGAATGACAGGGATCAACTTGCAAAGTTTGATTCAAAGAGTGATAAATGTTTGTTCTTGGGATATGCCACTAATAGTCGAACTTACCGCATGTTTAATTTACAAACTAGGACTATTATGGAACCCATTAATGTTGTTTTTGATGACTGTGCAGATCTCAAGAATAAAACAACTGAAGATGATGTGGAATACCTACTGGAAATTCCAATCATACTGGAAAATGCATATGTTGCCCCAGATGTTGCAACATCTACCACAACACCTGACACTGAAGTCACTGAATCTGAGAAAGAGACACACAGCGATGATAATGCAGTAAATGATGGACAGAATATTCCAAGTAAAATTCAGAAAGACCATCCATCATCTCAAATAATTGGAAGTGTGCATGGAGAAGTTCAAACTCGAAAGAAAGAGAGAGTGGATTACCGCAAATTGGCTGGACTTATATGCATGAGCTCTACATACTCACATGTTAGATTTTCATGTTTTATATCCAATTTTGAACCTAAAAATGTTGATGAAGCTTTAAAAGATGAATTTTGGATTAATGCAATGCATGATAAGCTTGAGCAATTTGTTCGAAATGATGTGTGGAACTTGGTTCCACCTCCTGATCATGGTAACATAATTGGTACAAAATAGATTTTTAAGAATAAAACTGATCAGTCAGGAAACATCATTCGAAACAAAGCAAGGTTGGTTGCTCAAGGGTACACACAGGTTGAAGGGGTTGATTTTGATGAAACCTTTGCTCATGTTGCCCGTATTGAGTCAGTCAGACTATTGCTAGCCATTGCATGCTACATGAAAATCAAACTTTTTCAAATGGATGTTAAAAGTGCATTTTTAAATGGAATTTTGAGTGAGGAAGTGTATGTTAGACAACCTAAGGGTTTTGAGGATCCTCACCATTTGGATCATGTCTACAAATTGAAGAAGACACTTTATGGTTTGAAACAAGCACCACGTGCATGGCATGGAAGATTGACATAATATCTACTTGAAATTGGCTTCAAACGAGGTGAGGTAGACAAAACTCTTTTTATTCAAAAGTCCAAAGGTGAGATTCTTATTTGTCAAGTCTATGTTGATGATATAATCTTTTGTTCTTCATCCCAAAAGCATGCTAATGATTTTGTTGAGTGTATGTCTTCTACCTTTGAAATGAGCATGGTTGGTGAGTTGAGTTACTTTCTTAGTTTGCAAATTAAACAAATGCATTATGGCATCTTTTTGTGTCAAAGTAAGTATGCTAAAAATTTGATTAAAAAATTTGCAAATGAGAACACCAAACACATGAGAACTCGTATCGGCTCGAGTGAAAAATTGTGCAAAGATAATGTTGCCGAAAATGTTTGACAACACCTTATACCGCAGCATTATAGGAAGTCTCTTGTACTTGACTGCTAGTCGCCCTGACATCATGTTTAGTGTATGCTAACGTGCTAGATATCAATCTAATCCTAAAATTTCTCATTTAAAAGCTGTGAAGCGCATTCTACGTTACATAGCAGGAACAATTGAATTAGGATTATGGCACACTCAAGAAACCAACTCGAATCTAGTAGGTTTTTCTGATGCTGATTGGGCTGGGGATTTAGATGATAGAAAAAGTACTTCTGGGGGCTGTTTTTATCTTGACAATAATTTGATCTCCTGGCATAGTAGGAAACAAAATTGTGTGTCACTTTCAACTGCTGAATCTGAATATGTGGCAGCTGGAAGTTGTTGCTCTCAACTCTTATGGATGAACCAAATGATAGAAGATTATGGACTTAAGAGTGAAACCTTACTTGTGTACTGTTATAATTCGAGTGCAATTGATATTTCAAAAAATCCAGTACAACACTCTCGAACAAAACACATTGACATTCGACATCATTTTATTAGAGATCTAGTAGAAAAAAGGTTGATCCGTATGGAATTTGTTGGTACAGATAACCAATTGGCAGACATATTTACTAAAGCATTAGACTTTGAGAGATTCTCCAACCTTAGGAAATCTCTCAGCATGTGTGCAATTTGATCATTCATGGATGTTGTCTCGGATGTTACAACATCTCAGACAACACCTCATTTGCATGTGCATTTCTAGGACTTAGGCATTCTGCATTTGCATGCATATTGTTATATGATGTGTCTTCACAATGTTGCATAATCTTCTGGTTCACTCACAATTTTTTGTTCTATTTAAACTTAACACACTTAGACATGATTAATAATCTGATTAAGTCACAAAGTAGTTGAAGGATGATCATGTACTCCATGACATTGACTCAAACGACAGGTGACTTGAGAAGATTGAGTAAAATGAAAAATAAATTATGAATATGCTCTGTATCAGAAGAAAAGATTGAAAAAAACTACCTAAAAGAGTCCAATGAAGACTGTGCTTTTAGTCTGGGAGTTACCTCTTCTGAATTTAAAACAGCAGTCAAAATAGAAGAAATTGGAAAAAGCTACCTGAAAGAGTCCTAAAGAAGACCGTTCTTCTTGTGTGGGAGCTACCACTTCTATGGTCAGAAAATTAATAAGTTTCTAAGTGTGCATAAAAATTAAAATAAATTTTGAAATTGGACGTGTTGTCAGAAGATGTTACCAACATTTGTGAAAACACTTCATCTGTAAGCATATCTCATACTTGTTTTCATGTTTCTATTTCTGTTTCATTTTGTTATTAGGCATAAATAGGTCATGCATAAACATAACATTGTGAATATTGTTGTGTCACGAGGGTATGCGTATTTCAACAGAGAAAATTCGGCGAAAATCCAGATTGCGCTAGAAATCCAATATTTGTGATTTTTAATGGTTCAGTGGTGTTAAATCGATGTGGGTTTCAATTCTGGAAATTATTTTGAAGTGATTTTGGACGCAATTATCTCAGTAATTTTTGGTAAGTGATTACGGGCCAAAGCTGATCTTGTCTACTACGAGAACTTAGTTTCTAACTATCGTCTGGATATGGGGGTAGATGTCCATTCTAGACAAAAAAGGGGAGAAGATGCGACTCAAACTCAAACCCGAGCTGATGCTTGTGCATCTTGTTTTGAACTTTGTTTTTCTTGCTTTATCGTTTAAATGTTCTGTTCTGTTAGATTCCCTGATGTAATTCTTTTCAATGAACTGTTAATGATATTTTGCAGGTGTTGTCTCAAGTGTTGCCAACAACTCGAACAACATCCGTACTAACTTGATTTTATTCAGTGGGAGAAAAATTCACATATTAAGGGGGAGTTAACTGGAGTTTAATTGAGAAATTGAGTTTGATTTGATTTTGTCCAGAAAGAAAAAAGGGGGATATTGAAGGGAAATATATTTTCTTTATTTAATTGATATGATTTCTTATCTTAAATAATTTCCCTAATATTATTATTCTTTGTTGATATGATATTTAATATTTAATTATGGTTTTGCCTTTCTAGATAATTATGTTAAGATTTTATTGTGGTATAATATCTTTCTTAAATCTAATTTCATTCTTGATAAGATTATGTGGAATATTGAGTTTGTCTTTTCTAGATATTATATTTATGATAAAGATCTTGTAGATATGATATTTATTGGAATGATTTAAAGAGATATGATATCAATGTTTAAATAGAGATTATTTCTAATAAAACTCTTACTTTCCTTATGATATAGGTTTCTTTGTGAAGACAAAAGTCTACATCTATAAATAAGAGACCAAGGACATCATTGAAGCTCTCTCTTCCTCGGTCAATAATTCACACACTTGTGCACGTTCATAATTTCAGAGAAAATCCTATTCAAGAGACGTGATGTGTTTGAAGAGTGGGAATAACGTTGCCGTGAATGTTGGAAACATCTGCAAACAACATCTGTGAAGAAGTTGGCTGAAGACCGTTTGCGTGGATTCCCTTTTTGGCATCACGTTTTTAGCTTTCTTGTTTTAGTTTTTATTTTGGTTATTTGTTTTTAGAAAGCTTTATTTTCTCAAAGTGTTGAGGAAATTGATTTTCGTGAAAATCACTAGTGATGGGTTTTTTTGTAAACGATTTGGTTTTCTAGTGATTAATTTTTGCCATAAGACACCGCACAAGTATTTATACTTGTGCATATTTAATCTTGTCCATATATTTATTTTAAGCGAATTTGTGTTACAAACTTTAAATTTCCGCTGCATGTTGTCCGAGATGTTGTAACATCTGGCACAACACTTAATTCTGATAAACACAAATTTACAGTTTTACATCCTAGTCTGATATATTTATTACTTTTAATATCTGTCGAACAATATAATTCCTAACGGTGACAATAAAGAGAAACCCCACACCTTTTTTATATTTATATTTTTATTCTTTCTATCTTTTACTTGGGACGTCTTTCAACATTTTTTAGGGTTTCGTTCAAAAGATTCTCAAAATCTCAAACGGAAGTGATGTGACGACAGATACATCACGTCACATGATGAATAGCGCGCTATTACCCCAAGCTTCATTCATTCATACGGTAAATTATTCACTATAATTGTATGCAGCAACAGAACTTAGACAGGCATTGAAAGAATGAGAGGTAAAATTCAGAAGGGCTTGGGAGAAGAAATATAATAATACATCGAAACGAGCTACTTTATCAGAAAATTGCTATGACACGTACAGGAAGTGTATTAATTGTTACTATTGGAGCCAAATATTTATATCAGAAATATTAAATATAAATATTTCTACAATAAACTGACGTTACAAATTACAACATTTCGAGAGTGAATTTATATCGTCATTTAATACATAAAAGAATGCATCCGCTTTAATTTAAGATGGAAACTGTCTCTAGTTTAATGATTAAGATAAATTGACAGGGATAACGAAGAGTTCTCCAATGTATAATTTCGCGAGAGTTTATTTGCTTCATCAAAAGAAGTTTTGGAGTACAGATTTCCACTTTAGGCACTGAACCTTTACCATGCGTCAGCACAAAAGCTTGGACACCAAAGATATCTGTGCGCATCCATCTATTTTTTATTTTGCATTATATAAAGAAATGAATAAAATAGACTTTATATTAAGTGGTATTTCATCGGTTTAGGAAGCAGGGGATGAAGAGGGATATTGTGGTTATTGCAGCGACCGAGCAGAAGATATTTCTGGGTACTTGTTGCTACCAGTGAGCTGCAAGGCCACAGTTACCACTGTCTTTAAAGAATATGTTCTTCAGTTCTTGATCTTCACGAAACCCTGATTCATAAATGTTTACTGATACTGAATGCTGCTTGTTGTCTGCAAAAATAAATTAAAACTGCTAGGTTTAATTGATTGGTTACTCCATAGTCCTGGACAAGATGAATCTGTTCGTGGACAAGCCGGGAGGGAGGACAAAACTCAAGTCTGCACATATAATTTCCAAAGATTGTAAACCAGTGCTCAAGACTTTCTAATCTGCAAGAGTTGCAAAGACTTGAAAAAAAAATCACAGGTATTTAATTAAAGACTGAGAAGAATCCATATAACAAAACCTAGCTGATATGCATAACCCAATTTAATCGAGGGAGCTCCCTTCAGTCCAAGAACAGGAAGTTTAAGATCCAGCTTGACTCCCGCTTCATTTACTCAGCTACTGAATGTAACCGATCATGATATTCAGTATTTGGATTAATGAGTCGGCAGCAAATTGAACCCCATTCACATCCCGTATTAGACTGAAGGAAGCTCTCTTCTGTACAAGTGAATCCATGAGAAAGAGAGAGAAAAACCCTTCTGTACAGAATCAAAATTAGTATCAACTTTGAACTCAAGTTAGAGAATTTGGCATCGAAAACTTCACGACACCCTGTTGATAATTATGAATGCAGCTGGTTAAAGTTACCCCGTCACATTTCTATCGAAGTAAAAATTCAACCTTTATTTATGAATTAAGGGAAATCGACCATGGAGAGGAGAGGAGATTATTCTTGCAATTTTAGACGAAACACGGAGTTTTATAGCGAGAGAAAGTGGGTATTAGACAATATTATAGCTCGATAATTAACAAATGACAATTAGTAGGTGTGAAAAAAATATTCATATTCTTCGCTTCTTGCTACGGTTTATAGTAACAGCGCGTCACTTCCATATACAGAAGAAGCTTTAACGCATTTTAATATTCAAACTATACATAAAATAATGATTAATTAGTGTGTAATTATTTTGATAACAGAGTTGCTATTACTTGTAATCTTGATTTAGAAAAGTTAACAGAGAGTTTTTGTTAAATCTTCTTCTTATAGTATGATTTCTTTCTAGTTTAATGTTGATCGAATAAATTGGCAATTACTACTGTTATATTAAAGAGTAAACTCAACAGTGATCCTACTAATTAATGTTAGGAATCATCTAGCTAAAAGGTAATAATATAAAGATCAAAACATTTACGTTGGCTACCTTGTATTAAAAATAGCCATCAATTTTCAATATTTTTGGAGTCGCACACATATGAATTTGGAGTTTTTCAAGAAATTATTATATATATTGAAGTTTGAATATTGCTAGTTATCAATATATCATAGAAGTTTATATGTTCCAGCTTATATTGAAGTGTGTTCGATATATGAATCAAATTTTTATACTAAATAAAAACATTATTATTTCCGGATGCATTCAAAAATAAAAAAATATATTCAATAATAATGTTTGCATGTTCTTGCCAAACAACTTGTCGGTTTTATGTATGTTGTAATTAGCGATGGAGACATTGTGACTCTAAATATTAATAAACAATAGTAAACCATCTATCTGTATTATGTTTTATATATGCAACCCTAGTTAAGTACAGTTCAACATTTTTCTAAAACCAAGGATATTTAAAGTACAGCTGCATCTATATATAT
>NC_133311.1:18758676-18895849 GCF_012295235.1 Primulina huaijiensis | reverse complement strand
TATATATATAGACCAAACTAGGATTTATGTGCTGTGGCATGCTTCAATATTTCCATAATTGGAAATAGAGTTAAACCCTTTGCACATGTGTGATCATTTTGAGAAGTCTCGATCTTTATTTAAAAAATACTAATGATAATGTAAAATATTTGAAACAGACCATTTCATTTTACCTTGTCTCAGCTCCCTAGTCCCAACTATTGGGACAGTGAAACTACATGCCCGATAATGGATCTACGGCAATCTACCAGAAATTAAATGATTAATTAAATCTATCTTTTGAGTAATAGAATATTCAGCAAAGCATTAAAATTTAAAATGTTGATTCCTTCCATACATGATTGCTTGCAACAAAGTAATGAATCTTTTAGTTTTGGTAATTGAGGAGTATATATCCGATAAATAAGGAACAGAAATAATTTTTTTCTCGTTGTCTATATTGAGTAAATATTTGGACCAATGTAATAATCTAAAAATCACGCTGAATATATAATATAAATATTAATGAAAAATATTTATAAGACAAACTCGTTAAAAAATGTAAATTAAACTATTAAAAGTTCATATTATTAATCAACTTGATATCACTCTGGACAAGCGGAAACAGGAATAATCGAATCGAGTTAAGGATCAAAAGGTAAGGGCCAAAGGGAATAGTACTCACATCACGTTATGTCTTGTCAATATTTACACCCAAAAAAAAATTTGAACGTCTTGTCAAACAAAAAAAGGTTATGGGAAATTGGAATCAACTCTCCAGCCGTCGTTTTTTTTTTTTTCAGTTCCTGAGTACTTTTTTAGTATCACATTTCCACATGAAGTGTACCACAATTTGTATGACATAGTACCACAATTTTGTGGACATGGAGTGAACCCAAATAAATATTTTGATTGGAGATTTTTCACTAATTTCCCGAGGTTACATGTTAAATCATAAATGGTGCTTTTACTTTGGCTTACCATTCTCAGTACACATGCCATTAATATTTATCAAATCTCTTTTTTTTATATTCATCCATCTATCAATCCATCCATCCATCGATCACAGGATCACAATTTTGAAAATAACAATAAATAAAAGTTGTAAAAATCCACACGAGGACAAGCGACCAGACATCTATCTTTGTTGGAACTTGGAGATAATTATTTGCCAGCCAAAATTATGTCGGGAGAATTTATAAACTCGATGTCCCTATTCATAATTGTAGTTCTCCGTTTTTTATTTATTTATTTCTTTTATGTTCGCTCTCAATAATAAGTAAATTATTATAAGCGAACCATATCACTCACTAATGATGGTCTAATTTAGATCAATATCTCTCGAAAACATGAGTTTCTCAAGCTTTATATGAGTATATATGTAATTAATTAAAGGAAATGATTAAGAAAAATTAAATATGTATTATATATTTTAAGGTGAAAGTATT
Source organism: Primulina huaijiensis (assembly GCF_012295235.1). Lineage (NCBI taxonomy): Eukaryota > Viridiplantae > Streptophyta > Magnoliopsida > Lamiales > Gesneriaceae > Primulina > Primulina huaijiensis. Next base: position 18,894,422 of record NC_133311.1, on the reverse strand, counting down.
AAATTTACTGAAAGCACAAGGTGGTAAACTGAATATATGTATATAACTTTTTTAAACTCTGAGTTCATTAATGAGTGGTATTCGCGTATTTATGTAATGAAGCATATCAAAATTATATATATAATAGGTGAATGTCACTTAATTGATAGAGATATATGTTAACATGATTGGTGAACAAGATAACAAAACTGGTTATATGTATAGACACACACACGAATGGTTATTGGAACTCTAAAAATTTATTAATACACTCCAATCTTTATGGAATATAAATCATATGTTGAATGATTGCTATCCATGCTTTTTTTTTTTTTGGAGTTAAACTGGTGTTGGTGTTGGTGATAATTGAGTCTCGAATCCGAAATTTTGGTTTCATTGATGTTATACGTGCTATTAATAATTCATACGAGATACAGAAAAAGTGATGAAATGTCGGAATATGATTCAGGGGATCGAGTTTAATTTCCTACACTCTAGTATCGTAGCCGGGAATGTTCATATCTTGTCCGGAAATTTTGCAGAGCGTTACATTAGTTCCTTTGAATGTTTGTACGCAATTTATGTAAATGTCAAGATGATTACCTTGCTAATTAAATATATATATTGGGGAAAATCTTACATATTAATTGGGTCGGGAAATTTTTCCTTATTGCTAATAATGGCAATTAATTATAATTTCTTAAAGAATTAACTAGTGCTGATACTTCAATTCTTTCAGTTATGAGTTTCCTATCATTAATTTAGACCTCCGATTCTTCATTTTCTTAATGGTAAGGCCGAGAGTTTTTTTTTTATTCGACTAATAACTGTGTTTTATATATCTTAATTGAGTCCATTAGTTATTCAGTGTGGAAATTGTTAAGATGAACAACCGTCTTGAGAGAAAAACTGAATTTTGTATATTGAAATCTACAATATTAATGTTTTTGTACAAAGCCTTTATATAATAGGCCAATAAAAGAAGAAGGGAAAAGCGTGAAATAGACATTAGACATTAAGTCTAAGCCAACCATCATTAACTAACACGCCCTCCTTCAATTTTGGAACAGATTCTGGACATCAAGATTGGAAAAGAAAAACTTGTGTTGGTCTGTACTCAACGGTTTGGTAAAGATATATGCTAATTTGTTTAGAAGTAGAAATTTGGGTTGTCCGAAAAATACCAAATTTAATCTTGTCTCATATGAGATGACAATCGATATCAATGTGTTTGGTAAGCTCGTGGAATATAGGATTAGCGGCAATGTGCAAAACGGCATTGTTGTCACAATACAATGTTGTTGGTTCGGCAAATTCAACGCCCATACCCAATAATAAACAAGTATTCCAAACGATTTCACAAGAAGTAGTAAGAGTGACCCAACTTAATGCAAAATCCAGTGAGGGATCTCTAGGTCATTCGACAAGATGCCCAATCCGAGTCACAGCAGGCATACAAAGTTAAAGGACTGTTTGCAGAAAATAGTATCCCCGTCCCAGGAGACCCTTTGAGGTATTTGACCACCCTGACCCTTTGAGGTATTTGACCACCCTGATTGTTGCATCCATGTGAGTGCATTTGGGCGAGTGCAAAGTGCTGAACTGCATGGCAAAAGTCAGACTGAGTCATACTAAGGTAAATCAACCGCCTACAAGACGTCTACAAGAATCAGGATCATCAAGAACAACATCCAATTTCCCAATAGGTTTTGTAGAAGATTTGCATCAGCAATGACTTCTAGAGCATACTTCACTGATTAACGAATATGCGAAGAAATGCTTTAAATCAGCAATAACATCAATGTTATCACCAATGATGACGATACCATCGACATAAACAACTTAAATAGTAATGTTGCGAGCATCACGACGAATGAACAACGAATGGTCATGTTGAGACTGTCTATATCCTGCATCAAAACATCACACAAGCAAATTTTTGGTTCCATTGTCTAGTCTTGTTTAAGGCAATATAAAGACTTACTAAGTCTGCACACTTTATTCAACTTTCAACATCTTCAGCTATGTTAGAACAGAATGCAGCAATTCACAAGAATCACCGGGTGTACTTGTCTAATATAACTGATGAAAGATTGCTCTAGACTAGCTTACAAAAGGACAGTGATGGTCGTTGTCCAATACACAGATGCCACACGAACGACAATGGTGTGTCCTGGGTGATTTTGGCTTTGAAAAATAGCAACAGAAAGGTAAAGTCCTCCAGACCACCTTTACCCACTGTAGGATAGCTACCCCAAACTATCATAGGTGGAGCACCAGCCGGTCGAAATGCTGCGAAAGAAAATGCAGATAAAGTACATGTAGCCAAGATGACTGCAACCATAAAGTGGAAAACGCCACAAAGATAACTGATTGAGAACATCACAGGATACACAGACCAAATGCCTCCACCTGTGCCACAAAGGGAACATGGTTTATATTGATGTAATTGCAAGTAAAAGTTACTAGATCTGACCAAATGGAGCAGAAACAACAGAGGAAAAAGAGAAGCCATTGGCTAGAAAGTTTATTGATATGATTCAGCATGATTTCATATCGAATAAACACAGTTAAGTGCACATGAATTCTGAGATGCTAAGAATTCCAGGTTAGTATAATGATTAATAAGTAAGTCGTACATGGCCAACAACTTAGGTAGAGCGAGCTTCTGAGTGGCAGTGCTTACATACAAAGAAAAACAGACATGTGAGGACAACAGTGACAAAACACGGGTCTCTCAGGAGCTTCCATGGGAAATACTTTTGATCCCCATTCGCCACGTTTTCCTACCTAACAGCTCCACACCAGCCACATTTAAAAACAGAGGTATGAGGTAAAACAACACATTAAGTCCACAACCCCAACACTTTGTTTCAATTTCCACATGAACAGATGTGGTGCGATCATGCACCTGCATTTAAGCAGTGAATTTAGTAAAAAATTCAAGATCATAACATCTATAACAGTCAATCTTGATATACATCTGAAAAAAAAAGAAGATTTGATAAAAATTCAATTCAGATGACAGCTGCTACAAGAAAATTCAAAACAAAAATAAAGGTTTTATATATATACATATAACAGATCTTTAGGACATTGACACAACGTAAGGCATATAATAACAACCAATTTTCCTCTCAAAATTTCTTTCCCAGTTAGTAAGAGTGCAATAAAGAAACACCCCAGCAAGCAAGTATAAGAAATGTCATCCACTAAATTATCCAACAGCTCAAAAACCTTATAATTATCTCCAAATCGGCAACCATATTATTAATAATCATTCCCTCGTCTCGCGTTTGGTTCATTTTTTATTTAGTCGGCAGATCATTGATTTTGATTGAAAGCCATCACTATTCATGTTATTTGTGTGATTAAATATCCCTCCTCAAAAGGTGTGATAATGTATAATTCTTGAATAATGATCATGATAAGATTGCATATTTACCATAATACCTTTGAATTGTCTTCTTCTATATAATATGAAAATGAAAATTAGTGAAAATTTAATAATTAATATAATATTTACNTAAAAAGACAATAATATTGTAATTATTACTAAACTTTATTTAACATTAACATTCAAAATATTATTGTTATTTTAATTATTAAAGTAAATGCATATTCACAAATTTATTTCTAATAAATATATTTAAATTAATTTTAATAAATGTAAATTATAATTATAATTATTTAATTATCTATCTAATTATTTTAAGAATATATATTTAATTAGCACTTGGGGCATTTTGGTCATTACAATAAAATTTGCAAAATTAATCGATCATTTTAAAATCATACCAAACACCATGTTATTTATCTCACCATACTATTAATCCATATATCTCATTTTTTAATCACTCTAATTACTAATCATTTACTTATCTCACCACACATACCAAACGGAGCCTGAGTCAAAATTACAATAAGCCCTTTGATTATTCATGTTTTATATTTTTTTAACTCCACAAATTTATAAAACCCTGACCAATAATAATTCGTTTGTAAGATTTATGATATGAATTTAAAATGGTTTAATTTAAAGTGAATAACTAAAATTTAATCTTCATCTTTATGTTAGTATTCTAAAAAGTACGATTAAATGCAAAACATGAAGAAAAAACTTCGTTGAGGCTCAAATTTCGAAAAAACGACCCATCCACATTAAGCACGATAAAACGCAATCGAATTAAATATCTAATAATGATGTATAGATGGACCTTTTAATTAAAAATAGTTAAATACATGTCTTGTAAATACTATTGATGAACATGTTTGTACAATGTTAAGCTCTCATTTCTTGACTCGACTCTTGGAATGGCGCCTCAAAAGCCTATTTTAGACGTAGTCTTTAATTTTTCTTTTAATTTTTTTTTCGACGTCTATTACCGAGAAAGATGTGAAAAAAAATTTATAAAATAAATAATGATGATGATGAAATTAATAAGCATGATGATTAAATAGATATATTGAACTAATTATGTCAATATCAGAATTTATTGTGGTAAAACGTACGTGATAAGTGGAATATTACACTTATTGAATTAGTTAGATGCTTGTTCTAAGAAGGCATCTTCCCCCAATTTTTTCAACTATTAATTAATTTTGTATTTGGACCTCGTCTTTTACACACGAAGAAAATGTCTGTAGAATTATTTTTATAGTAAAGAAAAATTTAACAACAAATGTTAGAAAATAATTTCAATTCATCTGCTGGAGAACTCGACAAGTACTACTTATTAGGGGTGGTATATCGTACCGAAAATATTATATCATATATCGTATCGAAAATTACGGTATAAAAAAATTCATATCGATACCGTACCAAAAATTTTGGTATACCGATTTTCGGTATATCGAAAAATCTCGGTACATATAACTAGCATGCCGATTATACTGAAATTTTAAGGTATACCGAGATTTCGGTACGGTATCGGTATATACAGTTTTATACCGAAAAAAACCTTACATTTTAAAATTTTTATAAATTTATTTAGGGCTGGGAAAATATACCGAAATATCGAAATACCGTACCGAAAAAATCAATATACCGACAAAATTTTCGGTATCGATATCGGTAAGTAAATATTTTTTTTCGGTATTTCGGTATATACCGAAATATCGAAAATAATTTTTTTTATTTTTTTTAAAATTTAAGTTCGGTAATATTTTCGGTATACCGACATTTTTTCGGTATACCGACAAAATTTTCGGTGTCGGTAAGGTATCCGATATGAACTTTTTCATATCGAAAATTCGGTATACCGAATTTCCGGTATCGGTATCGGTATGGAAAAATTCCATACCGATATTTACGATACCGTAGTTCGGTACGCTATACCGTACCGTACCCACCCCTAAATTTATTGTTTTAAAATATTATATATTTTAAAATTTTTGTATATTTTTTCAGTATTTCGATATATATCGAAATTTTCAAATTGCATACCGTTACCGTACCGAAAAATTCGGTATTGTTACCATACCGTACCGAAATCTTCGATATACCGAAAATTCGGTAAATTTGATATTTTTTCGATACAATAATCTCGATATATCTAAAATTCGAGATTTTTCCCCACCCTTACTACTTATGGACCAAAAAAAAAAAGGATGAGTAATAGATCTAGTGGGAGATCCTTTACTTTAGCTAGCTTTGAGTACAGGTAATTCTGGTGGTCATTTTGGGCTAGAAACTGAGGCATTGCTGAGTCAAGACAATTTAATTTGTTTGAACAAGTATCTAATTTTAGTCAGTCTTCAACAAAATTAAGGGATTCACTTAAAGATACGACTTTTACATTTTGAATATGAATGTTAAATAAATAAATACATTTTACACTCTTGCCTACTTAACTTTCTTCCATTTTTCCTTCTCCAGTTATATTTAATGCACTTCTTTCCACATTACAATACATATTCAATATTTTACCAATTTTTCATTATTTTAATATTTATTTATTTATTATTATTATTATTAATGTAATTTAAGTAATAATAATGTGATTATGTGCAGTGTTCTAAAAAGTGATGGACGGTATGGAGGCGGCCATCTAGATGGTTTCTAGACGGTTTTTCTTTTTTACCTAAAAAATTATTTCTTTTTATTTATCTCCATATTTCTCTAATGATTTGTCTATATTGGATTTAAACTTAAACTCAATAACATATTTATCCTCGTTATTATATACAAATTGATTGAAAAAACATGTCGAAATTTTTTTAAAAATTAAAATTTTTTAAAAAAAATTAAGAATCGATATATTAAATTAGGAGGCTGCAGCCTGCATAGACGACGATTAGATAGTTTATGCCGTTGATTTTTTAAACAATATCCAGAGACATCGTCTTTCTAACAATAGAGACGGTGGACGCCACCCAGCACTAGTTGGTCCTAAAAGGCACATAACATTGATTAGCATTGATTATATTTCAGCTTGACAACTAATTTTATACGTTTAAAATTATAATTTTTTTAAATTGGATCTATATCATTAAAAAAAAACTGAATAATTGTTAAAATTATAAATTGAAGTAAGTAAATTGGCATAATTGACGATAGAAAGAAAGGGGTTAACTGTTTACATAACATATAGTTTGAGAAGTTAATATTGTTCGATTAAAAAATATGATGGATTAAGGTAATATTTGTATTTAAAAAAAATGATTATGGATTTTTGTCTTTACAAAGTCGCAAAATTTTATGAAAAGGACATCAATAATCACCATTTTTTACGTTTGCAAAAACTTTCAAAATAAATATAGAAAAAATGTCAAAAGATGATAAAAAAAAAAGTCTTTATCCAAACATGGACCATCGTACCCTGAAAAAGATTTCTTCACAAACTTTTAATAAACTTTTGCTTTTTTCTTTGATGAGGTCAAACAACTCACTTTCGTTTCATGTCTTATTATTTTACTTTTCTTTTCCCAAGCAGACCAAAAATATGTTAAATTACATTTTGAACCCTTAATTCAAAAAATCGAGAACTAATGGTTATATTTCTTTTTTTTTTTAAAAAAAAAAAAAACAAAGTATATATATTGAAAATTTATAATTCACAGCAATTCCATGTTATATTTTAGTGAAATTCTAGTAAGAAAAGATGACTTTATAATTTCACAATTTCTTCTAGTTTTTTTTTATTATAATTTAATTTGTCAAAAAGTGTGAATGTAAATGCAATTTGCGCTGCCAAATGCTATGTGATTTGGATGATTTGAACCTTTTTCTTGTTGGATGTCATTCCTTCGTATTTGTGTGCTCTGCATAAACTTTTCATCAATCTATGTCTATTTATATACTCGTTAATTAGATTATATTTGTGCTTGGCGTTGAGAGCCATATTCTCTTTTTATTGAAAATTAAAGAATATCATATGTAACAAATTCAGAAGTTGATCATTATTATCCATTCCAATTGAATGTCAGCAGTTGTTGAATAACGCTTCGGAAGTTTTGGTAGATAGAAATTTTGTTAGGATTCACAAGAAACCAGCTCTTTCTGTCACGAGAAAACATCTCCAGACAAAGAAACCTCTGATACTCAGCCCCTTCCACGACTTTCCCTTCTAGAATTTGAACCAGTCGTATAAATTATCGTTGCAGGTTTTGGGTAGTGCATGAAAGAGGATTTGAGCTGTTAATCAATTCATGCTCAGTTTGTGCTATTGAGATGGATAACTCTGCAGCAGATGGTAATCAGAGAAGAGGAGTTGAAGTAATCAAGGATAAAAATGGAGTCTCTCAGGTTTTGCTTCGGAGTCCTCGTGGAGCATCGGCACGGGTTAGATCTTGTTAAAATTTCTAGCGTTTCTTGTGTAAATTTGATTTCAGGATTTTTAATGATATGGGCTCTGCTTAGATTGAATATCGAGCTGATGTCTCGTCAATATTTCATCATTCTCAGGTTAGCCTGCATGGAGGACAGATTCTTTCATGGAAAAATGAAGGGGGTGAGGAGCTGCTGTTCACAAGTAGTAAGGTAAGATCATAACATCTATGACTTCACTCTAAATTTCTTTCTGATCATCAAATGAAATTGACCAGAACAAAACTTGCGAAAACCACTCGAATTATTTCGTTTTGTGATGCAAAACTTACAGACAGTGTTTTGGGATTCTGCTTCGTTATTCCTCAACAGGCAATTTTGAAGCCACCTGCAGTTGTTAGGGGAGGGATTCCTGTGTGTTTTCCACAGGTATTCTGATCTTATCATCTGCAACTACTATATTTTTACGATCTAGGAAAATTCAACTTTTTTATTATTATTCTTTGGTTGTTTTTGTTGACTTGAATAAATAATGCGTTTTGTAAATTAATGGACCAAGTTTGGGAGCCGTGGTTCTCTGGAGCAACATGGCTTCGCCAGGAACAAAATGTGGACCATAGATGACAATCCTCCACCTCTACAGTCCATTGATTCGAATGGCAAAACGTTTATCGACTTGCTTCTTAAACCATCAGATGACGATCTCAAGATTTGGCCTCACAGGTATACATCGTATCCACTTCTTGGAATTCAGCCTATCATAATTTTAAATATCTATTCTTAGAGTGGAGAAAAAAATGTCTCTAAAAATTTCACTTTAAACTTGAAACAACGTTATGTTACCATTTTTTTTCCAGTTTTGAACTCCGTCTGAGAGTGCTCCTGTCTGCTGATGGATATCTGACCTTGGTATCGCGGATTAGGAACGTTAATAGCAAGCCCTTTAGCTTCTCCTTTGCCTACCACACATATTTCTCTGTCTCAGATATCAGGTGAAGATTTGAAATTTATGCATGATCTTACAAAAAATTTGTATGTTTTATACTGCAAAACTCGTGGGAATGTTATACCTAAACGTGCATTCAAATATCAGTGAAGTACGAGTAGAGGGACTTGAGACTCTTGACTACCTCGACAATCTGTGTAACAGAGAGCGCTTTACAGAACAAGGAGACGCCTTAACTTTCGAATCCGAGGTATAACTTTGAATTCGCCGACTTTCTCTAAGAAAAGACAGATTACCATTCTTTAAAACTTTTATTATATGTTCATGAATAATTAATATCGATGTGCATTCTGTTAAAGGTGGATCGAATCTATCTTAGCTCTTCAGACGCAGTTGCTGTGTTTGATCACGAAAAGAAGAGGACTTTTGTGATCAGAAAGGATGGTCTCCCTGATATTGGTAAAGCACAATTGAATTGATCACGTATTATCATGTTTCTTTTGAGAAAACTAAGTTCTATGATCGGCAATCACAGTGGTTTGGAATCCATGGGAGAAGAAATCTAAAGCTATTACAGATTTTGGAGACGAAGAGTACAAAGTCATGCTTTGTGTGGATGCATCTGTGATGGAGAAGCAGGTTACTTTGAAGCCGGGGGAGGAATGGAGGGGACGACTCGACTTATCTGTAATGGCATCCACATAAGGAAGGGTCGGGACAATCCGACAAGAAGATGATGATACTAATGTAACTTGCTGCATATTTGTTATTACGTGTGACCTTATTTATGTGTCACAGTAAACAATTACAAGGCCATTTTGCGATGTTTGGTGAAGATGGCGAGGAATCTTGTTGTAATAGCTGCAAATGACTTGTGAATTTACTTACAGTCTACTGAAAACAAGTAATTGCTTTGAGATAACGTTTGTGCATTCCTGAATATCTTCAAGAAACATAGAAAATTAAGGACCAAACGCACAAATTGAAGAAACCAAAATCAAAGTTTTTACATCTAGAAAATATATGAAGCTTATAAGAAACATTAATTTTCTTTAAAAAGTTACGTGGTTGTAATTTCTCATTGATCATTTTTTTTAATCCTTTAACATATCACAACCGCGAGATGAGAGTATTATTTTTAACATAAAAAAATTTGGGAGACAGTTTCACGAGTCAATTTTGTAAATCAAATTTCATATTTGGGTCACTCGTGAGAAAATATTATATTTTATGTTAAAAATATTATTTATTAATGTAAATATGAGCATAGTTGACATGTCTCACGGATAAAGATCAGTAAGACTGTCTTACAAGATATATACTATTACTTTAAATAATTATTTCGATTTTTTTTATTGTATTACCTGATTATATTATAAATATTATATATTACATTTGACTTTACACTTCACATAGTTTCAAAAAACTTTCATTAATTTTTTTTTTTTTTTAAATGTGACCTTTCGTTTGAGGGATCCAAGTTATTAAGTTCGATCCAAGCTGATCTTCTCCATTTGAATGAAAGCAAATAAAAATGTATTCTTATTGATTCGCACCAATAGCTAGCCTATGTTGCAAGCATTTAAAGACGGCTCTCCCAATAAGGCCGATGGACCAATGGACCGGCCTATGGATCTTGTTAAAGGCCCAAGGTAATCCATTTGGGTTTTGCACGAGTCCAACTGCAAGAGTATCCAGCTTCAGCGACAACTAGGCCCAAATGAATTTAACTTGCTTCAAAGAATCCTCTCCTTTACTGTAAACGAAATTCTAATTCTCTTACGTAATGAAACTAGGTTAGATTGAATACGTGAAGAAATTAATCTACATGTATTTTTGTTATCAATCGGCAGTATGGTTATATTGTATTCATATTCCATTCATTTATGTATATGGATTTATAACATTAATAGTAATAGTAATAATTTCGATGGTATAAAGAAATACTGTCATAGTTTTAATATCACATTCAATATAATGAATGTGTCTTATTAATCTGATATATTGATTATTTCCTACGTTTAAATGAATAAGATTATCTCTCATGTGCAACGGTCTCACAAATCTATATCTGTGTCTACATGGTTCATACATGTTATGAAAATAATACTTTTAAAATAAAAAAATTAACATTCTTTCAGTCGGATCAACATATATTACATAATATAATTTTGAATAAAAATTAATATTTTCGTTCAAATCAGCATATATTACACAATATTTCTTCATAATATTACTAACAAAAAATATTATGTTTACAGTGAAAAATAATATTTTGGAAATAAAAAATTATATTTTTCATGAGACGAATATTTTTCATGCAATTAACATCTATTATAAAATATTTATGCATAACATAACTAAAAAATATGATGTTTTGCGAAATGAAAAATAATCATTTATGTGAATGAATAATGATAGATGGATTTTGGAACACATGCAGAAATGGAGAATAGGCTAGGCAGACCCTTATAAATAAAGAAATGAAACGAGTGTAGAGTTACAAATAAACCCAAATTAATGCAGACTAGCGTAGGTCTGCTGATCTAATATCAGATTCCAATGCATAATCTAAGAGCACGAGTTTCCCGTTACTGCTGCATGTCCTCGCCATTTCCTCCGATACTGCTGATAAAGTCGAAGTATTATAGACGTTAATGTTTGTAACAGAGATAGACCCGATATAATTGCACTAAACCGAAAGTTTAAAAAAAAATTACTAATATACCTTTGATCAGCCAACGCAATCCCTCTAATTACTATATTATACCAAATACATATGAATTAACCCTAAATTCAGTATAATACTAGGTATCTAGCGACAACAACAGATCGAGAAATCCGACTAAATAATTGTATCGAGGACTCGTACTTGTAAATTGTTCTATAATACACAAACAGTCGTTTAAATTTAAATTAATTGAAATTCGGGTAGAAATGACGATGCTGTCTTCTTTTTAATATGGAAACCGATAATTTAATTTCTGAAATACTTCTTCCATATATATAATTTTTAATTGTTATATAAAGCGTCGATAAATGCAAGAAAACACACAACTTTGAATGTTAAATACTTAAATGCAATACAATGAACTTATACCGTATAAAAATTGATCAGACACAACACATTCCATGCATTTATGTGTTGTCGTTCCCCGTGAAATATAAAATGAAGGGCGACAAGTGAATAAAGATTAGTTGTATCTTTTCTTTTAATTGCTGCTTTTTCATGGGACTTTGTGACCCATGTCTTGTGATGTCCTGCACTCTTCTGTTTGGAATACTTGTTCCACTCCATTAATTTTGAATTTAAAACTCATTTAATGGACAAATTGACTTTAGAACAGTTGATTTATTGATCTGAAAATGGCACGTGCAAACCCTATTGCCAATTGTTTATAGTTAGATAGATAGATAATCCACTTAGCCAACAAATCGTGCACGAGTGGCGTAGAAACCTGGCTCGATCGTGTGTATAATTAGGGAATTTGAAGTATATCAGAGGCTAACAATAATTATTTAAAAAAAAAAGATTTATTAACTATCCAATTTGACTTCGTTAAAATAAATGCGCAATCACACAGATGACTAAATTAAATTAACTAAGAACAATTAAGACTAATTCGTTATTTTCATAAAATATTTTTAAGAGACTGTGTGACTTGCAAAACTCTTACTATTGAACAGTGTAATGAAGCACTAGTTTATTTTAAACCGGCTTGGCCTTCGATGATGGTGAGAGTGTCCCCAAATAAAATATTTTTATTAATCACGATCAATTTTCTTTTGAATTTCTTTAAGTACGGTGTTTGGTTAATTTTTTTAAAAACATGACTTTGCAAAACACAGTGTTAAATAAAATATACCGTTTATTACTTTTTTTAATGACGTTGGAGCTCGTAACAACTTTCTCCGGTGCAGACTATGTAAATTTCAAATGGATGCAGTAGTCAACGAATCATGCTAGTAAAATAAATTACACAATAAGTAAAATAAATCGAATTCTTGACCATTTGTCAAAAACTCACTCACTCACTCGACCAACTACGACACTCTTTTTCATTATTTTTTTTTAATGATGTGAGAACATAGAGTCATTACTTTTTAGTCCGTACTGATAAACATCCAAACTAACACAAATAACATACAAATTATGATAATCAACTAAATCACAGGGGTAATTCATGTGTCATAAGGTAGCATAATTACCGTGTATGTATGTATGGTATACATTTATTTACATTTGCGTTGGAGCCACGTCGACATCACGTGGTGGCACACGTGTAACGTCAGTGACCGTGAATGCACGGGGTGACGGAGTATCCAAAAAGAGTAAATGGGCCCCAACGGGCCAAATACGGGTCCAATTTAATTTGTCCTCAACTTTCCAGACATGGCCCGTACTCTCCGCTTGTTCTTTGCGTGAGCCGCACCTGCAAAATTAAATAGTGCCCTGATATGTTTTATTTTACTGAGAGTGTGTGTAGTTTATTCATTGAGACTTCAGGATTAAATTTTTAAATAATACTGTGAAATTCATGATATTATTTATGTGAAAAACCATTGATTTGTATAGGGTTACTTTTAAAAGTTAATTACGCCGACTTTGTTTTAAAAAGAATTCCCATACAAAAAAATTTTCTACATATAATTGCATGAAACAGCGAAGGTTTTTTTTTTTAAAAGATAGTACCCAAGATGATGCCTGCACGTAGGGAAAGGGAATAAAATCAACTGTTGAATTTAAATTTAAATCAATTAAAAGAAGCGAATTATTCATAGATATTATAGTAATCAGCAAGGGCTGATGCAGATAAATGAATTGAATTCCGCAAGCCCGAGGGGCCACCATGTGATTTCACCGTCACAGTCCACATTTCCCAAGTTCCGTGTGCTGCAGAAATACTCAGAATATTTAATTCGATTTCCCCTAACTAAATTTTAAATTAAAGTGTGTGGTTAACTAGACATTAATATATATCCGTTAATTGATTATCTTCTAATTGCTATCTATATATTTCGTAGTGGCAAAATATATGGAAGATTATATATTTATAATATGAGGGTCACGAGTTTTACCTTGAAGACAAATATCTGTGATACAGATGTTTGTCGAGTATCTCTAATTCTTGTGATAACTAATTCTAATTTTAACTTAGAATAATAATTAAATTAAATATAATTAATTACTAATGCCATTAATTATATATTTCTTCCCTTGTAAATATTTTCTTAAAACCTATATAAAAAAAATATCGTGCATGGAATCATAATATATTTCTGCCAAAACTTAATGAGGCCATGCAAGCCAAGTAAAAGACCTTTAATTAATTTGGAACCACCTAATAATAATAATAATAAATAAATAAATAAATAAGATTCTTGTGAGATGGGTTGGCACAATCCATAATTATCATGAAAAGTAATAATTTTGATGTAAAAATGATATTTTTCAAGAACAGAGATTTTTTTTTACAAAATTGATCTATAATACGATATCAAAAATTGATATGTTATAATAATTATAGTAAACAACATTTAAAAAAAAATTGGTTAATTTCGTGGCTCAAAGTAGTAGTCAATCATTAGTCAGTCAATGTACGTAGCCATATCGGGGTTGATGCTCATTGACTTGTAGTAATATCACCACTTGGGGGTTTATATTATAAAATTCGTCAACTAGTGACTACCGAAAATTAAACAATAAAACTTAATCTGGCTTTTTTTGTCCAAACAAAACCCAATGCATACTATAGGAGAATTTGTCGATTCTATTGTACTTAGGTTTCTTGTCTTTAGGTCTACGAAGCGTTTACCTTGTCCACGATTATGATACCCCCATTCCTTGCTTCTTTCAATCCTTGATTGATGTATGCTTTATTTAAGATTTTATCGGTGTATTATAATTCCTTCTACCAATAAATAGTTGATTAAATATTTTTGTAATCTTAAACATGATATTTTTATTTTGAATTTGATGAAAGTTACTCGGGTATAACTTGATCTCAAACCTGAGAAATCGTCCCAAATTTGTGATATTTTTGGTGTCACATTTTTGGTGTCACATTACAAAAAATATTGATGTATTGAATGTTCTGTATGTGTGAATCTATAGGTTAAAAAAAAAAGGTTTTTGTTTGCGGATGCTTGACATGTTGTGAAGCGAATGTATACAAAATCACTGCAGTCTTTTCTGGGCTAAACGCCAACTTAGAGTTCATTGGCCACTGTTATGAACGGCTTAGCAAGTTAATCAAGCATTCACTAAGATTGTCTTAAATGACAATAGAATAGGCAATTTGAAGTTTAAAAATCACAGTAATTATTTATAACTACACGCATACATATATATGTATATAGTGTTTATTTTTTTAAAAAAATTACATAAATATACAATTTGAATTTTTTTAACAATAGAGTTTCGGTCTCGAATTATATATTATATTTTAGATAATCCCATCAGTTTGGAAAAAAATTAAATAAAATTATATTAAAATGTTGCTATACATTCCAAGATGCCCGATGGTCAAGAAATCATAGTGGTGACAAAAATTGCCTAATTAGCCGTATTATGGACACAACAAGAAAGCATTTCCAAACACAAACGGGTGAAGTATACTCCTAACCAGTTTAAAAAACAAATAGGCAAAATGATTGAGAAATTTCACTATTTTAAAGGACTTTTTTTTAAGTTATCGCATAAAATTCATATGATGATGAGAGCCCAACAACTAATCATTCGTCGACACCTAACAAGGCTTTAGCATTACGACGTGCCAGGTAGACCAGCCACTTGTTACACAATATATCCAACGTTGCTTGATCATACCAGGTCAATATAGTTCAGAAAATGTTCCAACAAATTTTATGTTACACCAATAATAAGTGATTATCATATATATCAAATTTTAACAGATTTTTTAACTGTACCATAATTTATATCAATAAAAATTCTATGCGTGACGATCTTATAAGAGATGTTATTCGAAACGTTGTAGATAATTTTTTCCACGAATTTTATCGAATTTTAAGAAGCTTTTATGTTAGTTAAGTTTGGTTTGATGGATATGATCTGGAAGAAATAATTTGATAAAGGGAAAGGCTTTGAGAAGAATATATATATATATACATATACATACATATATATATATATATATATATATTGCAATGGAGAATATGTATCCTTTATCCATAGGTGTGCATTGGATAAACCTTCGAAATGAACACAGTATGTAAATCACATTGCGCTTAAGTTACATAGTTTAAAAGATTTGGACTACACATGTATCGTTACTACTAATTATAGTTTTTGGTAAAACAGCAAGAACTTAGTACAACACACCTCTCCTAATTTTTATCAACCATTATATAGCAATTTAATCATCAAGACTTGTGTAGATCAACCACCAGAATTTTGAAAAAAACTGATTAACTAAAATTTTGCGGTGAATCAATCAATTCTAAATAATGAAAAAATTAACGCCGAATTTATAATGTAATCGAATAATTCGAGCATAATTTAGAATTGTCATCTTTCTAATTTTAGAAATATATTATGTATATAGTGGTTGCCAACTATTACTACAATTAATTATATTTAATGCAATCAATGATCAATTTATTAATAACCGGAACTTATCAAGTCGGCTTCTTTTGTTTGATTCGTTGGTGGGAGATACTTGGACCTCTTTGGAATTCATGTGGCCCAATATCCCGGACCGGCCCAGTCTCATTCCAGTGAATGTAGTTACTGTTTTACCCCTCGTGTTTTTCTTTCTGTCGTTTGCCGTGCTCCTTGTTTTGAAACATATATTTTGTTATTCATACTCTAATATTAAAAATAAATAAAATTTATTCCATCATTAGGGGGAGTATAGAACTTTAATGATTATATTTTAATTTTTCGAAAAATTGTAAAAATCTACTTTTTAAAGAAGGGAAATATTTTTTTTGGATATGATCGGACTTAGCTGATAGGAATGTGGAGCTAAGTTTAAATCCAAACTCATGTATCGTTGGACTTCGTTTTTAGAGTACTAAAATTTGTTTAGCTAAATTTAATATTTAGATTTATATGTCTCTTTATCTTAGGCAAAAACTTATGTGAGACGGTCTCAAAGGTCGTATATTGTGATACGGATCTCTTATTTGAGTCATTAATGAAAAATTATTACTTTTTATGCTAAGAGTATTACTTTTTATTGTGAATCTCGGTAGGCTTGACCCGTCTCACAGATAAATATTCGTGAGACCGTCTCACAAGAGACCTACTCTCTTTATTAACATATATTTTTACTGACATGCACATAATATAGTTATAATCATAAAATAGGAAAAATTTTATTTTTAGTCTTGTAATTTTCAATTTTTTATTTTTTCATCTAGTTAAAAATGAATTTATAATTTTAATCATATAATTTTTATATTTTTTGGTTTTGTTACGATAAATTTTCATTTTTTTTATTCTTATAAAATGCATGTAATTTGACTCAAATCTCGTTATTACGGGAAGATACCGACACAGTTTAAATGAAGAATCACTGTAACCATTAATTGCGAATCCCCCCTAATCGCTAAGTGGCATGGTAATAATTCCATAGAATAGATATATTTAATAAAATCACCAAATTTTTTTGACTTATGAAATATTGAGTATGTAAAAATTTAATGAAGTTGTTGCTTACAATATAAGTTGAAAGCGAGAGGCTGGCTCACAATCAAACGACACAAGTACTGAACATATTGATTCATCAAAGAGGTAACAAATATCACACTATCGGGTGGTTTAAAAATGAGCCTTAGCACCACGGTTAAACGTTGTGTTTCTTATATTAATTGCATCAAATCCTAGGTTGCCTGCCACGTTTTCCCTGATGTCCACCTGTAAAAAATAATTTAAAAAAAAAACAATTAGATTGATGGAAAATAATCTCACATATTTTTATTTATGAAACAAATCAATCATGTCTATATTTATAATAAAAAATTATATTTTGACATAAAAATTTATATTTTTTATTGATAATTCAAATAAAATATATCATATTTGATTTTATCGTTATTTTTTTGAAAATACTAAAATACGAATTTAATTTTTTTATCTTGTGCCTTTACTTGTTTTCATATCACCCAACAAAATCATCATTTTTATTCCAGAAATATATAAAATTATAATTACGCTTATATTATNAACATTTCGTTTCTTTGTAACAATAAATTTTGTGTTTGAAATAAATCAACCTATAGCTCTGATACCATTTTGTGTGGANTAAAAAGTAATACTCTTAGCATAAAAAGTAATACTTTTTCATGGATGACCCAAATAAGAGTTCCGTCTCACAAATACGACCCGTGAGACCGTCTCACACAAGTTTTTGCCATATTATATTTAGATGAGAGATTTTTTATTCAGTACCCAATCATTTCAAACTTTCTTTCTACTCCCCATCTATTTTCAATTACCCAAAATACCCTTCAACCTTTTAAATAATCGATTTTTTCTTTAAATTTAAGGCCCATCATGCTTCCGTAAAATAAATTAAATCTTTTACCTCTTTGACCAGAGTACCACCGGGTTATATCCACCGTATTTTACGAACTGCTCCTCACAGTTCAACCACGCGATCGCAACCGATGGATACCGTCGCAGATTCCTTCAGCAGCACTTAGCACAACTCTAATTCGTTTCCTACCTTAGAGTGTATAGTAAAAGATAAAATTTTGAAAATAATACATGAGAGGGGCTAAGAGCAAAGATCTCTTTATTCAAACACAAACATTTATTATTACATTGAAACCTCCTGTAGAGGAGGAGGAACTTGCTTAGCTACTTATAGTAGCCGAAACTTGAAAACACATAAACTAGAAATAGAAAATATTACAATTGGTTTTGAAAGAAATGAGGAAAATGTTCGATGATCTTCACTTCCTTCTTTCTGCCTTATTTATAGAAGGCTTCTTCGGATTTGAAACTCGGACTTCAAATCTTGATAAGCCTTTACAGCTTGCCTTGGGACCATGTAGTGGTTGAATGGTCCTTCCACTTTGTCTTTTTCTAGATTATTAATCTAGCAATCAACTTCTCATCTTCTTTTAATTCTCCGAGATACCAATAGAGATGAGTCTGGAATAGATCTGCTGTTATCTCATCACCCTTTTCTTTGTACATCTTAATTATTGATCTGAGAGCAGCAGCTTCACTCCGCTTGTAGTTTATCCTTCTTTTCAAAACTTTAAGATATACTCGATACATCTTTGAGTTTTGATTTTTCTGGTGTGTATTACTGGTTCCAAATTACCCGTATTTATATTGTAAATTTTTGGGTCCAGTTTCTTGTTTTGATTGGATTTCCTTTATCTTTAAAGATAAGGTATCCGATGTTCTTTGTCATTTTTCCACCGATTATTGGTGGTCCTGTCCTTCCACTTACATGGTGGATTTTCTTTTTGGTGAGTGGGTTTAGTCACATCTCCCCTTTAATTTTGTCGAGGAATCTTCGGCTTTTTGTATCCTCGAGGAAAATGTGAATGTGGTCCTTCCCCACTTGTCCTTGCTTCGGTAAAATGTTTCCGATCAGATCTCGGTTTGAAACCTTTACCGAATTCCGGTTCTTTCTGATTCTGGCATTCAAGGCAGATGTTTTCTGACCATCTTCCTATGTGTGCCATATTACAGAACTTTCGGCGAGTCTCTTTACTTGCCGGCATCTTGCTGTTCCATAGAAGATTTCTTTTCTTTTCGAATAGATCTTCTGCAAAGCTTGTAGTTTTTCCTGTCATAGTGTTTAACAGGAATGATCCATTTAAAGAATTTTGGTAAAACTTAAATGGAAACTTGACTTTGTCCATCTCTGTGAGACAGACCCAGATACCCCATGCTCTCCTGGTAGACATATCATCTTCATTAAATGAAGAGACTAAGGGGGTTTCATTTGTAGGAGGATCCTTTATAAATTTTTGAGAATTCATGTCTGGCCTCCTTAGCTTGATAAAATGAAAGGCTTCGTGTGAGCCTTTTCCTGCTGGTTCTGGTGCTGCACTGAAAAAGTATAGCTCCAAAACATCTCCTCTGGACAAATGATCATTATTTGCCCAAGTCTCATGAACAGCTTCCTGAATCCATTTTGGTAATGCTGATATCTCCGGGAAGCTGGGCGAAGTAGTATAAACTGAGGCAAGAGCCCCAAATTCATACCAGGCTTTGACCTCCTTTGGATATGAATTTTGTTTCATCCATACCCTAGGATATTTTCCTGCAATATCAACTCGAACCATGGCTGGGTTGATGCCAATTCTTGTGTTTAATTTCTCCCAATTCTGTTGGTAAACCTGAAATGGAGAAATTGCATTTTCATTAGTACCAACCTTAGTTTTGCCTTTGTCAGTACGAGGCCTAAGGTTGATCTCTCCCTCTTCAATCCCCGAGGTGAAGGGTTGACTTGAGGACTCGAGATAAGGATCTGGAGTCTCAATTTTTGTTTTAGCCGACTCATCTATAGATGATCCCGACTTAACACTTGTGCAAGGGGTATTTGAATCCCCCGCTACAGGTATAGAGTCCTGTACTCGAAAACTCTCCATTTGGGAAACCAATGGTTTCTCAATGCCTTGGAGGATAGGCCTTTGCATTACAGACCATAACTGAGTATATGCCTGTAAACATCCTGTAATTCGATCAGAGACAATTCTCTTATCGGCTTGTTGTAGCCTTCCCGCAACTTCTGCGTTTACGGCCAACTTGTTGAACTCGGTTTGAAGCATTTCAAGGTGTTCCCTCAAATGCCTCTGCATCTTGATAATAGCATCAATGTCAATGCTGTCCATCTCTTGTTAAAAAATCTGCAAGAATATTTTCATGAGATTTAATTATCATAATATCAAAAATATAATTTTGACATAATGCCTGCCATCTTAATAATCTGGCCTTCTCAGGTTTAGATTCAATTCTATTCCTTAAGAACGCTTTCACCTGTGTGTTATCAACTTTCAAAGTGAATTTCTTTGCAAGTAAAAATAATGGCCATTTTTCAAAAGCTCTTTTTACTGCATAAAATTCCTTTTCGTTGATATGCCATCTTATGGCTTCTGCATCTGAGAATAAACCGCTACAATATCTGCATGGTTGTTCTCCCTCTGGTGTGAGCTTAGTAAGAACTGATGCCCACCAATGATCACTGGCATCGGTATACAATACCAGATTATCCTCATCTTGAGGAATAGCCATTTTTGGAAGATTCTTACAAATCTTCTTTAATTGGCATAGTCCTTTTGTGTGTTCATCTGTCCATATAAATCTAGCATCTTTTTTCAATAATGGACTAAAGACTTTCCTGTGTTTTGCTAGGTTTTTAATAAACATCCCAGCAAAATTAACAACTCCTAAAAAACTTTGAAGTTGCTTCTTGTCGTTGAGTCTTTCTGGAAAATTCTGCACTTTTTCCACTATGTGTTCTTGCAGAATAATTCCTGATTCATCGATTTCAATTCCGAGGAATTCAATCTTCCTTGTTGCAATGACTGCTTTCTTTTCAGATAAGACCAGTCCTTCTTTTTTACAGACATTGGAGAAAATCTCCAAATGCTTAACATGTTCATTCATATCTTTAGATGCTATTAAAACATCATCAATATAAACAAACATAAACTTAAAATAATCTTTAAAAAGATTATCCATTTTTCTTTGAAATATCTGGGGTGAATTAGCCAATCCCATTGGTAATACTTCCCAAATATAATGTCCCTGAGGTGTAGAGAAAGCTGTGAATTTCTTACTTTCTTCTTGCATCCTAATCTGGTAAAATCCAGACTTACAGTCGAACTTAGAGAATATCTTGGCGTTGCGTATGCAACTTATTAGATGTTCTCTACTAGGTATAAAATACCCATCAAACTCCAGAATCTTATTAATTTCTTGATAATTAATAACTAATCTGGGTTTTCCTCGTTTTATCTCACCATGATTCCTTACCAGAAAACCTGGACTACTATATGGTGACATTCCTGCTTTGATTAATCCAAGGTCCAAATGTTCCTTGATTATAATCTGCATATCCCTTTGGTCAATGATATTCATTGGGATAGGCTTGCAGCGGACAAATTCATACTCTTTGCCTTCCTTAATTTTAAGGCAAGCTTTGAGTTGATTTCTGTCCCACCATGCCAAGGGATCTTCATTATAATTTTCCTTGATCCTCTTCTTGACATCTTCCAGGGATACCTTAGATTCAAACTCTACTTCATTTTTATGTAGAGCTATCTTAAGGCATTCTATCTCTTCTGGTTGGAGTTCTTTATCTGCTCTTAACTGGAGCATTGTTTCTCCAAACCTTCTAGAATCTTTCATTTTTGGGTTCAGAAGTTGTCCTGAATCACCACGCTTGCTGCGAAACTGGATTGGCAATTTTCTGTAAAATGCCTCTCTTAGTCTCTGGACTATGATTTTGTGGTTACAAGGAGTTGTAAACACTAATTTTCTTGTCTCATTTTCTTGAGTATAGGATTTGAACATTTGTAGGAAATTGTTTCCTAGTAAAATGTCAGCTCCTGTATCATGAAAATAAATTGGTGGTGTCTTCACCTTATACCAAGGTGTTTGCCCAGCACCGCCAATCATTATTTCAGTCATCTTAATCCCTTTACATAAGATTAAGATTCTTCTGGAAAAATCTCTTCCAGCAATCTTTGGTAATTCTTCTTCCAAACTTGTTGGAAAAACTCCTCGTTTTGCTGTACAAATACCAGCACCTGAATCAATATAAGCAGCAAAATATTCTGCCTTATATTGTTCATATAACATTCCGACTGGAACGTATATGGAGAATGGACTTGTGGTCATTGGATTTTCCACATCTTATCTTCTGCCATAAACTCCATTCCATACTCTAGACGTTTCCAAGGTTTATGTTCCTCAAGAAACTCTAGTCCAAGAATCAGTTGATCTGATTCTTTTCCTGGACTTCCTGTGATATGAACTTCCAATTCTCCAACTTGGATCATTCCTTGGTAAGTTCCTATCATAGGTTGTTCTAAATAGTAGATGGTATTACAAGGAAATTGATTCCTTTGTTTCGTAATATCAAATACTATTTCGACTTCCTTCCACCCTTCTGGGCATCTAAG
Organism: Primulina huaijiensis; assembly: GCF_012295235.1. Taxonomy (NCBI): domain Eukaryota; kingdom Viridiplantae; phylum Streptophyta; class Magnoliopsida; order Lamiales; family Gesneriaceae; genus Primulina; species Primulina huaijiensis. The sequence continues at coordinate 18,871,611 of NC_133311.1, read as the reverse complement.
CTTTCCTATTGTTGAAAAACTTTTTAGCTCATGTTGGATTTCTTGAACAGGGGTTTTTCCCCATCTGTAGCTTGTAATCCTATCTCCTTGAAAAGATAGTCTTCTTGATTCCAATCTAAGACTTTGATTCCTTTGTAGAATCGGTTTGTCTTGTATTTGGATATCTGTTTCCTGTATTACCGGAAACTCAACTCGTTCTGGATAAATTGCCTGAGCAACTTTTCCAAATATTTCTGGTATCTCAATAAACTCATTTCTAATAAACAACTCTGAATGATGTGTATTAGATAAAGCATATGAGATTTGATAGGTAATAGAATATGGTCTATTACCTTCCTTCATTAGCCTTTTCTCCTTGAAATTTTGATGTAATGTCAAGGCTCGGCTAAAATCTCGATCTGCCAGGTTGTAAGCTATCCGTGGATAGATAACTCCTACAATCTTTCCTGCACAGAGATTTCCTGAGATAGTTCCCAGTACTGAATCTTGAAGGTTCCCCATTCTTTTATCGCATATAGCAATATCAATGGGTGAATCAATACCTTCTTTGAAAGTAGCTTTTATCATAATTTGGATTGCTCCAATATGAATCCAGGACATAGTCCTTGCTACTTCGATCTTGAGTTTTTGTAATTCCTCCTTTATTTCTTCAGAAGGAATTAATTGCATCTCCATTCTATTTCCCGTAAGTTCCATTGGGATTGCCATTTCCCTTCTGGAGACTTTATAGATTAGATGATGCTTTCTGTTTCTTAGGCCAAGATTTCCTAAGAACTTTTCTACCTGTCCTGCAGAGAATCCTTGGTATCTCTGTAGACTAGGATTTTCTTTCATGATTCTTTGAACCATGTTATTAGATATTGTTGTCTGGCTAAAGAACCCAGACAAATCCTCATGTGTTTCGTGTCGAAACACCTCGTTTTCAGTCAGATTCCGATTCAGTTCCATCGGATTCTCCCTGACTTAAAACTTCTTCTTCTTCATATATACTCTCATCTGAGGCAATGTCCTCAAATCGGTATACCTGAATAAGATCTTGGTAATAAACTGCTTCTTCAATATCCGGAGTTGGATCGAAGCGTTTAATACCTCTTTTTTCATTTTCTGGACAGTTAGTCGAGATATGTCCTCTTGCTCCACATGTCCAGCAATTACAGTCCTTAAAACTCTCATTAGCTCGTGTATGAGCCCTTCTGAAAGTTTTCTTTGTAGGTGTTCTTCCTGTGCTCCGAGATGTACTCGATGCCTGGGAGGATATCCTACTTCTTGATGGTCCGCTTCTTTGTCCAGATTTATAAGATCTGGCTTTTTGTCTAGACCATATTGTTCTTGGTTTCCAAGAACTCCTTCCCCCTCTAGCATAAGGATGAGTCCTAAAACTTTTCCTTTTATGCTTTTGTGGTTTACTTCCAATAATTGTTGGAAGATCATTTTCTTTACAACACAAAGGCGTACGTTTATTAATACCCCTTAATCGTTTGTAATTCTTTTGTAATGCTGCCAAATGGCACCATTCCGCCAATTTTCCTTTAAGGAAAGAAGCTCTTCGTGCCAATGTATCTGGATTTCCAGGTACATATTCCCTTATGAGCATTTCTCTCCAGGGACTGGGCATTTTTGCGAAGAAAAGCTGCATAGCTGTATCTTCTTCGACTCCTGAATTCCATCTATATTTGGTGAATAACATAATGTATTCATCCACTAAACAGATGTCATGTAATTCAAGACTATACAGAGCTTGAGTATATTTCTTCCTCTTCTCTGTGTCTTGACTATTAAAATAGTCTACCCCTATAAATTGTGCTTTAAATAGGGTAGCCATTCTTCCAGCTATCTCGCTTAGAGATTCTCCAGCTAGGACCGACTCTTTAGTTTCCACCGAAGTCATGTCCCAAGCAATTTTCACTGATCCCATAAGACTCATTTCTAGGAGTTTAATGAATCCTTCTCTGTTGAGATCAAGTGTTCCTGCTGCAATTCTCATAGCAGATGTCCAATCATCTATGAGTTCTTCTCTGTTTTTGAAATCTAATACATCAAGGTTAAGCATAACCCCGTAAGGATGTATAGGATCTAAAACAGTTTTCCCATAGGGGGTTTGGTGCAAGGGAATTTGATTTCTCCTTGTCCTTGTTCCCGCAGGGTGTGAACCTCCACCAGTATGGAAATCAGTCTGAGATTCTCTCATGTGTATATTTTGAGATCCCACACTTTCCCTTGGTGGTTCCTGTGAAGATGACCAGGTTATAGCAGGTGTTTCACCTCCTGCTGTGTTCATCTTTAGATCTACAACTTTGAGATTTGCGAAAGATTCCGCAAGTTCTTGTAGATCATCCAGACCAATCCTTTCTAAAGTTGTCATCAGATTAATTTCTTTTCTGAGACAGACTTAATTAGATTGATCATCTTCTCTTCTTCAGTCAAAGGTTTTGACACCACTCTGGCCTTTCCTTGTTGATGTAACAAAGGTTCAGTACCAAATGATGGTGGTAACCATCCTCCTGAAGATCTTTTACTAGAACTTGGTTGTTGTTCTAGTTTCTGAATTCTTGTTTGAATATCCTTTAATATTCCAAGAATTTCTTCCTGGTTTTCAAGGATTTTTTCAACTCGTTGTGGTACAAAATATAGCATATTACCATAGTTTTGTACTGTTTTCTGAATTTCTCTAAGATCTAAAGAGAGCTTAGAAGAATCTGGTATAATTTTCATAAACTTATTAGATTGAATCATAAGTTTACCTGAGGATGCTGAGGCTTCCCTTTCTGTTTCTGATATCTAACAATAGTTAGATTCCCTTGTTTATATTCCAAAATATTGGAATAATTCTTGTTAATTATTTTTCTCGAACCTAAGTTCGGATTCATAATTTTCGAAATTCTCCTCCTCGAACATTTCGTTTCTTTGTAACAATAAATTTTGTGTTTGAAATAAATCAACCTATAGCTCTGATACCATTTTGTGTGGAAGCGCGAGGATCAATTATAATTAAATAGGATATAAGGGTAATTTTGGTATTTATGAAAACTTTTTCTCTCACCAGGGAGTAGGAACAAATTTGAGTTTGGTTTGGATACTGTCCACCAATTCTCCCTATTTAGATTTACATTATATTTTGTCTTTGATTAGTGATTAGTACAAATTGAACATCTTTTTAGTCAAAGGTGGACTGAAAAATGAGCATTCGTTGGTTTCGAATTTAACGGAAGCGTCCTCTCCGATAGTCACGTGACCTGAATCGCTGTTCGCAAATTCCCAGGAAAAATTAATTTAATTTAATTTATTAGGGGAAAAAATAATAACACATCCTTGTGCAACTGACCTAGATGAATTCACTAATCTACCCCTACCTAAGAATACTGGCGTGTTGTTACACGTGTCAATATCCTAGGTCGCCATCGGATGTGGCGTTTCGTCGAAAATATCTCGCCGCAGGGATTATGATCAACAACACTGTGAACGCATATTTTGAGAATAATTTTATATTTTAATTGTCTTATAAATTACACTGATATTTATATAGTTTTAATTTAATTTTTATATTAGAATTGTGAAATAATCAGTGCATTAACTTAATCAAATTTATATGATATCATTGTTTAATTGTGTGTGGAAATCATGTAAGATTCGACACTATCCAATGTGTACCAATTTTTTCTCGCATGCTCATTTATATCTTCACACACACTGTATAAAATCAGAGATTACTTATCTCGTAAACAACACGGTTTTCGTCACATGTTTATGCCTCTACTCTCACGGACTTTTTGAAACTTCTTATGGTCATATCTCATAATTGTTCAAACGTTAGTAATGTTTTATTTTGTATTTTTTATATGATGTACTCCCGATAAGATGTAAATTGTTGACATGAATAGTATCTATTAAATCTTTTATATTTCTCTTTCTAGTATGGATCAATTCATCCATGTTCTCTCTTATCAAGTCACCGATAAAGTTTCATCTTTCAGGTATCAATAACTCATATTATTGATTATGCATCGCACTTAAGATCTTTGGCTCCGATGGTCGCGGTGGTTGTGTTCAAACGAATTTTGAAAAATAGGTTTATATAGACTTCTGTTACTTGGCACACACGACATGCATTTGAACTGACATGCAACAAATGTGTAACTTTTATCATGTTATTGATTGATCATTTAACAATTGACAATACAATTACATATAAATATATTAACGAGATAACGTGTGAAATGAATTTTAAATATATTATGAATAACATAATAACTAAAAAAATTAAGAGATAATTTTAGAATATTCAGTGATATTTGTTTAGATGAATAAACAATGTAGTTTCCTTAAAATAATAATATTTTTTTTATTTCAAAATAAAAATTCAATCTCTTATAAAATTATTGTTTTATTCTAATATGTAATTTTTTTCAAACTTCGTTAACTGTTTATACAATTTAAATACGTATTTTTTTAAATGAAGTATTTCACCATAATATAGATTTAAAATTCAGTTTTTATGATATTAAAAAATTTGCATAAAAATATAATATTAATTTCTGCATAATATGTCCAAGACAAAAACTTATGTGAGACGGTCTCACTGATCGTATTTTGTGAGACGGGTGGAGAAGAAGTGGAATCTAGAAGTACTACTAAATTGAGTTGAGGAATCAAACCGTATAATTTGTTTTATAGATCATGGATTCTCGAGAAGAGAGGAGTCATGGTGGTCCCCCCCAGACCGCCCGGATCTCACGAGTGAATCGAAAGTTGGATCTACATTGGATCTCACCCGAATCGCCCCATCTATCCTCCTGAGGAGAGGTTTGGTTTATTTGTTTATAAACTCTCCTGACGGATGGGTAATAGCCGAATTAGCGATTTATGATACTATGCAATTTGTGCGACCAAAAGTCCATACAGTATGCATGGGCTTAGGTCATCCATGAAAATGTATTATTTTTTATGCTAAAAATATTACTTTTTATTGTGAATATCAGTAGGGTTGACCAGTCTCACAGATAAAGATTCGTGAGAACGTCTCACAAGAAACCTACTCTGTGTCCAAATACTAATATTTTAAATTATGATCATTTTGCATATAAAAGTCATGGCTTTTAAAAATTATATAGAGCTAGGCTTTATATACAAATTTATTGACGACATGTTTTCTTACAAAAATATTTTTTCCTCAAAAATTCTTTTTAAATCTTTTGATTTTTTTATCTATATTTTTAAATTCCATCATTCTTTTATATATATTTTTTAAAATTTTTAGATGATTATATCACTTCTAATAAAAAAAATTTATGAAAATTTTTTTTAATTTGGAAACAAAAAAAAATCATATTTAAATAATTATTATAACTGTTGTGTGCAAAAAAATACCAGTATATCCTTCAAAAAAAATACCAGTATAAATTATGTTTGGATCGATAAATCTGAGATTATTGATTTCAAATTTTTGCGACTTATTTGGATATACAAATTTCATTTCATATCAAATTATATAATTTCAATAATATTTATAATATATTTAAAATTATATCCAAGATAAAAATAATTTTGAATCATATCTCAAATAATTTATCAAGTCAAATGTCCCTTGAAACCAAATCATCAGCTCAAGCTCAAAAGGTTTTTTTTTTTGTTGTTGTACTTTTCAATAAGTACTCTCATTTGGTGTTAGTTAATATACAAATTCTCTTATGCTTTAATTTCCTCCCTAATTTTTTTTCAAAAACATAATTTCCTCCCTACTGCAGATTCTGTATTCACAAATTTTTCCACCACTTCTAGTTTTTAAATCTTCACTTATAATGCAAGTTCTTACTAGTTACTATCGCAGTATAAATAATTCACCCCCATTTGAATTAGAATAATACGCGTATTATTGAGAGAAAAAGAGTAATATATATTTTTTCGGAATAATTAAAGCTGCAGTAGTACTACTACTGCCAATTCCAGCTATCAGATCCTATAAATGACCGGCTGCGGCTCACATTTTTCGGTCTTCACCGTAACTGACGAAGAAGAAGCACATTCAAACATACACTATTTTATCTCTCGCTCAATCTCCTCATAAAACACTCCCTCTACCCGCTAAAGGAAGAAGACTCGGTTTCCTACACTTTCTTGAAGAAATCCTCAATAAGAAAAGCGAGGAATCCAAGTTACCATCCACGTTTTACTCTAAATATCCACCCAAAAGTTACTGCCTTCGTGAAAGGAATTAATCCTCAGTCTCCATTTGATTCCCTTCATCATATATTCCTTCTTCCCTTTCCCCCCTTCAACTTTCTTTGATTATTTCACTACTTTTTCAGTCAGTAGTGTGTGGTGGTTGTCTAACGCTGTCCTTTCTTCTGGTCGGGCTAAGCTTTAGCGTTGCTCTTTCTCTTTTTTCCCAAAGAATCTCTCGGTGCAGACTGCTTTTTCAACCCATCGCGCTCCCAACCCCTTTCGCTTTCAATACGAATCTGCTAAAAACTTTCGAGCAAAACAATCTCAGCACAATGATGCCTCAAGAAGGAAAAAATATGCTGTCTTGTAGAGTTAAATACAGTGAACACATAAACCAGACGACAGTTGTAAGCAATCTGGAATATCCCATTCCAGGGAGAAGTAAGCCGGAGGCGACCACCACCACCATTTGCCCCAGAACCATAAGAGTTTCAGTCACAGACCCCGATGCAACCGACTCCTCCAGTGATGAAGAGGAGGGATTTTTTTTCAAACGCAGAAGAGTCAGAAAATTCATCAACGAGGTGAGAATCCAGCCTTCTCCCAGAGACAACGAAAGTGTAAAAGAAAATGCCAAAATTACCCGCCCGTCGGTTGCCGTGATGAAGCGAAAGAACAGTGGCCGGAAAATCGAGAGACGAGTGCAGGAGGTAGGAAATATACGGAAGTTTCGCGGTGTCCGGCAGAGGCCTTGGGGTAAATGGGCGGCGGAGATCAGAGACCCCTCGAGGCGAGTACGACTTTGGCTGGGCACCTACGATACTGCAGAAGAGGCTGCCATGGTGTACGACCACGCGGCTATCCAGCTGCGTGGACCAGACGCGCTCACAAACTTCTCGACGCCACCTGCCGTTGACGACAAAACCGGCTCAGGGTACAACTCCGGCGAGGATTCAAACAACAACGCCAAGTCCCCGAAATCCGTCCTCCGGTTCGTCTCCGCAGCTGACTCCCAAGCGGAGGCTGAAGCCGAGTCGTGCTCCGGAAACGATGCGTTGTCAACGAAAGAGGTGGAGGATGAGAATTTCTCGGATTTTCTGATATTTCCGCCGAGAGACGATAACATATTTCGCGAGTTTGAAAACCCACTACCTCCACCCGACTTGTTTGAGAAAACTGGTATCACTGATAATATCTTCGGATCGGACTTTGATCGCTGCAGTGATATGCTTATCGGGTCAACTCTCGATCTTGGTTTTGATTTCGGATTTGGGTCATCGAGTTGGCCAGCGGATGATTACTTTCAGGACTTCGGGGACATATTCGGGTCGGATCCTCTGATAGCACTCTGAGCATTATTCTATATATAAATAAAATTTTAGCTTCAAAATCAGAAAATTTGTTTTGTTGATTTTTCGGCAGTTTTGAGAATGATCGAGTCATTTTTGTTTAATCTTCAGTTTTGTTAATTTGTATTTTATTAGTTAATTATTGTCATTAAAATAAATTCTACAAGAATTGGGTTCATGTTATTGATGTGTTTGGTGCTGTATTTACGTACTATGACACTTTGTCCTCCTCCGCCCGCCAGGCACGTGTGATATCACGTGACTCTTGATGTTTTGAATTAGGTGGAACAATGAAATGGAATGAATTCCCCATTAAAATCCTTACACACACTTCAGTCAAAACGATTTGTAAGCCCTCAAATTTGTCACATTAATTGTCAGCTTTGAATTTACATGATTGCTAACTGAACTTTCAATTTCATTTGGTTGGATTATAATTACATGTACTCAAGGTTTAGTATCATTGTTTGATATTTGTTTTCCATTTGTTTTTTTAATGAAATGAGAATCACAACCACTGCACTTTGATGTACAATGAGTAAACGTTCGAACAAACGCAATAGCCGCAAACAACGTTAGTAAGATAAATTACACTAGACAAGTTATGTGTGACAAACTCGCCTAGCTACTCTACCAATTCGAACGTCATAGCTTGTTAACCGTGTGTATTCATGGGTGTTGTGTGGTTTCGCCTTGTGTTTGTGTAAATATTCAAAATGATACGACAAATTCGTAAAGAAATTCAGCAACCATACTAGTTGTCTTTGACTACATTTTTTCATTGGGACAGACAAAATCATAAATCATCAATGTATGGGGAGTGCTCAGTGTTTTCCCTGGTGGGATGATGCTTATCGGGACCCCTGTTCTTACTTTTGTCACTTGCCTAAATTTAGAAATTACAGCCCCAAACACTCCAAATTTATCTTCAATCCTCCGTTATTTGGTAATGTCAGATGAAAAACTGATACTTTCTTCGCAGACTCAAGGGAGAAGGTTGGGCGGGGTTTAATAGCCCAACCGGGTGGTCCAAACAAGTTTAATTTCCATAATCATTTACTATATTTTGATTAAAACTTTGAACAAATTATTGCTGCAAAAAATTTCAAATATGTGCATAAGTTGAATCAATCCTATGTCACGAATTCAAGAGAAATACCCAAATCTTATAATCCATAAGCATCGACCTGAATCCAACCTTAACTTTTCCTCAAAATATCAAGCTTAGCTCGAATTAGAATTCATAAAGCACACAAACAAAAAGAGCCGTATGTCTATGTATCTCCGATCACTGCATGCAGACACAATTGACAAGACAGACAGTAAAAGTACTGATTGTGGTCCTAGGATGAGCTAGCTGGGAGTTGGACATGACATAGATTTGGACAAACAACTGGGGTTTATTGAACCATTGCAGCACCAGAAAATCTTGAACCTTTTATGTACTTACGCCAATGTATTTGACTTTTTTTCTTCTTATATAAGTCAAGAATCATATAATTATGCTTGTCTTTGCGCAATATCTCTCTGCATCCCCCATCGTCACAAAATTAATTGTCGTTGGACTGGAATGCTACATCATTTGCATTATTAACTTCACATGTATCTTTTAAGGGTAAATTTATTTGGGAGCAGTAGCACCCCTTCAGAAAAATTGAGCCAATTGGTCCCTGATTTTGAACCAACTTAAACAAAATAAATTTATTATTTACGCTATGCACAAATAATAAAAATTAAGTATATTTGTTGAAAACAAAAATAAGAATTTTTCTTTTGTTATTTATGAAAGAGAAACCGAATATATAATCATAAAATAAATCCACGTTTTATAACTTATCATATTTTTTAGTGTTTATTCAAGTATATGTAGTTTGTAGTCTAAGTTTATATACGAAACCCTGGATTAGTTCGTGTATCTTATGTAGCTAGAATTGTAATAATTTGTTTTTTTTTTTCATAGGGTTATCTCATTCAAATTTTAAACCGATCATTTCAAATACGTTATGTTTAAATTAAATTAAAAACCAATAAAGAATCCAACCAGATCATCAAAATACAACTCTATCAAGTACGGAGACACGAATAACCCGAATGCCCCCACCTACACACATATCTCTGTGCCAACGAGTTTCAGTTTCTCGATTCAATCCAATACATGGTCCATCGTATAGTAAAAACTGATATTCAAGTGTTCCACATAAAACATGAATGGAACTTACATATCCTACAATGAACACCATTGAATGAGCATATAATTTTTTTAGTTTTTGATATGGTTTCACGAATATATATGTGTGATACAAGTTGACTCGGTTCATACTTGAATCGATAGTAATAATTATCGACATAAAAAAGGTAATATTTTTCACGAGTCGTGCCGATTTAGATATCCATATCACAAAATTGACTCATGAGACGATCAAATATGAGTTTTCTAACATAGACTCGACCTACTTTTCAATAAGTTGTTTCCATTGAAAACCCAATTTCTAAGCGATCAGCTCAAGGAACATTTAAATTAAAGCCAACTGGGAAGCCACGCTCCGTAATTGGACCCAATAAACCAAAACTAGCCCTTTCACGTTTGCTTATGTCTCGGCTACCAATATTTCATGTTGTTTTAGGCTGATCAGGACAATTTAGAGATTTTAAAAGACACGTTCTCAGATTTCGGGCAGCCTTTTTGTGGCAAGGCAGATTTACTTTTGACCATTTGAGATATGATATTGTGCATCTGAACTGATCGTATCTGCTAGCAAGCAGGCCTATATATTCCGATTCATAATCCTCTCACAAACGAAGTTGCCACATAAGTCACCCCTAGGTATTTTTGTCTTTAGAATTCTAGTGTATCTATGGGGACCGGGGTGGGTCCTTCAAATTAATACCTAAGCAACGTGGTGTAACTGTTTCTTGTTTTAATGGAGATACTCAACCATTCCGGTCCGGTTGTTTTCGATTCAATTTGGATTTCTTAGGGCTGGCTTTGGATTCTTTATGTAATGGGGTGCATCGAATCGGGGACGATACATCGATACGAGTCACATTACTATTTGTTTTTCAATAATAATTGTCGTGAATTATAATAAATAATTACACAAAGCTGAAAAATATATTGTAAGAATTGTTTTTTTTTTATATCGATTTTATCAACTCAAAGCAATTTCACAACGTTGCTTTAATATCAATTATTATATTCTGGGATATAACATTTACGCTTGAGTTTATAAAGAGAACCGAATATGGTTACTATCGCAAAATATTAGGTGACAGTAGTATTTTGACCAAAAAATCTCTGTGAGTGTTGGATATTACACCGCCACATAGAGGCATACGTCATTCAATAGGCCATGAAATTTATTCTGTATTTATGATAAATTATAATTGTATTAAATTTAGTTGGGGAATAATAAATGTCATTTATTTTTACTGTTTGTCTAATTAAAAAGGTAGATGGACTGTAATTACATATCGTTAATTTGGGAGTTGATATTTATATTTTATTTTATGTTATTTACATTTAATATATCAAATTTATTTATAAATAGAAGATAAATAATAAAAAAATTAGAGTGAAAATATCAACTTTCCGCTTATTTTTCCAACTCAACACCGCTTTGAATATAACTTTTTTTAAAATTATGATCCTACAAAAATGATATATTTTGAGATCGGGTGCATTTAGCTCTAAATATTATCTAGAACGGAAAATATTGAGGTAGAAATAATGGCATCTGACATTGTCTGTATTAAATTTTTTAGAATTGTATATGTGGATTTGTACAATCATCAAGCTAAAATTTTTGGGCAGAGTTAGATTCAAATTAATTATCTTAACAAAATATCATAACTTAACTCTATTGTTATGATACGTTAAACTCTCTAATGAGCCATCTACTAAATTTCACTCTTGAGCGAGGTATGTTAGATGTCTCACGTCGTCTATATTAAGTTTTTTAAAGTTATATATGTGAACTGAACAATCATTTTTTTGGAGCTAAGTAGCTAACTATGGAGATGAAATTAAACTAAAATCCATGTTCTTAACAAGCTGTCTTCTTACATAAATATAATATCAAAATAAAAGAAAAGATGAAAATGGACGTGGAATAAACAAATCAATGTATTGGTGGTACGTAGTACGAGAGATCTTATTCCCTCGCATTAACAATTAGCATCAAATTAATCATGGCCGTACTTTTGGACTGTATATTTACGGCCTGAAAAAGAATTGGGCTATGGTCCCCAGGGGCCCACGATCCCACTTGGGCTGGCTCAGCCTCCACCTGCACGCACTGTGTAGAGCAGGACTGCGCCTGCCAACGTACATCGGTGGCGAGTACAAAAGGCAGCCGGTGCCACTTTGCTGATATGGACAGCCCTCCATTTATTTATGACATCCCATTTTCTCAATCAAATTTTATATATATCATATGGATAGGTCCATCAAGATCACATCAAACAAGATTTTGGACCATTGGTTTATTCCTAACTTAGGTCAGTGGTTCATGATGGATCTCATGTATGTTTTTATAAATATCAGGTTTGATGGTCCAATTCATTAATTCAATATATTGACTTTCAGCAGCACTCTTAGTCGCTCTATCATTCTATTATCACTATCTGACTTAAGCGTCGGATGGGCTATGTCGGAACACCCTCTCAGTCCCCTTCTAACGTTCTTCTTTGTGCTTTCAGATCTAGATTAAATTTGAAGTACGTATTCGGACTAGTATCACCTGTTGGAATCGAACCTTAAATTTGTATCGAGTATCAATAGCTAATAAAAAATAATCAAACTGGTCTAATGTCTCTTCCAAATGGATAATATTAAATACATTTGGGACATAATTTTAAATCATATGATGCACCACCTTTAAATCGTTCACGGAGATTGAGTTTCCTAGTTTTGCTCACGAGTCATTATATTATCATAAGAACTAGATTGAAAGAAAAGCCGAGTGCTACGTTAATATCTTACAAACAAATATAGATATGGATGTCTTGGAAAGCTTTAGTATCATCTTTGGACTCGGTCGAGTGAAGAAAGACCAAAAGATCAGAGCTGATACAAAAATGTCGAGAGAAGACATATCACTAAAGTGAGCGTGTAACCTACCTCGACCACATCTTCACCAGTGGCATGCAGCTAGCTACCTGAGAAACAAGACAGATCACTAAATGTTCATATAAGCCCGGACTCATAGAACGTAGGACCCAAATAGTAATCCACACCTGCTGCGTAAAATATTTAATACACCTTTTTTTAAAACTAATATTTTTTGTCACAAGTGATTGGTTGCACAACTACAGCAATACTTTTGCAAATTGCATTCGTTGAATCAGGATTGAAAAATAAGAAATTAAATGTAGAGATATTATTGCAATTACGTAGAACTAAGTTATTTAAATTATGTGTATGCATTATATGTTTCATGGAAAAAGGGTGGCGTAGAGACAACATTCAATGCATTCACGCCTCACTTGCCCGAATTGGAGTTATTCACACACACACACACACACTATATAATTTACTATACTATATGGTATATATTAATGTACTAGGAAGCTCCAAATATATCTTTGTAGTTTAATCTTAATTTCGACTTGCATAAATAATATTCACCGACTTGTTTCCACTTATTTTGGAATAAGGCTTAAATTTAGAACTTCAAATATACATTTTTTAATATAACTTCAAACTTAGTATTTTGAAAGAATAGAAAAATTTATTGCCAGGAAAAAAGTTAATTAACCAAAAAACATCATTCCATTATTGTGAAATAAATTTTCCTTTACACTGAATTATACGCAAATTAACCTTTTTAAAATAATATAAATAACGATTTTAAATTTATTGTGTTAGCAAACTTTTACCTTCATATTTCTTGCAGTGTGTTTTATAGGACAACTGCAATGAGATCTGGGGGCCCTTTTCTGATAATGCTTCTTAATGGGCCTTCTTTTTTTAACAGGGCTGTCCATGTCTGAGCATTTAATTGGGCTTCTCATTATGTTAAACTATTTCTCCATTTATGGTCCTATACCTCTATTTAGGATTGTTATATACCCGGGCTTAAGCTTAAGCACTAAAATTGTTTTTCTTGATGGGCTTAAAATGGCTCGATCCAAATGGAATTAATAATTTAAACTAAAAAAAAAGAAGAAGATTAGATTAAGAGTGCTTGTTAATGGGCCTTTATTTTCTAAGAAGGCTGAGCATTTAATTGGGCTTGTATTTGTATGCAAACGTGGTTGTGGTTGTGTGTGTGTGTGTGTGTCTGTCATGCGTGGAGGTTAAATTTTTTTTCCCTCTTTGGGCGGAGAAAATTCTGGAAGAGCCCCAAGTCAAAAATAAAAACCCTAAAAACCCAGCAGAAAAATCATGGACACGTCTCAAAATCAACAGCAAGCGGTGTGCGGAAAAGAAGCTCTTGATCTCCTCAATTGCGTTGCTCAATCTTCTTATGATCAAGAAAAATGTATTGCTCTCCTCCAGTCCTTGCGTCAATGCGTTCTCAACAAGGTTTGCTAAACGGTTGTGCTGCAAATCGTGCTTCCCTTTCTGTTTATTTGATAATCAACTTTCTTCATACTTCATTTTTTCGTTAGAGCTTCGGTTTTGTCGTTGTTTAAAGTTTTCCAAGATAGTCCCAAGACTTAATTTTTAGCATAAAGATGCGCCGTCTCAAAATTTATTTATTTATTATTTTTGGAAAAAATTGCATACTTGTACCAATTGGTTCTGAGCACCATAGAATTGATCAGTTAATAGCTTTTTGTTACCATTAAGATTCTATCAGCAATATGTTCTATACGGTGAAACATTTGGATCAACGTAAATATCTTGATATGAAGATTTAGGATGGCACACATGCACAAAAAGAACTGGAGTTACATATCTGCCAGTGTGATTTGTATTTATTTTAGCCCATTGATTACTTCATGTGCAGTTAGACATGTATATGTTGATAGTTTCAGCTTTACGTTTATGTTCATCTAGTTGTTTATGATATTCTCTTGGTTTCAGAAGGTGAAGAAGTTCTCGCTGGCTGAACAGACCAAACAACAAGCAGATCCAGTGGGCAAGAAGCTAACTTAATTTTCTGCTGTGCATGGGAGGATTAACTTAAACAAACCATCACTGCTTCTATTTTCGGAGATATGAGCTAGCATGGATTGGAAATTCGCTAGTTGAAATCTTGACTTTGATTTTGATTTTGATTTTACAGGAAAGCAACCTTATCGAGCAGAGTGAGTACTGCTTGTTACTTAAATCACATAACAGATATTTCACAATACTTTGAATATTGGCTAGTCGATTTACCTCATTGTTCTTATTTGAGTCGATTTTAAAATCTTTCTTCTGGCATTTGTATCTTTCTTTCTTTATATATATTTATTATCAGGAGAGTGGAGTAACTGATGCTATTATGCTACTCTTTTCTCATCAAAGTTGTTAGTGGACTTGACCAGCAGTTTGGATTTTAGGAGCTTAGTACTCCATCTGAGAATATCTCTTCAAATCCTCAACTGTTAACCGTACAAGGAAACCAGTGTTTGTTAAAAAAAAAAAACCCGCCATTGCCCTTTTTCTAACTGACATCCCCTTTGGACCTTTGTTCTTTTCAACAAGAAAAGGACAACTTAACAGGAATGAGGTGCATTAGTTTCTGTCAGGATGAGATATTTAGGAATATGGAATTGGTCAATTTTTATTTTTTTTAAAAAAAAGACACGTGCGTATTTGAAATACATTGCAGAAGGTTAATTTTTAAAAACAATGGTCGGCTAGGATTAGATTACATAGTACCTCAAATATGAGTTCATTGGACGAGTGATCTTCGAAAGTGTGAGTTACGGGAGCAGACAACCAGAGTGTCTTCTTAAATGGTTTTCCCTTGATGATTATTTTTTGGCGCACGAATGCCAATCCAAATCATGCAGGTTGTTTATCTCATTGACACCGATTCATTTACGTCAATGATCCCATTCTTAGGTTTCCCCTTAATCTAGTCTAGTTTATGATGTATCATGACGTACTCCTGGAGTAAGTCCAACCAGCTTCCATATCTATCCAAGATGATATTAAAACAGCTATAATGGCAACAAAAACTAGACACGCAACACAGCTTAAATATTATTATCCCTTCAGAAAACCATTCCATAAAGTACGTGATTCGCATTTCATGTTTGCTAAGCCCAAAAGCCTTAAAAACTTATGAAACATACATGTGAAAATTGAGAACCGAGAAATGTGCATTAACAAGTTGAAATATTCAGCTGGGCATCGAAGGTGTGGATGAGATGGGTGAGAACCAAAGCTGATAACATCAATCCACAAGCAAGGCCAAGATCAGATCCCATGCCTTGAAACTTAAATTGGTCTCGACAAAATAATATCCAAATATGTTCACAGAATTGTATTTCTTGCAAAGTTAAGACATTGATATAAAATATTAGTAGAAAAAATCGAACTCGTGATCATTTATTAAACGCTCACAATTATAATCAATTCTTACACCTTTGAGGACATTCCTATCTTTTTTTTATTATTATTAATTGGACTTATCATTGAAAAAATTGACTTTTATCATTCTTCCACAACTCCGTTCTTTTAAATTGATGAACTACACCCTGACTACATCAAATCCTAATTTGGTTTTGTTTTAACAATAATGTAACAATTATATAATTTAAAATAATTCATTTTATTTGTCGTATTTAATAAACTTAATTTAATTTATACAAAACAATTAGAAAATAGGACAAAAGAGCGCCGCGCAACGGGAATCGGTTGTTTATGGAAACGACATTTGATTGAGATCTAGGTTGAATTTTGTAAGGAAATTTGATTTCAATTTTCAGATAGAAATTGTGTGCTTGTGTTTAATGTGCGTAAATTTCAAAAATAAATTAATGGTATATGGTGAGAAATGAATAAAATTGTAAATAGTGTGGCAAAACAACACTCTCTGTTTCAAAGTGAACTTTGAGCTCACATTCCAGAAACTCTGTTGGATTTGGCAAGAAAAAAATGTAATTTTTAAAATTAGGAATTTTTTTAGCGGTTTTTGGATTTCTTGATTATCTTCCCGCTACCCTTTTCTCACGCTTCCAATTTTTTCTTCAATTGAAGATTTTAATAGTTATAGTGCCTCTCACATTTTCCATCGGTCTAACCCATTTCTACTCTCCTTGGAGCGCATCTGTTTACCATTCTCACGATTTTTTTTGGTATGCTACACATGTTTTACACAGATTATTTGTTGAGAATATGTTTATGGGTTTAATTTGGAGTAATTTGTTTACAATTTCGGTATGCTTTTTATGCCGTATGCTTCAAATGGTTGCGCCCCTCTTCCAACCGTCTGATTTTTTTGCCTCTGAGGATCATTTCATAATTCACTTATTTTAATTTCTCCTTGGATTCTACACATTTAACAGGTGAAATTCATAATGTTTTAATGATTGTATGCGTTAAAATGTTTATTTCTTTTTTATCTCTGGAATATTGATATACTTTTTTTTATACAAAATATTGGCAAACTTGGGAATTAAAGATGATTGGGAAATGCATTGTAGATTTTAGTTCATGTGATAACAGTAAACCTTCACTAGTTCAATTCTTTAATGGATTTTGTTTGAGAGTAACGAGTAAATATTTATGAATAAGTTCTTGGATATGTTTATACTGTACTCCTTTGTTTCAAAACTTTAGCGAAAAATAGAGTTGACACTTTTTACTTTTTTTTTCTTGAACAAAAAAAATGTTGGTGTTTTTTCCCCATTTAGTGTCAAACTTATTATTGTATTTTTTTTTCAAAAAACAAAGAGAGCTCGTGTTTTACGATTTTTTGTGGTCTTTCATTTTGTGATTTGGTACTAAGATAGGAAAATAAATTGAGAGACGTTAAATTTATGGATATTTCTAACACCATGGTATCACATGTGAGTAAGATCCATTGGATTTTTAATGTTTCTTGCTGATTTTTTCGATCTACAAGTTGATTCATATTCCTCATTTTGTTACTTGGAGTGATGCCTTGGTTCAAGATCTATTGGATTTGTTATTTTTTTAACTTTTCTTTTTGGAATTGTTGGATTTGCTATATTAGTTGCTGATTTTGCTCGCACATTTTGGCAGCCTCTTTGTCATAGTGGAATGGAAGTGGAGGTGTTAGATGAAACATTATACCTTTTCTGGCCTGAATTTTTATTGGCATATTATCAAAAATACGATATTTTATTTGTCATACTTTTTCATTGTCTGTGTAATTATAGGTTTCCTCATGTTTAACTAAATTATTTGGAGTTTGGACCGAGTAGTGTTTATATAATCGAGTTGCAAAAGAGCGCCTATAATTTTGAATAGTTATTTACTTGGTGTAAAAGTTATATAAGGGTAAAATAGTTATCGAATCGAACCGGATTAGATCAGATAGGCTCCAGATTGACTCCAGATTGACTACATATCAACCTGATTTATTAATTATCACGATCCATACGTGTTGTAGTTATTATTTTACATCATCATGATCCATATATGTTGTAGTTATTATTCACTATCTTCTATGTGCTGGCATCAACTTGCATTGCACCTTTCATGGTGGAATTTCATGTTTTAGATTGCTTAGTGGGATGCTATATTTTGACTCTGATTATAATTAATGAATAATCTATTCTGCTATTTTAACTTTAATAGAGTGAATAATTTCCATGGCAAAGCGAAGAGTGCGAAACAGTACTAAACAGTCTGCCAGCATTGGGAACAATGGTGATCAATACGGTGTAACATTAGAGAAGAAAGAACCAGCATACCAAGATTATGAAGGTATACTGTACCCTACATTGATCCTGTCATCTGATACCGAATATCAATGATTTCTCATAAAGCGCTGTTTTAGCATTGGGAAGATGAAGATCTTAATTTTTTTTAACAATTTCTTCGAGTTTTGGCGTTGTCTCGCAATGCCAATGCCAAACGAATCTTTTCTGGAGTTCGCTTTTACCTTTAGGATTTCTATATTCTTTACTTTCTATGCGGTGATTTTGGAAGATATGTTAACATACATCTGTAGTTATAAATATTTGTACGACGTAGTTTAACCAGGAGAGGTGCGATACAAGTTATCAATTTTTTTTGTTATTTATCCTGAGATATCGGTGCTTAATTATGGTACAATGGCAAATTTTATCATATTTTCTTATTGCTGTTAGTTCCGTTTGAACTCATGGATCTGAAATAATATATTAAAAAAATGTAATTTATTTGTGAAACTTTGATATTTAAGATGACTGGAGTTTAGTAGCAGAACTTTGGTCTATATATTATTCTGTTAGTAACCAAACATCAGAAATTAAGATTCTGCTATTCTTTTTTTATTTGTTTTACTGGCTCTTGTGATGTTCTTACATGGACAAAACTTAATTTTATTTTTCAGTCGAACGTCAAAGTGCTGCAATCAGGGCTCTTAGGGATGTGGAAATTGATCAGCTGCAGACTATGCTACGGTTACTTCGTTCCTATTTCAGCCAGGAACAATTGCAAGTCCCTGTACTGCAGTTTTTTAAGGAAAACCTTCCAAATCTAACCATTGCAGGGACCAGGAAGGATGGCCAGTATGATGTGCAATGGAAAGATGCGGACGGCAACTTAACTCTCAACCAGGCTGATGAGATAACAACACACGCTTCTCTTTTACATCGGTTGTCAGTTGCTTATCCTGATCTCTCCACTGGAATTCCATCTTTCGGTGGCTTTGAATTTTCAAATAAATCTGGTATTTAGAGCTTTTTTATACATAGATGTTTCCATTTCTTTCTATTTTGTCTGAGGCCTTTTATTGATTATATTGCAGTGAAAACAGTCCCTTTTGGTGCGGATAAGCTGCAGATTAGGAGCCTTGTACGTCCGTGTTCAACTGATACTAGTTGGATACTCTTTATTGTGTCTGACGTTTACTAGTCTTAGTTTGCATAAAAAAATGTCACTGTCTCATTAAGTTGAACAATGAAACCATCAGATGTCTTCTTGAAAATTCTTCCTAATTTCCTCCGGTGGAAAATCGCCCAAGGCTTCTTGGTTCCTTTGTTGGTTTTCCTAGTTTCGTCTTTCAATTCTGATTCTCTGAAAATATAAAATTTCAGGTCTTGGAAGGTCCTGATTCTCAAGTACATGAGCTGAAGAATGGCCTGCAAACTCCGGATGTATATATCTTTACATAACTTCTAATGATAGCACACAAGTGTGTTTTTTCTGTCTGTTTAAATTTGCAATAATTTAAAGGTTGAAGCTAAGTTCAAGCTGTTGGAGTATATGCTACTGGAAAAGAAGAGCTTTCATCTGTTGATGTGATCTTTTAAAGCTAAATATGAGTGCGATTAGCTTCTTACAAAGTCAATCTTATTCATTTGGTGGCTTTATGATATGTTCTATAGTATCTTGAGTTATTTGCATGTTGATTTACTATTGTAGGTCAGCAACAACAGGTTGTCTGTTGGAATGACACCCAAAACTCTCCGACTTCCAAAAGATGGGGAGATGCTTTTATCTGTACATGGATCACCCCTTGGTGTTTACAAGGAAGACAACATGGAAACAATACAAGGCATGCTTGCATATGTTTTCACTATTTCGTACTATACGACCATCTAGAAATTTAAGCACAGCATATCTAAGATAACTTCTGTATATAATCCTTTATTTCATATTGCAGAGACCGAAGATGGTTGAATACTACTTGAAGCAGAATGATATTAGCAGATCCGGGAGTATTGGAGAAAAGGAGGTTTAGTGAGATCATAAGAGGTTTTGATTTGATCCCAGGGAGCCGCGCCATTTTTTATACGACACAATGTATCAGACGACAGTGGAAAAAAACATGCAGACATGTACTTGTACATTGGGGACAACAGTCATTTTCCCCAGAACTCCAGTGGTCACTGGTAGCCGGAGGTGGTCAAATTGGAACAAACAACAGCATCACCATAGGAGACATGACTGAATCATGAACTTCAGACACAATGAGTAACTATTCAATTCGATAAACCACACTACAAAACAAATGTTATTTCATCTCCAATACCGGCTACATACTACATTAAACCAGAATACCGTCCACTCTCACACAGAAATTTCAGCTGAAGTTTCCGAATAAATCAAATAGGATCTTCATTCTTGAGATGGAGATCTTTCACGAGGAGGCGAACGGCTGAATGATCAATGAAAGAACAAAGGCATTATTATTGACCAACATCAAGATTACGAGAACAATGAATTCAATGTTCAAAACAATAAAGAAAGGGAAAATACTAACCTTCGATACTTGTCCTTGGCTGGGCGTTCTGCCCTGCCATAATCAGGACTCTCCCTCCGTTCAGATCTAGGATTTGGAACAGATCCATGTCCGTAATCAGGGCTATCCCTGTCCCTGCGATAGTCATTTGGGGAATGTCCCCGACCATAGTTTCTTCTATCAGGGGACAAATCTCGACCTCTTCTATCAGGGCTGTATCCATTTCTCTTGTCATCATCATCTCGAATGGCATACTCAACAGAAATTACTCGATCCATGAATTTACTGCATCAAAGTCGGATGATCCCAAGTGAGAATCTCAAGCAGAGTGTTTTATGGGCACATCCCCAGGTGTAACAGCATTTATATTGCTTCATGGCATGAATTGTGAAATAGTTTAAGCACAATAGTTTAAGCACGTGAAATCACACCAATGAATTATATTATCAACAAAAGACCAATATTGGGATTTTAATTTTCTTTCCACAACACCACCAAAGTTATTTTTTCTCCCTAACATTTCAACCATCGTGTAAAGGGAAATTAGTAGGTATATTAACTGCAAAACACAAACCTAAAGAAGAATGCGAGTATTAAAGCAAAATTGCAGCAAACATCAAACCCACATGAAAAAAAGACCCGGACCCACAGAAATGCAACATTGCTTCAAGCTACTAGCATAATCAACAAAAAATCATTTCACACACGAACCTCATATGAGTAGCTTCTAATGCTATGTATGGACGAAAGTGTCGATCGCCAATATATTGGGATGAAGTAGAGGAAAAAGCCATGGTTGGACCCGAACTGATCCAAGAAACAGTGGATAAAGTTGTTATGATCAAAGAGAGACCGAAAACTGCACAGGATCGACAGAAAAGCTGGGCTGACCTGAAAAGAAGACCCGTGGAATTTGAAGTGGGTGAAAAAGCATATGTGAAAGTGTCACTCATGAAGGGTGTGATGCGGTTCAATAAAACTGGGAAATTGAATCCTAGATACGTCGGACCTTTTGAAATCTTAGAGAAAGTGGGAACACTTGCTTATAGAATAGCACTTCCACCTGATATGTCAAGAATCCACAATGTTTTCCACGTTTCGCAGCTAAGGAAATATATTTCCGATCCAAGTCATATTCTGGAGGCTGGACCACTTCTGGTTGAGGACAAGGTAAATGAGGAGCTGAAGTACGAAGAAATTCCAATCCGAATTGTGGGTAACAAAGAACAAGTACTGAGACGACGAACTATTTCATATGTCAAAGTACAATGGTCCAATCACACCGAAAAAGAAGCTACTTCGGAGTTGGAAGAAATGATGCGAGAACAATATCCTGATCTCTTTGAAGATCGAGTATAGCCAAGTTTTGAGGACGAAACTCCTCATAAGGTGGGAAGGATGTGAAGACCAACGAATTCGAAGAGCCAAATTTGAATAGCCACAAAGCCAAGCCTTTAAACCACATTTTCAAGCCATGAATTCAAGGAGGAATTTGAAGAGACATAACAACATGTTAATGGTGTTTAAGGCCATCAAGAGGGCCATAAACATGGATGTAATGGCCTTGAATGAGAGCCTTTTCACCTCCCTTCATGAGCCTATAAATACCATGCATGATGACAAAAAGAAGGCACAAAACATTCACAACATTCTGAAAATTTCAGCAACTCATTCTTGTCCATTTTCGAAGCACCGCAGTAGCCGAATTCTTGTCCGGTTCGACGCAGTCCAGCAGCTTTCGTGTTCGAATTTTAGTTGTCTTTCCCTCAAATCTTTGAAGATTATCATCACTAAGTGGGTTTTTGTTATACTTTTACGTACACTTGCATTTCATAAGTGTACTATTTGATATATATATCGACATACTTGTTCTTCGTAAGTATGTCCACATTTGTTCAAAAATAAATTATGTATGTTTCTTGAAATTTGATCGGCATACTATATTCGTTCCTATTTGCTATGAAGATCCTTGAACAATTTGTTGTTTGATATTAGTTATAATATTTGAAAGCATGTTTGAAATATTTGAAATGCACTGTAATGATTAGAATTAGAAATGGCAAGGAAATTTCGATATTTGATATGTTTTGTTTAAGGTCCTGATGCGGTGGGTTATAATAACCGTTCTTTTGGCCTCGCCCCTTAGAGGAGTAACATATAGGGGACTGATTAGTAAACCATGAAAAAGGAGATGATTTTCAGTGCTATGTTTGTATCTTGTTCATATTCGATTCAACATGCTTAAGATTGAGATTATAATAATGTATTCGTATAATTATAACCTTGATATTCGTTATGCCCGATCGGCCCCCATTTACTGAGTATTTCTCAAGTACTCACCCATTACATTCCCACCCCCAGATAAGAACGAGAAACAAATCGAAGATAAAGAACAAGAATACTTTTGGGGATGGTGATGAAGTCAATCCAATTCAAGACCAGTCTTATCATTGTCTCTTAGTTATATTATAATGTTTTACGCTTCCGCATTTCGTTTTAATCGCATTGTAAAGACGATTGTTGATTTATGTAATAGACTGGCTTTTGGCTATTTCATGTACTACATGACTTGTTGTTAAATGATTTTAAATTGTTAAACAACGCCGATGGCACGTCTCGATTTCGGAGCGTGACATTTAAGTCGGTCTTGAATTGGATTGACTTCATCACCATCCCCAAAAGTATTCTTGTTCTTTATCTTCGATTTGTTTCTCGTTCTTATCTGGGGGTGGGAATGTAAGGGGTGAGTACTTGGGAAATACTCAGTAAATGGGGGCCGATCGGGCATAACGAATATCAAGGTTATAATTATACGAATACATTATTATAATCTCAATCTTAAGCATGTTGAATCGAATATGAACAAGATACAAACATAGCACTGAAAATCATCTCCTTTTTCATGGTTTACTGATCAGTCCCCTATATGTTACTCCTCTAAGGGGCGAGGCCAAAAGAACGGTTATTATAATCCACTGCATCAGGGCCTTAAACAAAACATATCAAATATCGGAATTTCCTTGCCATTTCTAATTCGAATCATTACAGTGCATTTCAAAGATTTCAAATATGCTTTCAAATATTATAACGAATATAAATCAACAAATTGTTCAAGAATTTTCATAACAAATAGGAACGAATATATCATGCCGATCGAATTTCAAGAAACATACTTAATTTATTTTTGAGCAAATGTAGACATATTTACGAAGAACAAGTATGTCGATATATATATCAAGTAGTACACTTATGAAATGCAAGTGTACGTAAAAGTATAACAAAAACTCACTTACTTAATGATAATCTTCAAAGATTTCAGGGAAAGACAACTAAAATTCGAACACAAAAGCTGTTGGACTGCGTCGAACCGGACAAGAATTCGGCTACTGCGGTACTTCGAAAATGGACAAAAATGAGTTGCTGAAATTTTCAGAATGTTGTGAATGTTTTGTGCCTTCTTTTTGGTCATCATGCATGGTATTTATAGGCTCATGGAAGGGAGGTGAAGAGGCTCTCATTCAAGGCCATTACATCCATGTTTATGGCCTTCTTGATGGCCTTAAACACCATTAACATGTTGTTATGTCTCTTCAAATACCTCTTTGAATTCATGGCTTGAAAATGTGGTTTAAAGGCTTGGCTTTGTGGCTCTTCAAATGTGGCTCTTCAAATTCTTTGGTTTTCACATCTACCCATTGTGGACAATTATTGTACCAAACAATGTATCTCCTAATAATTGCACCAATTGCAATCAATGAAAATCAAAGTCGCGATCTTGGCTCTGATACCAATTGTAGGCTCAAGCGTTTACTGTTTTATCAAAACCTATAGATTATGATAACAGTGCAAATCAAATATTTTAAATAGTACAACAGCTCAAGCACAACATTTCATTTACTCTAACCAACATGATCAATTACTGTACCCAACAAATAAGTTTATGCAAATAACCTTTTACTATATCATATGAATTTGTCATCATAGTCTTTACCTCAATAAACACATTTTCGAATGTATGATGTTAAATTTAATATTGACATTAGATAATTATAGTATTAATTCTATTCTTTTTTTATTCTTCTCAATACATTACTTTCTCTATCTTCAAAAATATTAATATATTTATTATTGTATACAAAGTATAATAATTATTTAGTTAATTGATCACTTTTAAGATTAGATATTTAGAAAAAATTCTAATATATCTTTAAAGACCAATAGATGATGAAATTAAATTTGAAATCAAGAAAAAAAATTAAGAAAATGTAGAACACTACAATGCATAAAATTTCTTTTTGTACAACGACAAAACATAAGGTGAGATCAAGTGAGATACTTATATATATGAGTCTCATTCAACTTAGCTCATTATAATATTTTTACTGACCCACTTTGTCATTCGTTTTTATTTAACAAACTTTGCAGTGTGAATCATTCAAGCATTAATTTTTTTATTTTTTTAGTACATAGTGACCTCCACTCTCACTGACTTTAGTCTTTACCTCAATAAACACAATTTCGAACGTAGAATGTTAAATTTAATATTGACATTAGATAATTATAGTATTAATTCTAATATTTTTTTATTCTTCTCAATACATTACTTTTTCTATCTTCAAATATATTAATCTATTTATTATTGTATACAAAGTATAATAATTATTTGGTTAATTGATCATATTTAAGATTAGATGTTTAGAAAAAATTCTAATATATCTTTAAAGACCAATAGATGATGAAAAATTAAGAAAATGTAGAACACTACGGTGCGTAAACTTTCGTTTTGTACAGTGACAAAAGATAAGGTGGGACCAAGTGAGATACTTATATATATGAGTCTCATTCAACTTAGCCCATTATAATATTTTTATTAAACGACATAGTCTTTCGTTTTTACTTCACTAACTTTGCAGTGTGACTCATTCAAGCATTACCTTTTTATGTTTTTAGTACATATTGGCCTCCACTCTCTTACCGACTTCAATCTTTAGAAGTCGGTGTTAATAGTTTATAGGTAATAGATAATTATTTAATTTTTATTTTCTGTCTTTTGATTAATTGTGTAATTTTTTATGTTCTACCTAATTCATTTTTAGAATTTTTATTGAATTTTTATAATCATGATTATAAGTTTTGCATGCATACAATATAAAATTAATATATTTTAAAATGTTAATATTGAAGTGTCGAATAAATGTATTAAATCATTATTTAAGAACTTTTAGAAAAAAAAATATACATCATGTTCAGATTTAAAGATTAATATACAAATAAAGAATTGCGATGAATATCTTATAAAATAAATGGTGTTAGCCCAAAAAGATTAAATATGATGATTGTAAATGAATTTTTTTTAATTAATTAGAAAATTTTCAGCAAATGCGCTGAATTAATTAGAATGTTTTTAATATAGTATGTCGATAAATGTTTTTCCATATGAGTTAGTGATTGAGTCCTTATGAATATTTAAAAAAATGTGTCTTTAGTAATAATAACGTTGTCTTATAATTTAAAATATTAAATGAAACAAATTATCAAGATAAAAAATTAATTATGAAATTTGAGAATATGCGATTACTCAATTAGTTTAATTGACACGCTCTTTAGTTTGCTGATTTAATAGATGTTAAATTCACAATCACTGAGTTTGACAAGAATTCTTGTAGAATAAAATATAATTATAATAAATTACTTGATTGTATATGTAATAAAATTTTGTATATTTCATATATTTTTGATTTATTTCATTTATAATGTTTCAATTTTATATATTATGATATAAGATTTGTTATACATCTTAACATCGATAAATTCACTAAAAATTTATATATATTAATTTCCGCTACCATATAATCCTGGTTTCACCCCAAACTTTTGTGTATTCGTTTGTTTGAATTTATTATTCCTCATTTTACCAAGACCCATAATATGTCAAGCATGAAAGTAAATATTAATTTAAAGAGATAATAATATTTATATATTGTAATAAACATATTTACCTATCACAATACTGATAAAACTAACTTAAAAATAATATGTTGACGAACATATTGTCAGGAATCCAAAAATACAACTCAAATGTCAACTTTGACACTTAATTTTTAGTGACTGTCACAATGTCTCAAAAACCCACAACTTTTGGACAAGATAGTAACATCACAATTTTGAAATCAAACTGATATTTTCCATATTATATCAAGAATTCATGATTAAAAATTGATAATATTATATATATAGATATTTAATATAAACTTGTGCAAGCTCATTTAGGCTCATCTTTAAATGAGTCGACAAAATTTCAACCCAACTCACTTAAACTGTTTGGCGGTGTAGGCCAAACCGACAGACCCAACCCAAATTGACGGCTCAAATCACAACGATCTTTTACCTTTTTTTTAAATAATTTATAAATATAAACCGCAAAAAAATTTCGGTTGCAAAAAAAATTAATTTAAACACTTAAATTCTAGCAAACTATCACATGAGGACATGAAAAAAAATTAATAAGATACCAAAGAAAATTCACAATTCGATAATGAGTTATTTCTAAACTTTAATTAATTTAATTTACATAATGAAAAGATAATAAAAAATCTAAATCATTGGATTAAAAATATGAATAAGGAGAATGAAAAGACATACTTAAAATAAGCAATTAATGTAAAGCAAACAATTAATAAGGAGACAAATGGAAATTCACATATAAAGTCATATATTTATATATATAATTGATAATTGATAATAGATAATAGATATGCGTGTGTGTGCGTGTGCGTGTGTGTGTTATAATTTGAAAAGAAGAGCCCAAAAGACACGGAGATTTCAACGGCCGATACTTTGAAATTCCAGAAGAACGGACCACCAGAATCAGCCAAAGCTATTCAGGTGGTCAACAAACTACAGACAAGAAAATTAAATAATTTCGACTGCTAAATTTTGACTCCCCGTTTCAAATTGGTTTACGAGGTTGATTCTCGATTTTTACAGAGAAGCCAGCCACCGAATTTTGTTTACATTGTACAAAACAAACTTTGTTGGGTTTGGGGATATTCCTTGTTCCAGCCATTTTGGTAATTCTCATGTTGATATAGAACCAATTTAAGGAATCAGAGGAGAATTATTATTATACGTGGTGGTTTTAAATGGGGTGGTTCTGCTGAATTTCCATAGGGTTCATGTAACCCTTCAAAATTCAGCAGTTTCCCTGTAAGGAGGTTCAAGAAAGAATTTGAACAGGTACGATTTCATATTCCCCATTTGTGTTGTGATTACACGGGCAATATTTGTATATCGATAACCTTCCATCTCGCGTGTGATTTTGCATTTCATCTAAGCTTGTCATAAAATTTCCAAGAATTCAATCTTGTCTTGTCGTAAATGCCCAGCGGCTCTTCTTCAGAGAAATTTTGTCATGGCTTTCTTTCTTGGAATTTATGATTTTGTTATTCGAAAAACCATGCATAGAATTTGAAGAGGTTTTCATTTCACAGAAAGGGGAGGCAACCGTCTGTTTCCTGATTGTTTCCTGGTCATGCTCTGCAGTTGGTGATTAAAGTTTATGCGGTGAAAATCTAAAACCTTTCAATCTTGACAAAAACACTTTTTAATCGATCCTGCTCGTATTCTTTGCTGATTTTAGTTAGCAATAAATTTTGTGAAGTTTCGATTGGACAGCAGACGAGGCTTTCCTGGATTGAACAACGTTGAGAAAGCTGGGATGGATCAATTTAGGCAGGTTGGGGAGGTTTTAGGGGGTTTGAACGCCTTCATGGTATTAAAACATGAAATCCCAATCAACCAACGACAGTGCTGTTTACTTTACGATATGCTATGTTTGGCCTTCGAAACAATTTCAGATGAAATCAGGCAGAATTTAAGGCTTGAAGATAGGCCTATCAAGTGGAAAACACTTGAGCTTCCAATGAAAGAGCTTCACAGAATATTTAAAGAAGCTGATCTCTATATAAGACATTGTTTAGAGATCAAAGATTGGTGGGGTAAAGTTATCAGTCTTCATATGAATAGGGATTGTGTAGAGTTGCACATTCACAACTTGTTGTCTTGTTTCCCTGTGGTTATTGAGGCTATCGAGACGGCTGCTGAGATTTCGGGGGTGGATGAAGAAGATATGCAAAAAAGGAGACTGAACCTTTTGAAAAAGTATGATCAAGAGTGTGATGACCTGAAGATTTTCCAGTGGATGTTTGGGAAACAATATTTAGTGCCTCGAGAAATATGTGATCGGTTAGATATGGCATGGAAGGAAGATAGATGGTTGCTTCTCGAAAGGATTGGAGAGAAGAAAGTTGCAGTAGAGGCGAATTCGGTAAAAATTGCAGAATTTTTGCTTCAGAAGATGAATTCAACAGAAACCACAAGTGTAAGACTGTTGCCGAGTCAAGTTTTGGTAGGATCAAATGACTATTTTGTGAAACGTCGTTTGGAATTGGGAGGAGGCAATTATAAAGAGATTCATTGGTTGGGTGAGAATTTTGCTCTGCGGAAATTTTATGGAGACCTTGAGCCATTAAGTGCTGAGATTTCTTCTGTTCTTTCGGTGTCTCATCCCCATGTGTTGCAGTACCTTTGTGGTTTTTATGATGAAGAAAGAAAAGAGGGGTTTCTTGTTATGGAGCTTATGAGCAAGAATCTCAGTTCCTACATAAAGGAGAATTCTAATCAAAAGAAGCAAAATCCATTCTCTATACCCGTTGCAGTAGATATCATGCTACAGATTTCAAGAGGAATGGAATACCTGCACTCGAAGAAGATCTATCATGGGGAATTGAATCCATCAAATGTCTTCCTCAAATCGAAAAATGCTTCCATAGATGGTTTTTTCAAAGCAAAAGTGACAGGTTTTGGCTTGATGTCCATCAAGAACTATGCTTCCCGAAGTCCAAAACCGGCTGTAGTTGATCTTGATATTTGGTCGGCCCCGGAGGTGTTAGCAGAACAAGAACAACACCTGGGTGGCAAATGTACTGCAAAATATTCTGAGAAAGCTGATGTATACAGTTTTGGGATGCTCTGTTTTGAGCTTTTAACTGGGAAAGTCCCGTTTTCAGATGGCCATCTTCAAGGGGAAACAATGGCTCGAAATATACGAGCAGGGGAGAGGCCACTTTTCTCGAACACTTCACCGAAATACTTGACAAATCTAACCAAAAAATGCTGGCAAACGAACCCAAATCTCCGGCCTACTTTCTCATCCATAACTAGGATATTACGCTACATCAAGAAAATCCTTGTTATAAATCCAGACCATGGTCATCCAGATTCCCCGCCGCCACTCGTAGATTATTGTGACATGGAGATTGGATTCTTGAAGAAGTTCCCTGATGCAGCAGAACCCATCTCACAAATCCCTTTTCAGCTGTTTGCTTATAAATTGATTGAGAAGGAAAAAATTTGTGTTAGGCACTGGGACTTAGCAATCGATGGGTTAGCAGTTCACCGTGCAGCATCACTGGGTGAACATGAGCATTTAGCAGCCATTGATGATCTGTTCCCGGCACCAAGTGATAGAAGGTCAGTTTGTTCAGAAATCATTGACAGGAAAAATTCAACCATGGTGGATATGAGATCAGTTATATCTGAGATACCCCATCGTAAACTTATTTCAGTAGACCAAAGGTTCTTTGGCTCTGAAAGTCCAGGAAAGAAATTTTCTTTTACAGTAGATGTTCAAAGACAGCTGGCAGTGGCAACTCCTGATTTATGGGTCGATCAAAGGGAGGATAATATCAGGGCCATGGAGAACAAAACTGAAAATAAAGTTTCAACCTATCACAAACTAAACGTGGAGATTCCAGACAAGGTAATTGTATCAAAATCAGGAGAGAGTAAGTCAGCCAGTCCCATACCTCGAGAAAATAGCAAATCTGCAACCACCAAAGTGACATATCAGAATCTAGAAACTACTGAAGACATGGAGAAAATATCGGTTTCAAAAAATGTACTTGATCACAAACCGAATTCCTGCGAGACTTCAGAGCCAAAAATGTCTTCACTGGCCACAGGATACCACAAATTAGTTGAAATTCCTGAGAAGAAAACACTGCAAAACACAGAATTTAATCAGAATATGGTTTCAGTTTCTGCTAAAACTTCTGGTGTCAAAGTGGAATCAAAAGCTAAAAGCATTCAGAACGATGAAGATTCTAAAAACTCAGAGAAGAAAGCTCTGCACATCAGGAAACTGAGAGAGGCAGAGACCAAACAGCTTCCAGGTTAGTTTTTCTCTCCATTTTCACTAACCTGTTTAGCATAGGGGTATGATGGAATTTTTTCTCTTGTCATGACCTCAATAGCATGCAATACATTTGTCTAACAGGAACAATATCAAAAAGTGACTCACCAAGATCATCACTACCAACAATTAAGAAAACAAATGCAAGTTACTTTGCATCTTCCTCACCAGCAAGACTCTCAAAAATGCTTCCTGCTAACTCTCCATCGTCCTCACCGGCAAGACAGTTAAAAATAAATATGAGTTGCTCTCCATCTTCCTCACCAGTAAGACAGTTCAAAACAAATCCAAGTCACTCTCAATCTTCCTCTCCAACAAGGGACTTCAAAATGTGTTCTTCACCAAAGCGTTCGACAATTAATGCATCAAAAGAATATCCATCACCATTAAATCCATGTTCACGATGTTCACGGCTTGAAAGACAGATCTCAGGACCACCAACTGTTTTGAGCCCAAGAAGCCCTACAATAGGTCAGGTTAAGGACTCGTGTAGTATTGTTGTGTTATCCAACAATCATGGACATTCACATTCATAAATATGTTCTTGAAAGGAAAACGAGAGCAGCTTTTGTTTCAATTGCTCATTTTACATTTTTTTTTTGTTGTAGCCAAAGATCTAAATATTTACGACTTTATTCCATATTTTGTGAATATGATAAAGGTTTATTTCGTCCTCAAAAGCGTCAATATCCTCTAACAAGAAATAGATTGATATTCAGTGTTTAGGATCAAGAATCTGCGGATCATATTCAAGATCTGACACAACAGTGCATGTACCAAAATGAAATACATGTGCTCTAACAAGAAATAGATTGATATTCAGTGTTTAGGATCAAGAATCTGCATATCATATTCAATATCTGACACAGTAGTGCATGTACCAAATGAACTGCATGTCTCTACTCACTCCCAAAAGTGAGTAAATGTCCTTGAGACATATCCAATCCTTATCAACCTTTTCACGAGAAGCACAGAACTCATATCCAGGTATGTTTGAAACTGAGAGAATTGGAGATAAGCATCATAAGATACAACAGAACAAAAAAAATGCTAAGTTCAAACCTGAAACAAATCAAATTTACAAGTGAGAAATAAAGATAACGAATTGGAGACAAGCCCTCATATGATACAACGAAATAAATAAACTGATAAGCGCAACCCTGAAACAAATCAAATTTTAATGTGTGTAATATAAGTTTTGTTTTTGTCACATATGTCATGTATGATATAATAAGTGATAAATTAACCATATTCGTTAACATATCTATAGATGACAGGATACATTAGCATTCAGACAACATTATGCACGCATTTATAACAATTGTTCTTAAATAAATGCGAAAATGGATAGATTAAATACGAAATATGATGAAAAACTTTGATACGGGAAAAAAAAAAAGCACGATAATTGTCGATCTAACTCGAACGCTGAGTATGAGCTTTATAAATAAACTTTTAAGCTAATTTTATTTTATTTTTTTAAATTTTGACTTGACTTTTAATCTCTATAAAAGTTAATATGATTAAATTTTTAAATATTAAATATCTGAATTAATTTAATTTCTTTGTATAAACACACTAAAAGACAAGGAAAGATTTTTTTAAGGTTACTTTTAATAATAATAATAATAATAATAATAATAATAATAATAATCTAAGATTTAAACATTTATTCTTTAATTTATCAATTTATTAATAGATTTGATATAATTAAAATTATAATAAAAAAACGTTTTTCTGCCACACTTATTCTCATATTAAATTTGCTTCACCTGACGTTTGGGCAAGCTCTACTTCCTTAAAAAACATAGTTTATAATGTCCCTCATTTTACAGCAAACGACGAGTACAAAATTAAATGTCATTTTTTCGAACAAAATAAACCCATTGCCAAAATACTCATGTAAAAGAGAACATAATAGACACCAGCTGGTGGTACATTATTTGCTTTAAAATTCTAAATCCGAAAGTAACACAAATTAAAGACCCTCACAGCAAATCGAGCATGCAATTCACAATCTGTGTCCATCTCCTCCAGAGCCCCTAGCACCCGAAAGCTCCTTCGAGTTTCCAATATTGTCAGCTTGATTCAAAAATATCCCAAGGTCCGCTCCCACATTCTTGATTATCGGCGACAAATTCTGAAACCACTTTTTGTGCACTTGAATAACCTTATCGGCCTCCAATTTTTCTCTCTTCAACTTCTTTATAGTAAGATTAGTTTCAAGATTTTGACGACTTAGTTTCTCCACGATCTGAAGAGCCAGGATATTTTGTCTCTTTAGTTCTTCCACGCTCTGGTCAGTTTCTGGTAATTTGCGCTTCATCCTCTCCATAGCCAGTTTCGTCTCAAGATTTTCCCGCGACATCTCCTTTATAGCCTGGCCGGACTCGATTAGTTTACGCCTCAGCCTCTCCTCGTTCTGATGAGTTTCAGATAGTTTACTTCTCATTTCTTCATTGATTTTTGTGGCTTCCGATCTATTCTTCCATAACCTGAAAAGCTCCATGTTCAACTGTCTCACCTTCAAATCGAAAAACTTGATCTTTTCTTGGTACACATCAAGAGTCTTATCGTTCTCCGATACTTTACTTTTCAGCTCACAAACAATCTTATCGTTTTCGTTTATTATACCAACTAACTCTTTCATCTCCTCTACCAACTTTGTGTTTTTCACCTTCAAATCCTCCCTTTCCTTTTCGCTCTTAAGTAACTTCTCTTCAAGATAGGTATCCTCTGGCTCCGTTTTAACGATTCCGATCCCGAGTCTCATTTTCTTTTCGATGTTCATTAAAAGTTTCTGGACATCATCAAGCTTACCTTCAAGAACCAAGCGTTCGATGAGTTTCACCAGCTGCGGGATTGGTGATCTTGAAGGGGTTATAAGCATCAACTTTCCAGGATTCGATGTACTCATTTTTATGTTTTCTTGCAGAACAAACCGAGATGGATTATAAAAAAAACACAAAGGTTTAGGGCTGTGAAAAGGATGAATGCTTTGTGCTGTATGCAGAAAAGCAATGTTTCACATCAGAATATTCTCTGCATGCATCCTTGTGTGTGACAGAGAGAAATGAGTGTACTCTAGAGCCTGCCTCTGAGGGTGATTTTATACTGCAGCCAAAGCGCCACGTGTTTTTACGTTGAACCAACGTAAATGCGAAGGGTGAAACAACTGTAATAATAGTTGTTGGATTATGAGAATCCTCACGCATAGATTTGTATGATTTAATGTATTAAAAATATCTAAATTTATTTTTTCATTGTGGTTATAAGAAAATCAGGACACTAGATTATGCAATCATACCTAATAAAATTTAGTTTTCAAGAAAACTTTGGCCACAAATTGCATGAGATTTGCATTATATGTATACAATTGGATTAAAAAAAGCAGTAATATCTGTGTATTGGATTGCTATTTACAGTGAATTAATTGTTTGAATAAATGCCAGAAATTTTGTATCTTGCCAAATTACAAATATGCAGATTAGGGATTTTAAAAATGGGAATTGGACAATATATGGATAAGGATGGTTCTATTACTTGGTTTAAGAACTAATAAACAATGTTATTTTTTTTATAAAAAAAAAAAAACTGCATACCGAACTTGTACCTATGTAAGCATTGCCGAGAAAACATATCAAAATTGTATATACAATAGATGAGTGTGACATCAACAATACTCGAATAAACGTGCACGGTAGGTGTGCAACATCCAACATATAAAAATTGAATTAAATGATTAAGCTGACAGTTTTTTTTACTAATAATTTACGTATCGTTTTGCATGAACCAGGCCAACAAATAATTAACAAAAACCTTGATCTTTTTTTCTTTTTTTTTTTAATGTTTGTGTCACAAAACTACGGTTCTAGATGTGTTCCATGGTAAACTCAATCAAAGTGACGTTCTAATTTAAAATTATAGTATTATATAATTGCAAATATTTGACAAAATTGTAGTAGTAATAAATTTTGTATTAAATTTAAGTTCAAATTTAAATTTAATGATATTATTTCTAATTATTTTTTTAAAAAAAGTAAAAAAATGGCATCATTAAATGTTAAACCAATAGATAGGAGGCCATTAAATGACTATTTATAGATTGAACAAATTTACCAGAACTCAACAACTACTGTGGCTTTCTTAAACATATTTTTTTTATATTTTTTATCATGGCTTTTCTTTCAACCAAATATTGCATGAATTCCATGGATGACAAATGTACAATTTCAATAGACTAAAGAAACTAATCAGTTCGCCAAATTGTTTGATTTCATTTTCAACGCTTTATAATAGAATTTGATTTAAAAATATCATATATATGTGCTTTAATATGAAAATTAATAAAATATGTAGATGAAAATGTGCATGATTAATATGAAAAGTATCATATGTAATATATATTGAGTAAATCAAATTAAATGTGTTAGATATATGAAATCACACAAATCTTGAAAGAATAGTCAAAATAATGTAGATATATAAAACATTTAATCAAAATATAATTGAAAAGAACTTCAAAACCAGATACACAATAAGTATAAGGTCTCACAAATCTATATCCGTGAGACATATCGACTCGATCCATATTTGAAGTCAAAAATAATATTTTTTTTTATAAAAATTAATGTTTTTAAGTCGTGTCGGATAAGAGATCTGTTTCAAAAAATTTATTAATAAGTCAGTCTCATAGAAGTTTTTGTGTTTAATATTTACAGTAAACAATATCAGTTTTATTTTGTTAATTAAAATATACGTATAGGTCTATATATATATATTTTTTTGAATTGAGGAGGAGATTGTTATAATTGATTATAAAATCCTAAAATTAATTTTGAACTTAAAATATTAATATGAAATGAGCTACAAATCATTGATTGTTTTGTTTAGTCTAAATTAACGTTTTTTAGTATATGATATATGGACCTAGTTTTCCTGTCACAATATCTACTCAAAGTGACTCGACAAGACTCCATTTGGGACATGTGTATTGGGCCGTACCACACAGATCGACAAGCAAGAAGCCCAACACTCAGTTTTACGAAATGTTTCATTCTTATTTCCTTTATTGGGGCAAACGGGCCACCTTTTTTCCCCTTTTCTTTTTAACTATTTTTTTGGCATTAATTATTTAACGAAAGCCGTGAATTTCAATTAAAGGGAAAATTTAATTCGAGGAATTTATATTTTAAAACATATTTTAGCAAGGAGTGTTTCTCAAGCTATATTTTACGAAAAATAAAAGTAGTATTTAATAAATAATCCTACGATATGATCTAAAATATAAGCATAAACATAATAAACACAAGTCTTTTGTGAAACAATCTCACACAAGTTTTTGTCAAATCTAATTTATTTATAATTACACAATATCATGGGAAAAGCTAAACAAGAATAGTTTGTGGTTAATTTATTTCTACTGTTAAAATAAAATAACCCTATTATAACCAATCATTTTCATTGTTATTGTTTAATTATTATTTTTAATTGACTTGATTATTATTCAATTAATTATGACTTATAACGACATACCAAATTTAATATTTCATTAATTTAAAATTATATATATATACATNAGACAGGCGACGTGTTCACAGCACGTTTTGCTGATTGTCATTTTAATGAGGAAATCTTCCCAATGTTAGGGGGAGAACAGAAACATACCGAAAAAGAAATTACATGGTATGTATCATCATTGTTACATCTGGATCCAAGAACAAAACAATGTGAAAAAGATGTACAGCAAATTGTGCACTTGCAAAGAATAGCAAATCAAATACCAGATGCATTTGCAGACACAAAAGGGGTAACTAAATCATATATACATGCTGCAAATGCCCCTGCTCGAATTGAAATTCCGAAGAAACAAATTGAAGATAGTCATGATGTCATTAAACGCCTGAAGCGTGGAAGGCCAGTTGGTTCCAAGGATAAAAATCCTCGAAAAAGAAAATTCATAGAGAAACACAATGATCACAAAATAGAGAATGATGTTCCTGAAGAAACACATAATGATCACAAAATAGAGAATGATGTTCCTGAAGAAACACATGATGATGAAAATGTTTTGTCAGAACCACAAACTGACGAGAATCATGAAATCTCTATCAATTATATTAATACTGGAAAAATATGGAACCGAAAAGATATAGAAGAAATTGATGATATATTTTCTTATAATGTGGCAATCGACATCATAAATGATAATGAAGATCATGAACCAAAATCTTTTGGTGAATGTAAAAATCGGCAGGATTGGATAAAATGGAAAGATGCCATCCAGGTTGAATTGGATTCGCTAAATAAACGTAATGTTTTTGGACCTATAGTCCTTACACCTGAAGGTGTAAAACCTGTTGGATACAAATGGGTTTTTATTCGAAAGCGAAATGAGAAAAATGAAATAGTAAGATATAAAGCTCGACTTGTTGCACAAGGTTTTTCTCAAAGGCCTGGAATTGATTATGAAGAAACGTATTCTCCTGTGATGGATGCAATTACGTTTCGGTATTTGATTAGCTTGGCAGTATCTGAAAATTTAGAAATGCGTCTTATGGATGTTGTTACAGCCTACTTATATGGATCACTTGATAGTAATATATATATGAAAATCCCTGAAGGATTTAAGATGCCTGAAGCACAAAGTTCAAAACCCAGAGAATGTTATTCTGTGAAATTACTAAGATCATTATATGGGTTGAAGCAATCCGGCAGAATGTGGTATAATAGGCTAAGTGATCACTTGATGAAAAAGGGATATGTAAATAATTCAATATGCCCTTGTGTTTTCATTAAGAAAACAACATCCGGATGCGTAATTATTGCT
The DNA here is from genome assembly GCF_012295235.1 of Primulina huaijiensis. Taxonomy (NCBI): domain Eukaryota; kingdom Viridiplantae; phylum Streptophyta; class Magnoliopsida; order Lamiales; family Gesneriaceae; genus Primulina; species Primulina huaijiensis. The sequence goes on along the minus strand of NC_133311.1, from coordinate 18,833,724 downwards.
GTATATGTTGATGATTTAAACATCATTGGAACAAATAAGGAAATTCAAGAAGTTGTGTCATACTTGAAAGAAGAATTTGAAATGAAGGATCTTGGAAAAACCAAGTATTGTCTGGGTTTACAAATTGAACAAAAAGAATGTGGAATATTTGTTCACCAGACAAATTATACAGAAAAGATCCTTAAACGTTTTAATATGGACAAATCAAATCCTTTAAGTACTCCAATGGTTGTTAGATCATTAAACATAGAAAAGGATCCATTCCGTCCATGTGAAGATGATGAAGATATTCTTGGTCCAGAAGTACCATATCTAAGTGCTATCGGTGCCCTTATGTATCTTACAAATTGTACAAGGCCTGATATATCTTTTGCCGTAAATTTATTGGCAAGATTTAGCACATATCCAACAAAGAGACATTGGAACGGAATTAAACATATATTCCGTTATCTACGAGGAACGACAGACTTGGGACTTTTGTATTCAAAAGATGCTAATCCAAGTATAATTGGTTATGCCGATGCTGGATACTTATCTGATCCACACAAAGCACGTTCTCAAACTGGATATGTATTTACTCGTGGAGGCACTGCAATTTCTTGGCGTTCACAGAAACAAACACTTGTAACAACTTCATCAAATCATGCCGAGATTATTGCACTACATGAAGCAAGCCGTGAATGTGTGTGGTTAAAATCAATGACTCAACATATCCAAATCTCATGCGGATTATCATTCGACGAGAAGCCTGTGATACTATATGAAGATAATGCTGCATGTGTTGCTCAAATGAAAGAAGGATACATAAAAAGCGACAGAACTAAACATATTCCTCCTAAGTTCTTCGCATTCACCAAGGAGCTTGAGAAGAATAAATGTATTGATGTTCGTCACATTCAATCAAGTGAAAACTCATCAGATCTCTTCACAAAGGCACTTCCTACGACAATATTCAGAAAGCACATATATAATATTGGGATGCGCAATCTACGAAATTTGTGAAGAATTGTTCGTGTCAACATGAGGGGGAGTTTACGTGACTGCACTCTTTTTCCCTTACTATGGTTTTTATCCCAATGGGTTTTTCCTAGTAAGGTTTTTAACGAGGCAGTATAAAAACACGTAATGTATACAATCATTATGATCATCATCACAAGGGGGAGTGTTGAAATATTATTTAAAAATGTGTTAAATATTTGTGTTGAAAATGTGAATGTTGAATGTTGAAAATTAGGTAAAATTAGGTGTTGAATATTGAAAATTAGTGTGTGATGATGTAGGTAATGATGTATTTTATTTTTGGATTATTTGTAAAAATTTTCTATAAATAGATCTCTCATTTGTGAAGAAAATCACAATTGAGTTGAGAGAAAAATATTATAAAGTGTGTAGTGTGATAATTTTGAGAGTTTGAGATTTTTACTTTTTTACCATAAATTTTTACTTTTTCACAACAACATATATATTATTTGTCTTTTTTTTTTTTATGGTTTTTGGTTCTTTGTATCATCAAAACAACAGTCTCTTACATTTGTTATTTGTAAAAAATTTAATCATTATTTTCCTAGCAACAAGTGGTTGGAATCACATAAACGGAATTTATTATTGACTTTAGCAGCATATTTTGAATATTAAAATAAAATAAATCCGGACATCTATTAATCAATGAAACTTTGAATAAATTTTTATTGGGTCATTCAATCAGAAAGTGGGCATCCCATTCTCATTCTCTCCGCTGAAAAACCTTTCAAACCAATGGATACCTCCTCTTTATTAAATCTCCAGAAAGTGAAAACAACTTCGTGTCATCTGGCTCTGTTACCAAATACGAGGATGCTATCCCCAAACTGATTTGCTTTCTCAATACATCCTCCATGGTATATAAAATTCAAACAGTTTCTTTAGCATTGAAAAGGATCCAGAAATTTCATTTAGAGTCACAAAAAAATTCGATCGAGTGAAGCGATTAGCTCCTCCTCTTATGAAAATAGAAAAAGAAACACAATAATTTGTAATATGAAAATTTCTAAAAGCGTAAATACATATGGCCGACCAAGCATCGACTTCAAAGTTTAAGCACCACCCACTAGTGGTATTACTATTACACCCAACTTACCTTTTCCCGGATAGTAATAATGACAATAATCTTCAAGAATCTGATAAGATAATTTAGGGGAGGGGCCACGTCTATTTTATTAAGCATCTTTTAATAAAATTTGTTATTAAATTTGAATAAAAGACCCTTTTTTGGCAAATACAATTTAAATTTAAATATACAAAATGTCGATTCAATTTTATTTTATTGTTATGTTATTTTATGAAAATTCAAATATATTAAATATTCCCTCTTTAAAATTTCAAATTTTAGTTACACACGAAAGATAAACTTGTGATTTTTTCCACCCAGATTTCTTCAGCTTGCAGTGTTTAGATGCATGTATTTATCTCCATTCCCCTCACGCATAATTTGGCGGACAGGATTCTTCCTTTAAGCCTCTGTAACTCGTTGTCACATTTTCTGAAAGTATATTTCAATGGAAGAGGTTGGGCCGAATGACCCATTTCATGAAATCCGCCGGGAAGACGACGCGGGAGCTGCTTTTGTATTAGAATCGAAGGGTAATATCGGTTTTTTTTCCAATGCCCACTATACATTTCTCTGTGCAAATTGATTTAAAGAATGGATAACGGGGTGTTGTTCGAAAATATGTGGGTCGATTTGAATTTGGAACTGGAGGTTTGAATGATTGAAATTGTATGATATTAAACAGGGGAATGGTGGAAGTCGTGGTTTCATTTTTTTATGCCAGAGAACTTTAATATTATCGCTGCGTAAATTGATTTTATGAGTGCTATTATCCGAGATGTTACTCGATTTGAAACCAGGACCTGGGGATTGAGTGATTAATTGTATGATGGTGAACAGGGGAATGGTGGCATGCGGGGTTTCATTTGACAACGGCGATAGTGGGTCCCACGATACTGACTCTGCCATATGCATTCCGGGGGCTCGGATGGGGGTTGGGATTCCTGTGCTTGACGGCCATGGGAGTGGTTACTTTCTATTCCTATTATCTCATGTCGTCGGTGCTTGATCACTGTGAGAAGGCGGGGCGCCGCCACATACGATTCCGGGAACTGGCTGCAGATGTACTAGGTTAGTTTTCCATTTGCAAATTTGTGTTACCAGTACAAGAGTCGGCCTTGATCAAACTTCATTTTAGAAAAAAATGATTTGTATTTTAATGTTTTAAAATACGAGAAGATATTTTTTTTAAAGAAATGTTTGACCAAACCCCACAAGAGTCAACAGCACGATCACCATTCACCAGCTATTAACTTTATTCATTGTGTCCAAAATATCCTAATTTCCATACAAATTTTTTTGTATTCAGACGTTTGGGCTGCAATTTTTAAAATCGACAGTTGGACGACAATCATAAGATTAAAACTGATTTTTTTTTTACAATAAAAAAGAATCATATCATAATCATGGAAAGTTGTGGGTTTTTTTTTTGTTGTAAGGTGTCAATGAAGAAAATTTATAGGTAGAAGATTTTAATTGCTGCTTGAAATTTTTGTGGAGGAAGAGATCAAAATAGTATCATTTGTTACATATCAAAGCACTTTGTTTGAGCTTTAAGATGACAAAGTTCCGAAATCTAGAATTATTTATTTGGATGTGGTAGAGAGGTGCCGACACACTTATTTTTTGTTTAGGAAAGAGCCATTTACCCTATCACGTTGTCCTGGAATTTGTGTAATGTAAAATCTTCTGTTGAAATATCATTGGATAAAGTAATTGCGAAAACCTTAAGAAAATTCTATGAAGATAGAAAGAAGTATGCTGAATTGTTTTTTTTTTTCTTTTCCTGGTGGTGAGAGATTGTACCTAGATCGCATCTTCACAACACAGTTCCTATATTGAATAAAGAAATCGGCCCAATTTTCTATAATGTTTTTTTTCCACATGACAATCACATGTTTGTGCCTTGATTTCTTTTAGGATCTGGATGGATGTTCTATTTTGTGATTTTCATTCAAACGGCAATTAATACGGGCATCAGTATTGGATCTATCCTTCTTGCTGGGGAATGCCTTCAGGTATAGAAATGCAGGTATCTATTTGCTTTATATGAGGCATATAACAGCCAATTCTTTATTATGCTCCATAGCTTATAAAAACATATTTATGCTGGCACTGATACTCCAATTGTTTGCGCTTACATGGGGAATCTAACTTAAAGAATAATGCATATCTATACTATTTATAGCTTCATAATTTAAATATTTATATAAAATGTTATTTTCAGTTTTATTTTACTGATATTTACATATTTTATCTAATGCTGGGCAGTGCAGATCATGTATTCAAACCTCTCTCCTGATGGGCCGCTGAAATTATATCATTTCATAACAATGGTTACAGTAGTTATGATACTATTGTCTCAATTCCCAAGCTTTCATTCTCTGAGGCACATCAACCTGGGATCACTGCTTCTTAGCTTTGGCTATACTTTTCTCGTGGTTGGTGCTTGTATTAATGCAGGTGAACTTTTTTAATGCTTTGTTCTCTGTTGAATTCTAGAATGTAGCATATTTTTTTACGAGGAATGCTGCATATGTAACCAAGGATATAGATTAAATAACCATTGTTTTCTTGAATTGCTATATTAGATCTAGGTCTAATTTCTTGAAAACTCTAATCAATTCAAAGGATGGATTAGATATTTGAAAAAGTTCTTGGACATGTGTCATGTTGACCCAGAGCTGCCACTCTGATTAAAACTGGAATGAGTAGATGCATTAAATATAGCTTTTCATGATAGAATTACATGTCGCGGCTAACTTTTAAATGAACATATCTGAATCATGCTTGTGATCTTACTGTTTCTAATATGATGCAGGCACCTCTAAGAATGCCCCTCCAAGGGACTATTCTTTAGAATCCTCAGAATTGTCGAGGGTTTTCAGTGCGTTCACTTCTATATCCATAATAGCCGCCATATTCGGAAACGGTATACTACCTGAGATACAGGTAACATTTATTTAGTTCTAGATTTGAATAACTTATGAATTTTCTTCTTGACTCTTGTTTGAAACAACCATACAAAGGCAAGTCTAATAGCGTTTGGAGAGGATGAATGAGGTCCAGCAGAAAACGTAGCATCTTTAAAATATATAATGCTCAAGTTCCATTACATGATAATTACCATTTTTTGGAATATCACCTTTTAAACATATACAGGCAACACTGGCGCCACCAGCCACAGGGAAGATGACGAAAGGCCTAATAATGTGTTATACTGTGATTTTCCTGACATTCTACTCCGCCGCAGTTTCCGGATATTGGGTTTTTGGGAATAAATCTAACTCAAACATTCTCAAAAGCTTACTGCCGGATGAGGGACTTGCCTTGGCTCCGGTTTGGATTTTAGGTCTCGCAATTATATTTGTTCTCCTTCAACTTCTTGCCATCGGCCTTGTAAGTTCTACCAATTATCTTCAATTCTATTTTCTTTATCAAAGTCTTTCATCATCAGAGTATTGAAAACCCCCAAGCTATGTTATGATTTTAGCGTTTAAGTTATGGCCCTACTCAGGTATATTCTCAAGTTGCTTATGAGATAATGGAAAGGAAATCAGCTGACGTGAACCAGGCAATATTCTCCAAAAGAAACTTGATCCCGAGGATAATTCTTCGCTCCCTCTATGTGATATTTTGTGGGTTTTTCGCAGCTATGCTACCTTTCTTTGGTGACATCAATGCTGTCGTAGGGGCCATCGGCTTCATCCCCCTCGATTTTGTCCTACCGATGCTTCTTTACAACATGACTTACAAACCCACAAAATCGTCCCCTGCATATTGGATCAACAACTCAATTATCATCATTTTCACATGTGTTGGCTTATTGGGCTCGTTTTCTTCTATAAGAAAGCTGGTCTTAGACGCCCAAGAGTTCAAACTTTTCAGCGATGACGTCGAGGATTGAGTAAAAATGGAGGTGATTGCTATCTTACACTTAACACAGAAGATATGTGCTCTGTTTTACGCAGAAATTTGTTGTCAATGATGATAATAACCTTCTGTACGTGTCATTTTGTCGATGAAAGAGCAAGCAACGTGGGGATAATGTGAGCCTTCTTGTCCCAACCTAGTTGGGGTCGATCTTCATGATCTCGATGGCCGAAGTACATGATATGCTTATGCAAAGTTTGATCCAATCTATAGATTTGTAACAAAGTTAATAACGATCGTACAGACAAGAGTGGAATATTATTTGTATAATTATATACACTTGCTTTAATCGGTGACTTAAATTTTATGAAAGATTTTCTACTTTAAAAAAAATATTTAAGAAAAAAACATACACTTTTGAAGAATATCTGTGGCGGGTTATGTTGTTCTTTCATTTTTTGTAATTTGAAAATGATCGACTCTTTTTTAATAAACTTTGTGAGATATTTTTTGGACAACAGTATTTGGACGTATACTAGAAGAGGGGGGCCATAACAGCGAGCAGACTTCGGGACTTTTTGGAAAAGCACACGAAATGAATTTTAAAAAACTCAGACATTTTTACATGTTCAAAATGAGTCAGTTCAATAGGCTAAAAGCAAACGAATAATGTCATAACATGTGATTCAACGTTATAAGAGCATCNACGTGCAACGCACGTGCATTATTTCTAGTATATATATATATTAGTTATTTTGATTTATATTTTTAATAATTCAACTAATGAGTAATTAATTTTAAAAATAAAACATAACGGTTGTTTTTATTGAAAAATATAATTATTTTAACGACTATTTAACGCTACTTCAATAAAAAAAATCAAATATTCATTTATAAATATTCACACATCACACAAATTATTTCAAATATCAAAACACATTATTCTACATCATAAATCACTTCAAAAATCTTCTCTCTTCTATTTTCATCATCTCAATTTCTTTTAAAAATTTATTCTTAAATCCTACTTTGTGTTCCGAAATGGATGACAATAAATGAGGTTTTTTTTAAAAAAAATTCGTGAATTATTCAAAAATGTCGGAAGAAAATACTTCTTCTCAAAATTCACAAATTACACCAAATTATCCATATTTTACATACCCACCAAATTATCTACATAATACATTTCCACCAAATTATCTTTATAATTGATATCCACCAAATTATCTATATAATCCATATCCATGTAATCCACATGTAACCGGTATGCCTTTTAAGCCTCACGAAAAATGAACTGGCCACTCCGACTTTCGTCCCAGGGACCCAACTGTCCGACCATGAATCCCCAATTGAACTCAAAAATTTGGAGAATGTGGATTCTGGCGCTGAGGGTAGAAAAAAACGATCAACCTGGAGAAAAGTTGAAGACGAGGTCTTAACGAGATCGTTTGTCACGATTAGCGATGACCCAATCATCGGCAATGATCAAAAGACGGAAGCTTTCTGGGGACGTATTGCATGTTACTACAATGACATTCGTACCATATTCAATAACATCTTGCAAAGAAATTTCCCAGATATTAATTTCATGATCAACGAGACTCGCTATACGAAGAGGTATATTTAACAGATAGAATATATATGTAATGGGCTACTTTCGTAAAGGTTTTTCCTTGACCGGAGGATCTCAAGAGGATGTTGTTTAAGGAAAGACAAGATACTGCAAAAAAAATATGTTGAACAAGCATTTGGGTAGCTATGATGTATATGTTAATGTTAAAATGAATATAGGAGAATAGATCTGTTAATATAATGTGTATGTAGCATGTGGATCCCACGATTTTTGATAACGTGGAGTTGTTACAACGAGATGAATTCGGATGCCTTTGTAAACAAGTTATATCATATTTTCGATATATTGCAATGAGAAACGTGAAAATACACATATGACAATTTTTTTTATATAATTATTGAATTAAATATTTGGATATCACCTCAAGAATATAGTGAAATAAATCCTCAAAATGATAGAATGTGATCAAGGCATTTGACAACTATTTAAAAAAAATTTATAACACCAAAAAAATCCAGGGACCACAAACATTATTCAGTCATTAATATAGTGTTCTCCACAATCATGTGAAAAACATATTCAATTATTTGAAGGAGATGTGGACCTACTGTTGGTTGTCTTCTGTTGACAAAAAATGACGATCCTAAAATCTAAGTATTACATATAAATTTTCAGAAAATTGGAATTTTACCATTAAAATATATTTAATACAACACATATATGTATAAATCCTCAATAGAATTCATTGTCAACAAAACTTGCACTGGGGGAAAAAAATCATGCTATAATTTGGATGAACTTTGTCTGGGTATCATATGAAGGGGAATACTGAAGATAAGAAAATGTGTATGTTAGGATTTTAATTTCAGTTGGATTATGGAAAAAGGACAAAAGCTACGTATTGATCAAACAGCTGTTCATATTCAGCATACAGGCAAGTCTGTTATTCAAATTACGTAAGCAAAAGATGCTTCCCATAGAAGAAAAGATGCTCCCACAATCTTTGCTATCCCGTCCAAATTTTCCGGAAATTTCGCCTTATGTGGACATTTCTATTGCTCATTGAAGAAACAGTGAACTCCACATATACTAATATATATATGTAATTAAATATACTATTAAGATAAATTTTCGTCAGTATATTCAGTAAAATCTGCATATTACACCCGAAAGCCTTACCAACTACGTTTACGTTGGTTACTGGCTAGCGTAACAAGAGAAGTAACATGAGAATTAAGAGGATAGCTAGATGCTATGTGTAGCTAATCGAGCCGACCATTTTAAACTTGTATCCATATCAGTCGAGTACTTGTAGGACAACATATCTCAATTCGAAACTCAAACAAAAACTCGAAGGTTACGAGCCTGTTCGAAGTCTAATTATAGATAGAGCAAACAAGTTCAAGATATATTGATTTTCAATTTAAATTAAATTGAAATTTTGACTTGATTTACATTTGTAATCAACTATTGTTTAGAAATTTAGTACCGTTTGCGATATTTTGCATTTTATAATAAATATATAAAAATAAGGATCGGTATAGGGATCAAATTATTTTTTTCTTTGCCGTACCAAATGTTAGAAAAATTGCAAACTACAATAGCGTAGAAACGAATTTGTAGAGATAAAGCAATAATCGAAACAAGTGTGATGTTTACAGTATGACTATTATGTAAAAGAAAACAAAACCAAACCGAGGCCTGTAGCATGTACAGTTTCCTTAAAACAGATTCGCCCTCTCCGGTATGTGCTTCGAGGTTTCAGCGGACGTCTGTTTCCCAGGATACAACGGAACAACCAGCAGTGACTTAGCACGAGACACTACTACGGCGAACTGAAAACGTACCTTTACTTTATCACCGAGATTTTACGAGAGGCCAAATAGAAAGATAACAATATGTAATGCAAGAGAGAGCTTGAAAGAGAGAAAATTTCATGTACTTGAAATGAGAAAATGAACCCACTATTTATAAGCCCCAAAATGCACACCAAGAGTCATGGAAGATTAATTAACTCAATTAATCTTCCCATTAACTCAAGAATATGAAGAGTCAAAACTCTTCAATTAACTCAAGAATGTGGAGAGCCAAAAGACACTCCCACATTCATGAGACACAATTTTTTATTCAACCTTTAAATTTTTATTAAAATTTCCAACAATCCCCCACATGAATGAAAATTGATACAAATCTTGGTGACAAAGTTCTACAGTTGAATCCTGCATAGGATAGGTAGGTGTTACCCTTTGAACCTTCCCTCATGAAATATATTTGCTTTACTAGCTGACCAGTAGATATGATGTCCTTGAACTGTTCTGCCGTTTATGTAAATTAAGATATACTTCACACAAGATTCTCCCTGATACTATTCAGTTCTCATGATTGTGTTCGTTTTGGCCATGAACACACGCCTGGTTCTGCAAGAGGGTCTAGAATTGAGCCCTGCAATTCCTTCGAAGCGGCCCCACTTCTCTCTCACATAGGTGATTCTGTATTGCTTCTTATCAGAATCATTAAAAGCCGTAAGCTTATCCTCAACATTCACTGTTTTATAATAGGAACGGACTAGGGATAACCCCCACAGTGATCTACCAAATCAGTGCGATTAGGTTTTCCCATTGAACCTAGTTCTTGGGATCTCCAGTCAGCGTAGGTTGGGTTTTCCTTCACACCAATTTATTCTATAGGCTTGAGCCCCATTCCCCTTGACATTTTCGCAACTAACTCTCTGTTTAACCCTTTTGTTAGCGGATCCGCTATATTATCCTTTGACTTTACATAGTCAACAGATATAACTCCAGTTGAGAGTAGTTGTCTAATGGTATTATGTCTACGACGTATATGCCTAGACTTACCATTATACATATTATTTTGTGCCCTTCCAATCGCAGATTGGCTATCACAATGTATGCATATAGCCGGCACAGGTTTTTCCCATCCTGGAACATCTTCTAAAAAATGACGCAGCCATTCAGCCTCTTCACCACACTTGTCAAGAGCTATAAACTCAGATTCCATCGTGGATCTGGCTATTACAGTTTGTTTAGAAGATTTCCACGCAATTGCTGCACCTCCTAAAGTGAATACAAATCCACTTGTAGATTTTGAGTCTTTCATATCAGATATCCAATTTGCATCACTGTATCCTTCAATAACAGCAGGATATCTGGTATAGTGCAGCCCATGATCGCGAGTGTACCTTAAGTATCTTAGCAATCTGATAATTGCTTTCCAGTGTTCAACTCCTGGATTACTCGTGAATCTACTCAATTTGCTTACTGCATAAGCTATGTCTGGTCTTGTACAACTCATTAAGTACATCAGACTTCCAATGACTCGAGAGTATTCTAATTGAGACATAGTCTCACCTCGATTCTTTGATAGATGCTGACTTGTGTCTATCGGGGTTCTAGCCAATGCAGAGTCATCATTATTGAATTTCTCAAGTATTTTGTCAACATAATGTGACTGACTTAGGACTAGCCCTTCTGATGTTCTATGAATTTTAATTCCAAGGATTACGTCGGCTAAGCCCAAATCTTTCATGTCAAATCTTGAGTTCAATAACCTCTTTGTGGATTTAATCATCTTATCATTACTACCAATGATAAGTATGTCATCCACGTAAAGACATAAAATGACATATCCAACTTCAGTGTTCTTTATGTATACACATTTGTCACATTCACTGAATTTAAATCCACTTTCTATCATGGCTTTATCAAATTTTTCGTGCCATTGCTTTGGTGCTTGTTTTAAGCCATACAGAGACTTCACCAATTTACATACCTTATTTTCTTGCCCAATCGCAGAAAATCCCTCAGGTTGTTCCATGTAAATTTCCTCTTCTAAATCTCCATTTAGAAAAGCTGTCTTTACGTCCATTTGGTGTACTTCAAGATTCCGTAAGGCGGCAATCGCAAGTATCACACGAATAGAGGTTATTCTCGATACAGGAGAATATGTGTCAAAGTAATCAAGCCCTTCACGTTGATGGTAACCTTTAATTACCAATCTAGCTTTATACTTATCTATGGTTCCATCTGATTTCATTTTCCTTTTGAAAACCCATTTACAGCCTAGCGGTTTGCTTCCCGGAGGAAGATTTACTAATTCCCACGTATGGTTTTGTAAAATGGATTCCATTTCGGAATTGATAGCCTCTTTCCATAGAGGTCCCTCAGATGAACTTATTGCTTCCTTGAAGCTTTGAGGTTCACTTTCCATCATGAAAGTGATGAAATCCGGACCAAAGGATTTCTCTGTCCTAGCTCTCTTACTACGTCTAGGTTCAATATCTTGATCAAGCTCTTGTTCTTTATCAATTGTCTCATACAATCTTTTGGATGAACTTGGTTCTTCCTTAGATTTGTATGGAAACATGTGTTCAAAGAACGAAGCATTTCTTGATTCCATTATCGTATTCTTGTGAATATCAGGTATTTGAGATTCATGTACAAGAAAACGATACGCACTACTGTTTTGAGCATATCCAATGAAAATGCAATCCACAGTTTTTGGTCCTATCTTTACTTTCTTTGGTGTGGGTACTGCTACCTTGGCAAGACACCCCCACACTCGCAAGTATTGGTAGGAAGGACTTCTACCTTTCCATAACTCATATGGACTTTTATCTTGCTTCTTTCGGGGCACCTTATTTAAAAGGTAATTTGCTGTTAAAACAGCTTCTCCCCACATGTTCTGTGGTAAACCAGAACTTAATAACAACGCATTCATCATTTCTTTCAGGGTGCGATTCTTTCTCTCTGCAATGCCATTTTGCTGAGGAGAATAAGGTGCAGTTCTTTCGTATTTGATACCATGTTGAGCACAAAACTCAGCAAATGGTGATTCATATTCACCTCCACGATCACTTCTTAGCACCTTAATTTTATTGCTAAGTTGATTTTCAACTTCACTCTTATATTGGACAAATTTGTCAATAGCTTCATCCTTACTTTTGAGGAGATATACATAACAAAATTTTGTGCTATCGTCAACAAAAGTAATGAAATATTTATTTCCACCACGAGATTGTACACCTTTTAAATCACATACATCACTGTGAATTATCTCAAGTGGTTCACTATTTCTTTCAATAGTTCGAAAAGATGATCTCTTTAGTTTTGCCTTAACACAGGTTTCACATTTGTGTTGTTTATCAATTTGGAATGCATGAATGCTTTTCATGTTAATTAGTCTACGAATTGTATCATAATTAACGTGTCCAAGTCTACCATGCCATAAACAAGAAGACTCAAACAAGTAAGCAAATGCATTAACTTTATTCATCACAGGCTTAATAGCCATCACATTGAGTTTGAATAAACCATTACAAACATACCCTTTGCCAACAAACATTCCATTTTTCGACAAAACCACCTTATCTGACTCGAATACAATGCGGAAACCATGCTTGTTAAGAAGCGACCCTGTCACCAAGTTCTTGCGGATGTCAGGCACAAACAGCACATTGTTCAAAGTCAGTTCTTTTCCAGATGTCATCTTTAGGATAACTTTCCCTTCACCCTTGATCTCCGAAGTGGCGGAATTTCTCATGAATAACTTTTCCCCATTCATAGATTCCTCAAGAGTAGCAAACATCTTCTTGTCGGAGCAAACATGGCGAGTGGCACCAGTGTCGATCCACCACTCCCTTGGATTAGAACCCACCAGATTAACCTCTGATATTACAGCACAGAGATTCATGTTCGAAACCTCATGAGCAATGTTCTCTACCACATTCGCCTCTCGGTTTCTCTTCGGCTTCTTACACTCTGATGCCTTGTGACCCATACCATCACAATTGTAGCATTTTTCGGAGCACTTTTTCTTCGAAATGCCTCCCTTGGGTCCCATGTTCAACCTTTTGTTGGAAGAGGAAAATGTTCTCTTTTTCGAGCTTTGACCATGCTCGACAACATTTGCCTTAGCAGCAATAGGATAAAACAATCGTCTTTCCGAGCTCTTATTGTCTTCCTCGATACGAAGTCGAACAATGAGCTCTTCAACATTCATCTCCTTTCGCTTGTGCTTCAAGTAATTTTTGAAATCCTTCCAAGCTGGTGGTAGCTTCTCAACAATAGCGGCCACTTGGAATGATTCGCTCAAAGTCATCCCCTCACCGTGAATCTCGTGAAGAATCACTTGGAGTTCTTGAACTTGGCTGATAACCGGCTTTGAATCCACCATTTTAAAGTCCAAAAAACGACCAACAAGAAATTTCTTGGCCCCGGCATCCTCGGTTTTGTACTTTCTGTCAAGAGATTCCCACAGTTCTTTAGCCGTTTTCTTTTCGCAAAACACGTTGTAGAGCGAATCGGCCAATCCGTTTAGTACATAGTTTCGGCATAAGAAATCAGAATGATTCCATGCCTCAACCGCACTAACAGATTCAACATCTCCCTCACCCTCGTTGAGTTTAGGAGCCTCCTCAGTAAGGAATCTTGCCAGGTTCAGCATCGTCAAGTAAAACAGCATCTTCTGCTGCCACCTTTTGAAGTCCACACCAGTGAACTTCTCAGGTTTTTCACCGTGACTGGCTGGAACAGTAACCGCAGCAGCACGTGGGGTACCATGAGGGACAACTTGAGGAGGGACAACATGACCAGTTTCCCTTTGCACACTGGTTTCAGTAGCCATATCTGAAACAACACGTAATGAGTAATCTGTTTTAAGATTGTTAGAAAAATTGCTAAAACCAGTAGCGTAAAAACAAACTTGTAGAGATAAAGTAATAACCGAAACAAGTGTGATGTTTACAGTATGACTATTATGTAAAAGAAAACAAAACCAAACCGAGGCCTGTAGCATGTACAGTTTCCTTAAAACAGATTCGCCCTCTCCGGTATGTGCTTCGAGGTTTCAGCGGACGTCTGTTTCCCAGGATACAACGGAACAACCAGCAGTGACTTAGCACGAGACACTACTACGGCGAACTGAAAACGTACCTTTACTTTATCACCGAGATTTTACGAGAGGCCAAATGGAAAGATAACAATATGTAATGTAAGAGAGAGCTTGAAAGAGAAAATTTCATGTACTTGAAATGAAGAAATGAACCCACTATTTATAAGCTCCAAAATGCACACCAAGAGTCATGGAAGATTAATTAACTCAATTAATCTTCCCATTAACTCAAGAATATGAAGAGTCAAAACTCTTCAATTAACTCGAGAATGTGGAGAGCCAAAAGACACTCCCACATTCATGAGACACAATTTTTTATTCAACCTTTAAATTTTTATTAAAATTTCCACACCAAATTTGTCCTAAGTCAAGATACCATTTATAAGCACATTTTTTTCCAATCGACCCCTCCGGTAATAGTCCGATACGGTGTACCAAAATCAAATTAAATAATATATCTGACAATATATATATAAATAAAAATAAGCCACACGTTTGACCAAGTGGTGCATTAATTGGTCTCAAAATTAATATTTTTTTTTTTTTTTGAGAATGAAGCAAACTGTCGACTTGTTTAGTTTGCTTAGAACCCTTTACTTGTGGTAAATGCAAATTAATTTAATGAATATATATCCCAAATTTTGCATCGTATTAATGTGACATTAAAATATATTCATATGAAATCGAAAAATATTAACATAATATCATTAATTATTAACATGACATTCCAAATTATTGATTTATTTAATATCATATCAGATTAATTCGAAATTAAAAATTAATGAAAAACTAAAATTCTATTGGACTTTAATAATATATTGCCAAAAAATAGACGAGTGCTTCAAAATGTCTTGTCCAAATATTACAATAAATATATTGATGCGATTGAGTAGTCGGCCATATTAAACCATTAATGCAGGAATAATTTGATTCATAATTAAAATAATATAAAATTTCTAATTACTTAATCAATAATACTTCTTTAATGAGCACTTGCGCTGCACGTCACATCTGCAGTGCATATCCATCTTATCGGTTAAATTAATTTTTATATTAATTTTGTTTATGATTAACCTAAAATTTAATTTTATAAAATTAATTCGTGATATTTTCTTACAAAAAATTACGAAAAAAGTCAATTAATGGTTTGATACTGGAGAATATCGTTCGACTGTTTATTTGTATGTTTTGAACACAATTCGTCCTCTTTTTTCACATTTTGTATGAATCCGTTGGCGAGAATAATAATTTTGATATTTGATTTATAAATTTTATATTTTATTTATAAAAAATATTAATAAATTATTGAATTTGATAAAAACTTGTATAAGCATGTGGGCAATGAACAGGGAGACGTGATTTTTTGCAGTCTCGTAGCCTAGTTATTTTCATACTCCACCCACCATTATTAAACTTCACCCGTCTAGCACAAGCTTCAATTCCATCTTCCCCAACTGATCGAAATCTTCTCGATCCTTGGAAAAAAAAAAGATGGAAAAAATAACAAAAACGAAGCAAGATCAACCGGCATCGAAGCATTTGGTATGGGACTGTGGCAGCTCTCTCTACGATTCGTTCGAGTTGAGATCATTCGAACAGCAGCTCAGTTCCGCCGTAGCTTCCAGAACTCTCTCCATGCCCCACTTAACCGACGGCCACCGCCTCCCTCCTCCACCTCCTCCACCGCCGACAAAAAAGAAACCCACATCTAAAATCATGTGCTCCGTCCACAAGCTTATGCGGTCAGTTTTCAAACCCAATCACAACAGCAAGATCAATAACAGCGAAAACGACCCATTTGCCCCAGGATTCGTGCCGAAAGAAGGGTTTTATGTGATGTACGACAAGTGTGGCGCACTTTCCACGATCCCAGAAGTTCCGGAACGTGAAGGGTTCTCGCGGGAAATCAAATCTCTGGTCAGAAGAAGTAAGTCCCATAGATTGAGTAGCGCTGTTACTGTTACTAAATCTGTGAACATCTACTGTATGTGATTGATTACGGATAAGTTTGGTCCATCCCCAGTCCACACATCTTCTCCCAGAATACTGTTGAAATCTCCTGTCGATGTATATTTTGAATTAGCTATGTATACATGTAATGACTTATATAAAAATTACAGTTCAATTTACTCTACGTATTCGACTACATATATTTTTGGTCTACCTTCTTTTTATTTTGATTTTACGATTAGAAACTACGGCAATTCGTTTGAATGCAACGATATAAAATTTCGTAGAGGAGGTTATCAGAGACAAAGAAAACTTAGAATTAGAAACATCAATAGTTTAAGTCATCTCTTAGTTCTTGTTGCATACAAAATTGCTTAGAATTCTTGGTTTCTGTGAATTTTAATTTTGGCATATCATTTATGGTCCTCTAACTATTCAAAATTGATATTTTTGACCGAAAATTGTTGGGAGTAAACAGGATTCAAGATTTGGTTATAAGCAAGAAAAGGTAGTAAGTAATTACAAATGAATTGGAATTTCGCATCTTTGTCAATAGGGACACATCTTTATTTGGTTTCATTAGTTGCTCGCTTATTGTAAGTTAGCCCAACTTGTGCGTAGAGCCAGTCGATCCACACATATATGATATACTCCTATATATATTATATAAATGATAATATTTATGGATAAATAACATAATAAATCGAAACGCTAGCATATTTACAAATATATCAAGATTATAAAATAAATAATAAATTGCATATGATATTACTGATCAATATTCAAGGGAAATTTTTATATAGTTTCCAGCAGCATAAACCTGTGGGTGATAATGGAAATACTAGGGAAAACTATTTGCCAAAACTCTTATGTGCAGAAGGTCTTGGGTTCGAATCTTGAGAAGTAAAATCTCCAGTGTCTGGACTGGAGAATTTTTATGAGTAATGACACATGAGAAATCTCGTAAAGGACAAAGACCTTTTGAGAGAACCCAAGATCGAGATAATTCATAGTTGTTATATTCTTCGTGTCCGATCATTAATTAAAATTTGTTTTATTTGTATTTTTTTTTTTATGTTATAGCTTAAGTATACGTGAAAAAATAGCATTCTCTTTAACAAATTTGGACGTGATGGCAAATTAATGCATGATATGACAAGAAGTGAAAATGATAAGAAGAGTAGCGGTCTCTATACAAGTATGTATTGTGAATAAATTATATTATCGGATAATATAATAATTGGTGCATTATTCACAAATTTTAGCATTATATAAACACAAACACAAATCCCTAAAAAAGGACGTTATGTTGAAGCTTACAAATAATAAGTTTAAGCGTGCCAGTCGTTTTTATGATATCTATATTTATAATAAAAAATAATATTTTTAACATAAAAAATATAATATTTAAAGTAAATAATCCGATTTGTTGATTTAATAATACGAGCTTACTAAATAATTAACGATGTTAAAATAACGAAATATGTCATATCTTGATAATATGAAGTCCAAAAAAATTAAAATTTGGAGATTACGTAAAAAACTCAAAGATATATAAGTTTCGTGTGCAATCGAACAACCATGTATCAGGGACGGTTATCAATGTTGACTAAGTAGTCATTGCGACCGCACGGACAATCCTTTAAAATTTCAGAAGAGTTCATCTTCTTCTTCATTCTCATCTGAGAAGTATCAATTTGATTCACAACATGTTGAGAGTCAGTGAGATAGTTCTCATTCAGTTCAAAGACTTGATTGGTCCATACGAATATATTGGTGCTATAAATATTAAATATCACATATATATATTATTAAAAAAATGAAAAGTTAAGTTAATGAATTCAAAACATAAATTGAATTCATTCATGACATCAGACGGAGAGAAAGATAAGTAGATATGATCTGTGATTATCTTTTCTTTTTTAGGATTTTATCGGTTTGTTTAATCAACGAACCGACTTCAGTTTTAGTATCGTTGACACGAAATCTTTAGTTGGAGATATAAATTTTATATTTACGGTGATATTTGAAATTCGTCAATTTTTAAAATAAATATTATAAATTGTTAATATTGAAAACATACAACGTCCGATAATATTCAATTTTTAAAATAAATATTATAAATTGTTAATCATATTGAAATTGAATATTGTCGGACCTTGTATCTTTTTAATGAATAATACAATATTGTAGTTGAGTTATTTGGAATTATTCTCAATTTATTATAACGAGAAATTTTACTTGTTTAATTGAAGCTGGAACGTTTGTTGGTTATTGTTAAATCAATTTGCATATTCAAAGACTACAAAATATATGTTATCTTTTGGTACGAATTTTTTGTAATTTAACGGATGTTTTGAAATAACTTATTATTTGAAGTTAATTGTTTAGGGTGTATTTGATGCTGATATCGTAAACTAAATACACCAGAATATTAATTGTTGAACGTGAAAATTTATAATCAAGTTTTATATTTTGCTGAATTAATTGTTGTTGGGTTATTTGGTGTTGTAGGTTGATATTGTTATGCTTGTGTTGATACGATAACAATGATCTAATAATTATTGTTGAATTATTTAGATAGAATACAAGCCTCGGAATCAAAGAAATAACCAGATTTTATACACACTAGATTATTATGTACGTGTTGACATACGAACATATATTGTTACTGTTTAGTATCGATGAATATTATTGTGTTAAACGATGATAAATCACCGTGAATGAGTGATTTAATATTGTGTGTATTGTTGTTTATTATTGTTGATGTTGTTGGCTGGGGGTTATTAAACAACGTATCGTTGTTTGTCGCGGAAATAGGGAAGCAACGTATCGTTGTTTGTCGCGGTAGTAGAGGAGTTCAAGTGTCGCGGTAGTAGAGGAACATTGTATTGTTGATGTTTTCTGTCACAGTAATAGGAGAACGACGTTGGTGCATATTGATGATTATGATATCAGTTGTTGTCCAGAAACGACAAAATATAGTATTTATGTTATGATTTTAGTTATATTTTAATTTATTAATATAACTGTTATATGTTACGATGATGTGTATTGTGTAGCTCATCATTCGGGAGCTGTTTCTATTGGATATGTTACAAGACTAGTGCCGAGACAAGATAAATACTAGAATACATCGAATATTATTATGAAATACTCTGAATTGGCGTAATAGTATTGAATAACATCATAAATCTTAATCTGTATCTCAAGAAATTAAACTCTCGAATACATCGAATATCTTACTCTTAATTTATTTCGGGGGCTAAACTGCGACGGAACATTTTCAGATAGAGTTAACCTTCTTCTTCAAAATCTCCATCGACTTGGACACTCCACGACACCAGAGTTGAGAAACCTTTTTTCATTATATAAAATGGTCTCTCTAAGTTTCGTTCACAAAATTTTTTTTTTTTTATGGCAGCCACAAATATATATTTTTACTTTATTCCAAGTAATCAGTCAGGATTACATTGTACGTATTTTATGAAAAAAACATAGAAAATTGTGGCCACCAATTCACTGAACAAACCGTGATTGAAAAAGAAAAGTTCAAGCCTCAACAAATATAATGATGTGATGGCAATTTGAATGGAACAACTTCACCGATTAGGATAAGTAGATTTTATCCTTTATGACATGGTTGTATATTACTCATTTTCCATTTAATAAGTTGTTTCCGATTAGAATAATTAGATTTTATCCTTTATGATATAGTTGTACATTACTCATTTTCCATTTAACTTAAAACAACCAAGTATCTCAGAGCAATTCATTTATTTTGTTGCAATTGTTATCACACAAGAACTCCGGTGAGATGGTTTTACAAGTAAACTTGTGAAACGGTCTTAAAGATATTTATTCGTGAGATGAGTCAACTCTACCTATATTTATAATAAAAAATAATATTTTTGAAACGTACATGACAAGTTGTTTTGAATTTTATGACCATGTCTTCTGTTCGCAATCTAGATTATATTATGAGTTGTCGCGATGAAATTAAATATTGATAGACCTGTACAATTTTTTTTATTTTCATTTTTGTAAAGTCAGCGTCACTCCACCTAAAACGCGTCGTATAAATGGACCATATGTTTTTTTGATCATGGACCTGTATTTGGTTCTCTTAACGGGCCTAATTTTATGACTGACGGAATAATCCAATCTTACAATCACGATGTTAAATCAGAGGATGGGCCTTGCCTCTTATTGAAACATGGGCCTATTTAGCCCGATGCAACTAATGGGCCCATTACGCAATTGGCCCCTCAAAAAATCTCGAAGCAGCAAATCTGTGTTGGTGCTTCATCATTCTTGGCAAAAAATGTTGAAGTCTCTGTTGAAGTCTGCCATGTTAACTGGTTCTTCGATCCTGTATAAGGGTAAAGGTTGGCAAGTGAAGCCTTGGAGCTATAGCAGAGACACAATTTTTTCTCCCAAAAGATTTGAATTCAACTGCTGCGGTGAAGCTGAAATGGGAAGAAAGGTAGTTTTACAGAAATGGAATACATATAATTTGTCATGGGTTTTTGTTTCCTGTGGATCCATGGGCACCCAGAATTAATTCTCAGAGCATAGCTTCACAGCTTTTTGCATTCTCTTTGTTTCCATACCTGTTTTTCTTGTATTTTATCACCAAATCTAAGACTTTCTTGCTTGCTTTTGTTGGTGCCACAAGTAAGCTATTTGCTTGTTTTCATTTGAATTATGAATTAGTGCTCGGTTTGAAATTGCTGTTGATAGATAATGCTGAACCTTCTAATTTTTTTTTTTCTCTTTCTGTTGAATGCTGTAATATCTGTAAGCTCTTCTCCTGCCCTGTCCATAAGGCAAAATACTCCAGCTTGAGCATTATTTCATTAATTATCAAGAGAATCTGGACATGTGATGACTGGCATCATAAAGAGTATATCTCTCATGATTGTGCCAGATGGGTTCTTGTTCTCTTTGGGAATTCCAATTTGTATCTTTGGGTTTAATCTCCATGTTTTTGCACTTTTACATGAAGCTGGGAATTGTAAATTTTATACATTGTCTTGGTTTTTGTCCTCAAGATTGAATTTTCACTGGTTCATTTTACACTTTACAATCATTTTACTTGGATGACCAGATCATCTCACCTGAGCGACAAGATTACGTAATTTTGTTTGTTAAGAAATTGTAATTTGCAACACTAATCCTCCTTTTTTCTGTGATTGAATTTACTTGAGTTTAACTTAAAAGACTATTCTGGAAGTTTGTGGGTTATTTCCATCTACATGATCTGCCCTTAAACTCAATTTAGTAACTCAGACGTTTGTTCTGGTTTGTGCTAGAATATCAGTCCACGATGGGATGACAGAGTTGAAAAGCACTACTCATAAAACTTATATAAATATCGGGCTAGCATCTTTACACATCGATTTATTTCTGCAAGATCTATCTATATCTGATTTTAAACTGCAAGGATCAATCATCAGGTTGCAAAACCACACTTTCCTCTTATTGTCCATGTTCAAAGTCTGAATATGTGAAAAATTCTGGCATGTTGAATCCGAAATTTGGATCTAGCTTTGTGGGATCAATTAAGAACGCCATGCCTCCAATTGGAGAATTTGTTGTGGACGCATGGGCTGAGATTATATCTGCGGCATCAGCCTCTGAATGCTGAACATTAGGAGTCCTCAAGTAGGTTGATGCCGAGAAATAATTGGATTCTGATGTGGCTGGAGATATTAACTGTGGAGAAATTGTGCCCTCCTGGTGGTGGTTTTCATCAAGAAGAGCAGGGATCGGGAAATAGGGATTTTCTTCATCATGGAATGCTAATGTTGATTGAAAGGAGAAGTAGGCAGGCATTTCCACATTAACCAAGTCCTCGGTGCTGACGCTGAGGGAATTTGTAAAGTTTGGAAGGGCTTGACTCTGTTGGCCTTGAAATCTGTGACCATAGTTAAGTTCCAGTTCCTGTTTTTCAGGAGTTGCTGGCGGTGGAACTGTATTAGTGAAGGACAGGTTACAAGTATGCCTTCCTTTGTATGTGAGATCAAATACGGTCAGGTCGTCATCAGATCTCTGCACTTGCTTTGTTGCCCAGCAATTTTGAACATGGCGGTATGTACATCGATAATAGCTCCTGCAAACGTGGACAAACTCGTGTTACTTTCGTTGTGGTCTAGTGTCTATATCCAAGACTAGTCCTTGTACACGTGAGAGAGACACAAAAACAGTACAGAGACTGTGGCGCGTTATTTTTGTGAAATTTTTTTATTCTTCAGACTCTGTGTTTTCCACCTCATTTTATCTGCATTTTTGTTTGTGTTATTGTCTTTAAAATATTATTGCTTTCCATGTCGGAAAAGAGTGTCTACCTTGGATATTTAGCTCCCAAAATGTATTTTTGCCCGTATTTTCTCCAACTAAACCCATCACCAGTAGGCCCTTCGAGTCCATTTTCAGAATCGATTTTCACTTGTTCTGTCCATGTGTGCTGCATCTTTCTGTTAAACCAATCAAGAAACAGAGTTAGCACAAAAAACACCTTGCAAAAGATTCCCGGATCAATCATAGAAAATGTTATCCATCATTGGGAAAAATTACCGTTTCTTTGAAGCATTCATATCATCCTGATTATCCTTTATATTCTTGTTCAAATCTTCACTTCTTAGACTTCCATGTACAGATACCGAAGTCTCTGGCGTACTCAATGTTGCTGCTCCATTTGATCCACCCCACTTGAGGATCAATAAAGCCTTATCATATGAAGATAATATCTTCTGCAGTATCAAGTCCTGAGCTTCCGGAGGGGACGTCGACCACAAATGATTCCGAAGCTGCTTAGTTTTCTCCAGCCCCTGTGTTAGTTCGTTGATAAGTGCATTATATTGCCAGGTTGCAGCACTCTCCATTTCAAATGCTATCTGGGTTCAGAGCAATACTAGATTCATACAAGTATAGGCTTCTTTAATATTGGACTTGATTCAGAAACTTGACTCAACTTTATTGTGGTGCAAACTTGTGTGTCTGAGAATATATAAGGAGGGGAGGAAAAGAGAAACTGAACGATGAATTAGGAAGAGTGGTGGCATTTGAATTTAAAGAAACCAGAGTTGAAATTTTGACTAAGAAACCGAGTGGATCACAGTGTGGTCTTAATCGTGTTTGTGTTTGTTAGTGTGTAATTCCATGAGCTGACCATTTCAAACCTTCTACAAGGTGTCCTCTCCCTCGTCCGTGGACAAGCGTTTCACTCTTTTCGAGCCCACGCTATCGAGTTGCCATAAAAAAATCTAAATTGGGATATCCATGTATTTTCTTTAGCCCAAACTTCTGTCTTTTATTTTTGTTTTTGCTTTTAATTTTCATGTGAAATATTGTTCAAATTCAATAATAATATTTTTAACGATTAAATTTCATGGTGCAAAATACTCTTCACCAACTTTGATATATTGTATTTGACAAAACATAATCGATTTCAACGAAAAAATAACCCATATTTTTAAACATGAATATATTTGATTTTAAAAATGATTAACCGAATTATGAATTGATCGGATTCGATCCGGTAGTTGAGTTGTATTTAACTATTGGACATGCTAGCATGTTGCATAATGCATATGACCCATTTTACACTTCATTTTGAGTGACCAATCTAAACTACACATGTTTTACCATTGATGGAATTTCTGTAAATAAAAGTTATGGAAGCTTCACGTGGTGACCAATTCAAACCTACAAAAGAACCAATCATATGTTGTTTGGATAAAAATTAATTCAGTTCTAAATAAGAAAGTGGAGGTAATAATTCAAAGGTGGACAATCGCGAATTATTAAAAAGTATATATCAACATCACAATCTTCAAACTACGCGTTTTTTTTCTGTAATGATTGAGAAAGAGAGAGATTCCATTTGAAAAATCAAGAGAATACAAAGGAATCATATCATTAGTATTTCGTATTATTACATGAAATTTATTTACTGAATGAAATTATCACTATCAGTCTCATGCAAAATCTATTACTTGTGGATTTATAAGATGTTTTACTCATGTTCATGCACAGAAAGTATTGCAAAGTATTTAATTTCTTGCTACAATACTAACATTTGCATTTTCAACACAAAATACTTGTGCCTCAGACGGTCAAATGTACAAGAGTGGACCATCTCCATTAGTTTGATTGCTACCGAAAATAAAAGGTGATCCTTGAGGGTTACTAAAAAACAAACTTTTAACACTCTCAAGCGAAACCTTAATGAATAACACCGTCGTGACATAATATCTAGGAATAACTAAAAGCATAATATCAGTTAACAACGAAGTGTAACTGAAATCAATTATCATTAACTGACGTCCACCAATCGACATAAGATCTTCCAAGAAAACTTTGCTGTTTCTTAGCGTCATTCCTAGCTAAAGAGAAGAAAAGAAAATAGACTACTCACAAGTTTCGTTGATAAGATAGTTTAAAACTTCGCACGACCTAGCCTGGAGCTACTTGTCCATGCAGAGGTAGTTGCCCGATACCTATATTCACAAAAAATGTTGTATGATGGTGGACCATATACCACCTCCCATTCTGGAATTCATAAACATTAGTCACATTAAATGGACCGTTTTCCATTTCAATATAAGCACTCATTGTAACCCAAGCCATCTCTGTCAGCACCCGAGCTTTTACATCTCGAACTTGGAAATCGACGACATTGTCCCAGCGAAATGCTAGCCGCCAGCTTTCCATAACTGCATCATAACTAAGTAGAGGGATACATAAAGCTTCTGGATTCCGGTATGGAAATCTATAACAATGAGATACTAACAGTCCAACATGATTAGTCATAGTGAAACACAATTCAAAATAGTTTCAATGAAGGAATCAAGTGTTGATTTGTCCACAACATATCTTATCCGATTCATGCATATGATCGAGCTATCAACTAAGCATAATCTTCTTGGGACTTTATATCCACAAAGTTATGAGATCAACAGCCACAAGAATCGAGCAATCTAACAAAGATAAATAAACATAAAGCAAGAGGATTTCATTGTTTAACCCCTTTGACATAATAAATCCTGTCATAATCTTTATGATAAGATAACAGAATATATTCTGGGAATGGCAGAAAAAAGGCCACAGCTTATGTTTGACAATAGCATATAAATCATATACACATCCAAAAGAAGCATATGCACTATCAAAATCAAATTCTTCATTGATTTCCATACTTCATGTTTCAATACTCGAATTTATGTTACTGGAAATTTCCAAGACTGAGGTCAAACTTTATGCGAGGTTATAAGTATCAACAAAAAGGTTACAACAAAGGGCCGCATACTAAAAATATTATTTTATAATTCCCTAGCGCGGTGATAAGCCAAATACATCTGTTGAAGTCTCATTTGATGAAAAGTAAGAATTCCCATAAAGGGCAGGAACAACGAACAGAGAGATAATTAATTCCATGAACATTCTAAACCATGACAAACAAAACTTTTGTTTAAAAACATGGAAATATAAATCAAATACTAGTGATTAGCATGAAAATGAAAAAACTTCATGCAAGAGTAGAGAACCCACATACCCACTGAATGACTCGCCAGTCGCATGAAAACACTTCACATAATCTGCGTTAAGCCAAAACTGGCTCATTGCTGGAAGTGAACTTTCTCTAACAATCCTAAAAAACTCAGCATTAGTGTTTACTATGGTTCTTGTAGCTGCATAATAAGCTTTCCATCCATTTGGTGGTCTTACATTATGTTGTTCTAAAGTGAAATCCTAGACAAGGAAAAAAATAACAGAATTATCTTACGACTGTGTGTAATATTTCAAAAATGCACCAATAGAAATTCAATATTTTATCGAGATCAGCATAATGGCCAATGTTAATTGTTAAATAAGATTGAAATCCTAAAATTGAAAAAATAATGTTAGTATACGACACAGTAGAGGAATTATGGATCAAAGAAGTCATGAAAAAAACATAAATGCTTTTTATCATTGAAAATAATTCAGGAATAGAAGCACCATTTGAACGAGCATTCATCTTTTCAAGCAATTAAAACCATTTTAAATTGCTGTCCCCTCAGAGATGGATCACATCCATTCTAACGAAAATGAAAAAGCCACCCCAAGATTACAAGTACGTAAGTCATTATAATCACATGCAGATGCTACCTACGAGACTTCAAGTAATCAAGTCTCAATTTCTAATATGTCAATCTACCTTCTTGCACTATATACAAATATCATTTATATTTTACACCTAAGTCTTATCATTTATCACATGAACTGAAGCTAATACAAGAGTAACTAATAAATTATAGTCCCACTGAAACAAAAAATTGGCTCTCTCTCTCGTCTGATAAACTAGAAGCTAAAACACTGTAAGAACAAAAGCACACAACTGAATCCTCGACAACGCAATAATACATGAACAAATTTCATGGGGAATAAAGAAAGGAAGAATTGTCTAAAAGAAATAGTGTCACAAAATTTAAAAATTTATAAGAAAAAACACACACCTTATGATATAGGGCCTTCCACGCATTATCATCATTGGCAGCTTCCCGCATGTGAGAATTCGTCATGGAAAGCCTACAGAGGCTAGGGTAATCCAAGTAACTGAGGGCATGCGTTGTGATCTCTGGTACTAATTGCTCCATCATGGACACTCCAATCTGCCTCTCCACTGCAATCTCCCCATTCTCACTTCCATTCAAAAGCGCCTTCATTCTCCCACCAGTATCAATTTCACTTTTCTCGCTTCCAAGTACGCAATCACTATATTCATACAATTGGAAAAAATACTCAGTTTAATTTACCCTTCCGGAAGATTAATAAAACACTCGCGAAGAAGATACAGAAAAATGTCGCGCTCCCAGAGTCACGAAGAATTACGTAACCGTTGTAAATCATAAACTCCATCGTAAGTCGTGAAATCACAATATTATAAAAAAAAAAAAAAAACGATCGCATTAACTCTCACAAAATTCGTCAAACTATCAACTGGGAAACAAAATCATGTTACCTTCCTAAGCGAAAGTTGAATTGTTTCACCTCTGAAACCCTAATTTGGGGTGAGGGGGGGGGGGTGGTGTTTGATATGTTATGGAGACGGAAACTAACTATTTGTAGTAGACAGAGAAGCAAACTGCACGAGCGGAGAGTCGAGGAACAGGTCGGATGCAAGGGTAAGTGTAATTAACATCATCCGCTTCACCCCTCTAGCTATCCTTAATTTGCACTTTTCCTCTCGTGTATGATTAGGAATTAATTTGAAATCTGATTTGGGTTCTATTCGGCAAATATTTTGATTTGAGGGGTCAACGGTCAAAATTAAGCTTTATGCACATAAAAATAACAACCAAATATTAAAAATTAAACAAATTATATTTAAAAAATTTTGTCAAATAAAAGGTCAGTTTTAAAATCACTTATATATGATAAGAGTTTGGAATTTATGTTTCGACGAGAAGCCAATCTTCACTAATAGGGCTACTGGGTCGCATTCTTCACCACAATAGCCCCCACTTAGCACAAAACTAACTATAAATCAATGGGATGAGCATTGTCAAACTACAGCTGATGAGAATCAAAGTCCATCCTCTAGACTGTAAACCTGAACCAGCAGGCATTGGCGCACTGAAGAATTTCAGGATCCAGACCAAAATTAACTTGACAATCGCTATGCATGCGAAGCAAAAGCTCACTGTTAGCATCACAAGCTCTTTCTTTTCCAGACTTTCTTGATCATCTGAAACTTTTTCGACCTTTAATCTGCAGAACGAATTTACACAATGAAAAGTTTGAGCCCATCAAAAAAAAACCATGAACGAAGAGATGACAGTATTTATAAGTTGCATTAGACCACTCAAACCAGTACCAACAAATGTTATTACCAACCTAAGCATGCTATTTTCTGCAGCCAAGTGATCCATTTGACTCGACACAGCAGTTCTCCAGGACTCAATATCAAAAACTCCTTGTTCCTAAGCAAAAGAAAAGCAAGTGAAAAAACTGAGTGTGCACCAAGTTTGTGATTGTTCGAAAACTAAGAGTAAATACCATTATTTTTTTCCATTCCAAAAGATCGTTTATCTCCATTTTTCTTTTTTCGATAAGAGCAGAAAACTTTGATAGTTCTTGATCAAGTCTGGGAAAAACATCTCCTTGTCCTTTGTTTAGCTCTTTTATGTACTCCTCAAGCACAGATAAGTTCAACTCTAGCAATCTAACCTTTTGTAACAATACCTTAAGGGCTGCATCGGCATGTAATCTGTTGTTTTGATGTTGCCGAGTTTTCACCTTAGGATCCAAATTGCTGCTACCCAAGGTCGTAGGTTTCTTGAGTACATCCAAGTCAATCTTTTTCCCCTCGTGTATAGTTTCTACCTCATCTCTAACAGCCTCAACCACATTATGAGCCACACTATCTACTTCAAGATTGTTAGAACCTTGTTCCAGTGGTTTCAAATGCATCACCGTTGTATTAGGCTTCATCAGTCTACTCGTAGAAGACTCCTCCGAAGTAACAATAAGATCCTCAAGCATCTGTTCTATTGCATCAACGCCATACACCTCTACAACACTAAGTGTACAGTAGAACTCCGACCCATAATGACTAAGTAAATCCACTTTCAAATATCTAGCCCATTTTGGATCTGGTAGCTTAAAGCATTGAGTATGCTTTACATTTGAAGCTATGAATGTCCCCAAACTATACCATGAATTGGTCGGATATACCAAGCTCCCAGATAACTCAAATTCTTTAAAATTAGAAGAGTAATGCTCAAAATTTGCAATTTTGACAGCATCCACCAAAGTTTCATCAGCAAGCTCGATGATAAAGAATTTTCCCTCCACAGAACAAGGGTTCCTCAGATACTTATCATGATCCTTCCCCAATATGTTTCTAGCTCCCTTTGCCTCCTTGTTATGAGCAATCACTTTCGCACCCTTCGACTCGAAGGCATAATTATATGCTGTCCCATCAGGCTCGAGCCTGTGGGTGATGTTTACTAGCTGGTGTGGTGAACTCCCACTTTTTTCTTGCCTCGTAATGTTTTTAAAGTCATCAAGATTGGGATAGGTTAACTGAGTTTTCCAGTCCTCCGGTCGTTCGAGTGTGCCTTGCTCCTCATCTTCTTGTGGTTCTACTTGACACTTTAATGAATTATAACCTAAAACGACAGACACTAATTCCTCTAATCGACTAGTACCTTGGAAGGACTCTTCGGACTTGGAAGAACTATCAAATGAATCTGGATCATTACTAATCATAGACACATTCGACTTCAACACGACTGCATTTGCCTGGTTCTCATTATCATTTTCTACAACAGAAACCATATCGTTGGATAACTTTCCATAATGAACACCAGAGTTATTCATGCTCTCATTATATGCATTGACATCTCCTGCAAATTTTTCGTTCAAAAGAGCCAAAACATGATTATTGTTGGAACCATCTGGTGAAACTTGTTAGAGTAAAGTACACACATTAAGTTCTAAAGCACCGAATAGTACAATTGTTAACCATTAATTCAATGGCATTCTTCGAAGTAGTTACCAGCTGTCTTTTACAAATTCAAACTTCTGGACTCACAATGATTAGCCTCATCATGGAAATTCATTCAAAGAACTGCAGCTACTATATTATTTCTTGTTTTTTCAAGTATAAATGCAAACTTCAAACTAAAACCAGGCGACTTCAGCAAAATTACCTTAAACAATATCCATAGTCTAAACATTAATTGATTCCAATAAAAGAGTTAAAACTACCAAGATAAGAAACAATCAAGGCTACTAAATATACAAGGAAAGGGATTCCGAGATGAACAGTAATCTCCAGAGCACCAAATTCAAAATATTCACGAAAAGGGAAAGAGTGCGTGTACCAAAAAACAATACAAGAAAGTGGGCATTAAAATGCAGGCAAAAATTACACAAGAAATAAAACAAAAATGAGAAAAAAACAGATGACAAGTGAATGGGTCACCTTTGTTTCCATGGGTGAGACCAAATTTAGCATGAAACAAGATAACAGCACACCACAACGTGAAGAACAGAGGAACAGATAGCCCACAATAGCTTCTCCTAATTTTCTTGGCAACGTCAACTTTTTTCACGCGGTCTTTTCGAAATTTATGATTTGTTTTTGTTGGCTCACCGTAACGTGATTTCTTCATCTCTCATCGTTTTTCTTTTTCAATTCCACAGGTTTTTCATGGCGTTTTCATGCAGCAGCGTGCGATCATTTTGCAGCTGATTTTTCAGGTAGAAGATGGATGAATAATTCAAGACATATGTCATTTCGAATCGTAAGTATTCTGCTAGCTTCATCTTTTTTTCACCACTGTGTGTTCTTGCGTGTTGGTGTGTGAAATTCATGGCACGGCAGGCACATCATTGCTCTTCGCTTTTCCCCCACCTACCCATTATAAACTGCCTAAGATTCGGTCCATTAGGCCCACACGCGCGTTAACTCAATTCTTAATACTTCATTTAATAAACTAAACTAAAATTTAACTCTGCATTTGGATATATAATAATTTGAATTTCATGATTTCACATACATTTTCATTGTTTATATTTATATAATTTAATCAAGGGAAATTCAATTATATAATATAAATAAGTATGAATTTGAATGTCATTTCCTTTAATTGGAAAGGGAACAAAATGATTTAAATTTGTCGAAAGATTTTCAAATCAAGTGAATTTGAAATTAAAAATATGTAACACCACAAATGATTTCATATCATTCCTTTAAGTTTTGAGTCAATAATTTTGAGCCAAATTGATGTAATGAATCTGAGATGATTCAGATGCAATCTAAAATTCTTCTCGTGCAACGTTTGAAAGATCAAGCAACAGTTCGTAATTTTTATCAAATACATTTAACTATATTAAAAGGTGAAAAAATAGTTGAATGATAGGTAAATTATATGTTAGTGTCATAAAGTGCTTATATCTGTAAATTTGAGTCGCAACGAAACAATAACTGTAACCGAGAAAATCCTTTCCCAAGGCACTATGTAGCTAAGCACAAACTTGTTGTATCCACTATTGTCAAGTTGGGAGAGCGTCAAGTGTAGGAAATTCTAGTCTTGCCATAAATTTTATGTTGGCTATGTTCACCTGTGTAAAATACAAAACTTAGCTAACCTAGACAGAATTTCACCAAGCAACCTCATCGATACAATGATCTTTCACCTCATAATGCAGTAAAAAAAACAGTCGTTTCCTGGCCTGAACTTGAATGAATCCGATTAGAGCAGTAATAGCTTCCCGGTTTTCTGCTAAACTTGGGAGGTAAATCATGAAGTTAGCATGGTATACTCCAATTCATTCTTCTGTGCTTGATTGTCTTCAAAGAATGGAAGGCTCCCTGGATTTCTCTCCTCCAATACCAGACTCGGGGGTGTCTCTGCGGGATAGTTATCGAGGATAAAATCGATTTCGTCCCCACTAATCTCTTTCTGACTAAGAAGAACCTGCAGCATAAAAAAAATGGATAATTGGTTTATACGAAAACTTACAAACCCCGTGCTATTTTTTGCATGCTCTTTAAATTTAAGCCAGTCAGGAAATATGATAAACCAGCTCCCGAGGTGGTTGCGTTCCTGATTGTAGATGACTGGTTTTTAACACGTATTCGACAATATCATTTTAATTGCCAGTTCAAAGTTGCAGTCGAAAACGAATTTTCACTTCTACTTGGATATTTGATGAAAAGTAGATATTGGGGGTGCAAGCTCCTCTTGCTTTGCTTACTTAGTGCTCACTAATGGCTCGGTTCAAACTCTGTCTTCACAGATCTTGTGTCGACCTCGAGTAGCTAAGGCATGGATCTAGTTTAGAACAGTACCAATAGAGCTACAGGAGTCTGAGATTGATTGATGTCTGTTAGAATCAAATTCGAGCTCAAGTAACTCGATAGGAGTTCCACTCGTGAATTTTCTTTTAAACCAAACCAAAATACACCCCTAGTTTGAAAGAGCTTCTCCATTTTCTTTCTAGCAATTACAAATCAAACATAATGGGGTCCCTCCACGTTGACACAAAATTGTTAAAACCATCCAAGCATTTAGCATCGAATTTCGACTCATAAAGGAATGCAAAAGAACACTCACTAGCCTATGCTCATTTCGCCGCCAGGCATTCAAAAGAGAAACGGAAAGAGGGCATTATACTTGATCTGAAAATTCACTGCATACCTTGACGATTTTAAGAAGAGCAGCAGTGTGGCGTCTTAGCAAAGCAACCGTATTTCCATACATATCACGCATCAATTGTTCCGTCCTTTTTGCAACGTCATCGTCTAGTTTGAAGTTAACAGGTGGCTCAATCAAATCATAGTCATCATACAGGGAACCCTCAAAGTCAAGCCGGGGGCCAACAAATTTAACCTTCTTTCTCCACGGCGAAGGTTCTCCATGCACAACCATTGGATTTTCCATATCCCATCTTGATAACCAAACAGATAATGTTAATGACAATATAAGAAGTAACATAAAACGAACCAAATGCAGACAGATAGAAGACCTACACTGTAATGATCTTTCGAGCAAGCCAAGATGCGTCAGCAAGATAAGAGACTGATGCTCTCGAAGTATCCCGCCCAAAAATAACCTCTTCTGCCGCTCTGCCTCCAAGTAACACCTTTATATAAATACATTTTTTAACCATTTTATGTCTCAATTTGTAACTGATTGAGAGAAAAGCTTTGGCAAATGAAACTCAAAGTTCACACCTGAAGACGGTGTAGTAATTGAGGTCTGCGCTCAAACATATAGAACTCATCATCAAGACGATGAAACACAACTTGAGACAGAGTCTGCATAAAGCAGTTTACCAACAACATAAAAATGAGGAAAAGGCTATTCTTAAAGCATTAAACGTGTAGCACGGAAAAAATCCACACACAAAACAAAGAAATTCAACAAACCAACCTGTCCACGAGGATGAATTGATACACGATCACAACGCTCGACTTTTGCATTCTCGACACGCCTAAGCAGATGAGAAATCAAAGCAGTCCCCACTTCTGCCGTAGCTCTGCGACATTGTCCTTGTTGACTCAGCTCTATTCCAACGCGCTTCGGTCCCACTGTAAGACGATCAACAGCATCATCCATGTCTGACCGAAGAATTGCAGCATGGCCTTTCCGCACTGCCACGAGAGCAGCTTCTTGGAGAAGTTGAGCTAGCTTTGCACCTGTCCATCCTGATCAACATAATACAGATGTTGCACAGCAATAAGGAAAGCATCTTTAACCATTCAAATAAAAAAAACTATTTGAAATTTTGATGTGAAAAAACAAAATTCAAATGCATACCAGGCAAGTTGTTTGCATAAGTGGACAAATCAACCGTGTCCGACAACTTCACGTTACGAGCATGAACTTTTAAGATTTCCAATCTTCCTTTTGAATTCGGAGGGCGAATTCTGATCTACATTGTAGAAACATAATCATCATTAATATTGGTTATATAATGCTCAAACAATTTGATATGCTATTAAATTAACTGAAAACCTTTGATAGCCCACTACTTTCATTCAGAGGAGCACACCTTACGATCAAATCGACCAGGACGGAGAAGGGCAGGATCCAGTAAATCCATTCGATTAGTGGCACCCAAGAATATAACGCCTTTACCTGTATCAAACCCATCTAATTCTATCAAGAGCTGGTTCAAAGTCGTCTCCCTTTCTTGAGTTGCAGCATTATATAGCTGGTCTTTTGATTCACGAAATATCCCTTGCCGCCTACAGACCAACAAAATTCAAAATCAATCAGTTATGTTTATTTCATTGTACAAAATACAGGAAAACATTATACAGACACCAGAACAAATTTTGACTTGACATCTATAAAAAAGCAAACTGATTGAATCAACAATGTTGTAGAACTAATCAACTTTTATTATTCATCCTCTAATAAAGCCAAAAAGTTCATGCCAACAGAGTATGGAATATTTATTTCATTCACTGTAAAACCAAATAAGATTGACAAACTCAAATAAATAAAAAACAATTACATAATGCTGCAATAAAATGTAGTTTACCTAATAAAACCAACACATGAACATTTTAAGGCGATCCAAACAAGATAACATCCCTCATCCCTTGGGAATAAACACGTAATCTAACAGTGAGACATACAAATATATTTCTGGAGAAAATTTTTCTCTCACTTGTTATTGTCAAACAGAGCATGCATACCACAGTAAATTATGTCATTCAAACTTGAAAGGTATGACCGAAGTACAAGTGGATATCCCCGAACTATACCTTGTTGGACAGGAAGAGAGGAAAAGCTTCAGTGGTTTAGGTTTATATTCAACTCAAACAGAGAAAAAATTTCAGCTTTCAATCCTTTACTAGCAAATGTTTGAATGATGATCAGCGGAAAGAACGAGAAGCCTGCTAAAACATCCATACCTTGTAGCCAGAGCATCTATTTCATCAATAAAAATGACCGATGGTTTATTGACCTGTAACATAACATCATATATCATCAGCTATCAAATTTACAATCCGAAAACCCAAACATTGTTAAGAAAAGGTAATTCCCTCCATAAATGTAATTATGATCAGTAACAGAGAACATCACTTTTGTACCATAATTTTTTCCTACTGAGGTTAATTAATAATTTCCATTATACCAGCCAAATAATGAGGGCATCTTTGAGTGATAACAAGTGGAAAAGAACTATCTCATTCGTATCGGTAAAACCAAATAATTGAATTTAAAACCAAGAGAAGCTATTGACTAGGTATAAGAGTAAGAGTATCATTAATTCTGATAAGATGCATAAAAAAAAATTTACCATAAATTTCAACACCAACAATCCACCCTAGTGAAAGCTAAAGCTTAAATTATACACAAAATGGAACAACATTTCTGTCAAAACACATTAAGCATTATTGATGCCCATAAATATCTGCTCTATAAAATATTAGAAGTGCGAAATTGAATTTGTATTTAAGTCTCAGAAACAACAAAATCAACAGCCAATTACCTTTGCTCTCTTGAACAAATCCCTGATTCGAGCAGAACCAACACCAACTAACACTTCAACAAATTCTGATCCAGCCATTTGGTAAAAGGGAACGCTGGCTTCACCAGCTATGGCCTTTGCAACTAGTGTCTGGTGACAATTTATTGTGTAATCATTTTGTAAACTTTCAATTAGAATTAGTATAGATAGTAGAGAAATCCAGCCAAACCTTGCCACATCCAGGAGGGCCCTCGAGAAGAACTCCATGTGGAGGCTTTATCCCCATTTTATCAAATAGTTCAGGATTCTTGAGGTACCTGACCAACTTATAATGACACCAAAATGATCAGAAAAAAGAAAAGGTAGGAATACAGGAATTATGATGCCTCTGTAGATCACTTCTTGTAAATGCCAGCATCAGAAATGCAAGTGTATATAGACATCATAATATAACAAATAAATGGCAACACATTTGTCAGTGGCAAACAAGTCACCCAAGAAAATGATAGAACGTCTCACAATTATGAAAATTGAAGAAGTTTTGATTATAAAGTAACCTTAAAAAGTCAGTGTGATCACCAGAAATTGTCCCAAATGGGGTTTCATAAGAAAAAAGAATATGTATTTCATTTTTAAGTTGTTCCTGGAAAAGCTCTCGCTTAAAAACAAACAAAAAACAAGAGCAAAACTAATTGCATTTTCGCTAAGGTACAAAATTGCACACGGCACTTCATGTAATGTAATATGATACCTCTTGAAGCTCCTCGACAGCTTCCTCGATCCCTGCTACATCACTAAATAATACTCCAGTTGAACCCTGAAGAGAGGTAAGTACATTATACATTGATAAGATCATTATACAAGACAAATTTGGAAAGCTTAAAAGACAGATACAGGGAGATAATAAGTAGTTGAACTAACATCAACACGAGCTTGTGGCTTTGACTGAGAAAATTCAATGCCTTGCCATATATCCTACATGTAGAAGAAATGTTGAGTGAACTGCTTGTGAAATATTAATTGTGAGCCTGCCATAAGAAGAAAAAGGAACCGATGCTCACCCATTTTCTAAAATTTTTAGGTCTTCTAGAAAGTGTAAAACGGACAAGTAGCA
This sequence comes from Primulina huaijiensis, assembly GCF_012295235.1. Taxonomy (NCBI): domain Eukaryota; kingdom Viridiplantae; phylum Streptophyta; class Magnoliopsida; order Lamiales; family Gesneriaceae; genus Primulina; species Primulina huaijiensis. The sequence goes on along the minus strand of NC_133311.1, from coordinate 18,797,232 downwards.
CCATTGTTAAAAAGACCAACATTATTGGTTTTAGCATTTCAATACTGGCAGACACTCCACCAAAAGTGTAAACTTCATACAATTTTGACGTAATTCCTCCATCACCAAAGAAATCAGCAAGATTTTCCCAAACCCTTTCCAGAATTCCAAAGATGAGACCCAAAAATAGATTGATAAATGGTTTTGTCACCGGCCAGATGACATAGACAGCCGTTGCAAAGACAAAGCTAGTGACAGCAAATACTGCAGAAGCCAAAAACCCACCAACAACAACTGCAGCTGCAGCCATTGCCGCAGTTAACACTCCAAGTTCAACCATCACTCTGCTTGATATGTTTGATGCTATGGGATGAGGATACTCTGGTAATTTTCCTACAAAGGACTGCACAGGAAGTTCAAGCAGTCAGAAAGGAAAGAGCAAAAAGAGAAAAGAAATAAAATGACAACAAATTCTAACCAAAATTATTCTTCTCGTACCCCAGATGTGGAAAATTATAAAATAATTTCACCTGCCATGAGCATTTCAGAACTCAATTTAAAACAATTAACTAAGCCAACTAATTAGGGAACTTACACAATCAATCTCATAGTAAATTGATTTTGTTTTATATGGCCTTCTCGCATCTATCAAACTACATTTAACTTAATTGCCTGCTACAATTTTGGCCAAAAATACCACGAATATTGTAGAAATTGTTCTCAATTTCACGATTTGCCTTGCGGAAGTGTGATAAATAATCGTGCAGTATGTTGTAAAATTAGATCAAGAACCCAACACACAAGAAAAAATAAAATTGACAGAAAGAAAGAGCGCACAAATTTACGTGGTTCGGCCATAAAATTGACAGAAAGAAAGAGTGCACAAATTTACGTGGTTCGGCCACTAGAAGGATCTACATCCACGCTAGAAACCACTATGATCAACACTTGTTCAGTTGTCCTTATCTGCCCTTCTGTCCTTGTTTTCATCTATTAGTTTTTTCCTCAAATAAATCAAATCTAAAACATCATATTTGTGAGACGGTGTCACTATATCCATCTAAGGTATCCACAAAGACAAGCTGTGGAACTTCTGAGTGTTAAAGGTTGACGATTTATAATTGGTTACTGAGAATAACACTTGATAAAGCCGCTTCACCGGTAACAAGTGACTGAAGAAATTGACTTGTTAATCAGTGGGTATAAAAGGGTGGAGTGACTGACTGCAGACTAAAAGAGAGTGCCCAAAAGGTGTATCCATATAACCGTGAGAAGTCATCATCCAGAGGAAGCTGAAGCACTACAAGAAAGTTTAAGAGAGTTTCTTCATGAGAGTTTATAGAAGGAGATATAAGAGTGAACTTTGTGAGGAATGAGTGCTTGTAAGTTCAATTGATCATAGTGGTTCTCGCACTTTTCTCCGAATGAAAGCAATGAAATTGAGCAAGATACTCGCACACTTTTCACAAATCAAGTATTTTCCATTCCGCAATCCTCGTTTTCAGATGGATGGCTTCATTAAGTTGGTTTCTTATACTCGTCACAACAGCATCTGTCTCAATTAGCATACCATTTGACACTTTCATGAATCCATGGAAAAATGCAAATACAAAAAACAAATGAGAAAAAGAATTCATACCATCATTTGCCTCTCTATTTCGTTTCGAGGTCCCTTGTATGTCTCCAAAAGATCTTTCACTTGGTCTAGGCCAAGTCTCATAGTCCTATTATTACAATTCAAGTGAAAGTCAACCAAACTTTAGTCTATACATACTATCAATAAAAAAGTGCCAACAATGTTTCATGTGACCAAAATACAGACCAGTTAGTTCTATGCAACCTCTTTTCCCCTGGAATTTCTTTCAAATCAACAACAAAATCCCGATACTCATCATTACCATAAGAAACACGGCCCTCCTTATAAGTTACCAACTTTACCTTATCACTCTGACTGTACTTTTGAAAATCTTCATAGCTCATTTTAGGCAACTCTTTTACATTCTTATCGAACTCTTCTTCTTCAGACAAATTGGCCCCAAATACTTGTTCTGGAACATAAAGCTTCCCCTTGTACTCCCTCAACAAATCCTTCAAATAAACCTCTCCCTGAGGGTTTGCTAAATCACTACCCATGCCACTCTCTTTATCACTTTGCCCTACCAGAGACTTCAAATTTAATATCCTCAGTATCTTCACAACCCTATCATTGAAACCTTTTCTGCTCAGACTCTCCTTCTCTTTCAATGTATACAATCTATCACCAATCAAGTATTTGGGTTCAATTTGGCTAGGGTTTTCCTTCAAAACCCTAGTTACGAAATCATCCTTCTCAGCATCGTATTTCACTGAAGGACTCGAATCTGAACCCGCTCTCCGGGAAAACACTCTTGTATTGCTACAAAAGTGCTGTCTTTCGCGACGTCTGATTGAATACATAAATTTTGTTTGTGTTCTTTGAAATGGGAATATCCCAGGGAAATTATTTAAAGCTGTAGCAGTGCCCAATGAAGCCGAATACATGATTTTTTTCCCAGCTAAAAAAAATTGAGCTCGATCAAACTGCGGATTTCACTGAAATCAAAATTTGGCATCCCACTGAACTCGAAATCGAACTGAAAATAGTCATAAATGTTAACTAAGCAAACCGGAACAGCGCCTGACTGATGCCATGAAACGGAATTTGGAGTGATCTTGCACCGTGGGTGAATGGGATAACATGAGAAAGGAAGAAGTAGAAATCGTTAGAATAAATACGCGATTTTATCTCTTTTCGCAAGGTTGCGCTTTTGCCATATCGTTTATTTTTATTTTTTTTAACCATCACTAAGAGATATATATTTGTTTTAAACTTTTAATAATTTTTATAAAGTTTATAAATATTTTTAGATTTTTATATACTCTATAAAAATTTAACAGTATTCAATGTAAATTTTTTAAAAATTTTAAATGTGATATTCAAACTTGACTTTTAAAAACTCTAAAAAAATCTATAGATATTCAAATCGTTTATATATTTTTAATAACTCCATGAAATTCTATTAACTACAAGAATCAAAATTTAAAAACAATTATAAAATGTCAAAAAAATTTGATTCAAGTTAAATATTTGGATATTCATTTAATTGATAATCTTTTAAACTCACGTATTCTCTCTCATTTCTATTAAAAATAATATTAATACAAATACTAAATTTTCATTATTTTGTCCTCCTTATATTTGTCCTTTTATTTGAACCTTTTCAAAATATATTTTTTTATTACTAACAATAATTTAAAATCAAAATTATTTATATAATTCATTTTTTTTATGAGTTCCGGTCACAAAACCTAAAAAAAATTAACATTATATTTAATAACATTTATCACACTGCATAAAAAATTATAATATTTTATTGACTCGTAAATTGAAAATAACTATTATTTTTAATAAATAAAATTTATTTTTTTATTAATTATCATATGAGCTTTAGTGTTTAATATTTTCTATCATTTTAGTTAATTTATATCTTAATTTTGATTAAAACTCAAAAATTTATTTAATAGAAATGAAACTTTTAATTTTTATTATTTATTAATATTGAAATTTTTTGTTATGTATTTTTTAAAAATATTAGTTAATTAAATAAACATATTTGATTGACTTGAATAATTGAAGTTTGTTATAATAAATTTAGTACTGATTTATTTATTATATTTCATAAATTAAATCAACAAGGAAAAAATATTTATATTGATATATAAAAATATTTTAAATAAATAAATTTTATTCATGTTCAATTGTTAGTTAAAACAAATTACAATAACAAATTACAAAATTTGTAGAGTTCTATGAAAAAGTTTACAAATTTCTATAAAAATAATACAAAATAAATCTACAAGATTATGTAAAAATTTTTAAAATATGTGACATTCTCCAAAAACTTAAAAGAAATATTTCATATCACTTCTTAAAATTATTTTAAAAACAAACAATAATAAAAATAAAATTCCTATTTGTTTTTGCAGATGGAAAATATGATCGAACCATGTATAAATTTTCTCATTTCAACGTCCCAAAAAAATAGCTTTGAACTCCGAGTGTAGATATTTATTTATTATATTTTATCAATATTTTAAAATACATGTAGTTGTATACATAATTTATTTATTGAGTTATAATTTTATTAAAATATAACTATAACACTATAATATTGATTAAAAAAAATAATATTACTTTATTATATATTTATAAATATGTTTTATTTGAGTATATAATTTATCTGTTAACATGTATTTGTATTTATTATGAATACTATGATATTTATTTATAATAATATAATTTTTTAAATAATATACTTTTAAAAAAATGAATAAAATAATTTGAAAATAATGTGTAAATAATTAAATTTAATAGAAAAAAAAATCGGACTTAAAAACAATTGACATTAAGGATAAATTTATTTTTTTAATTGGATCATATAAAAATTAAACTATTCATAATAGTTCGCGTACCAATTTATCAATAAATGTATAATTTTTGTGCACTGAATTAATAATTTTACACATTTAAAATTATTTATTATAGTTTTTGTTAGATTGTTAATAGGAAACAAAATTACATGGTTTGGATCGGTTTTCAATTAATCATGATTTAAATTAGTTTTAAAATCAACCAAACCGAAAAAATTGTTTTTTTTTTTTTCATATTTTGGATAAAAATAAATAAATCGAACCAAACCAATTACATTAATATAAAATATTATGTAACAAATTTTGTTAATTTAATGTGATTTTTCTTGGATACATAAATATTATATTATATTTTTATTCTGTTTTTTCTATTATTAGTAAATTTTGTAAATACTTCAATTATATCGATAATCTATTTATTATATATTTTAATTCAAATAAACATAATCTCAATCATTTAAGCTTTTTATAAGTTTCAAAGTTATGTAACTTGCAAAATTATTACATTTTATGGTATTTTATTTATAATGATTATAGTCCACAATTAAATATACATTCACTCAACTTATATCAACCGTCAGTTATTATTGTTTCAAAATTATAATATGTATACACTAATTTATTATGAACCTCAAAACTTAAATTAATAATCATGGTTTGGTTTGACTGTAAAAAATTCATGGTTTTGTTTGATATGGTTTGAAATTTTGCGAAACCGATGAACTTTAGTTCGAAATTTTATTTAAAATGTTGGGATATTAGTATAGGGTTGATACTATTTTTATAAGATAATAGTATTGGAATAAACTATTTATAATATTTTGTTATTTATTTTATAACGTTAGTTTGCTAATTTTTATTTTTAATAATTGTTTTTATTTTTTTTAAGAATTTGGTAAATATCCATTACTTCATCGAAGTAATTCAAAAATTGCAAAAATACATTTGTACATGATTATAAAATATTTGAGTAAGATGTGAATATCCAATCATGGGACAGGTATACCCGACGAGGATGAATATAAGAAATGAAGATATTGACTGATGATATAAAATCATTTCCGTATTCGACCAATTGTCGTCGCTAACGCTCGATCTTATAATTGGTACATAATCAATATTACGAGTTCGATTTTTTTTATTGTAAGAGAGATTGTTGAGGTATAATAATTGTTTCGGTTAAGTAGAAAAATCTAAATATGACATTTGAAACTATACTTTCGGTAATTTAAATGTGATGTTTGAAACTATAACTTTGGGTAAATAAATAAAATCGAACCAAATACCCCTTAATAACAATACAAAATAAATAAGATCAATTCTTTAAAATAAATAAGGTCAATTGTCTGTCATAATTCTGATAATTTGTCTAGTCTTACCGAAAAGTAGCGACTTCGTTATATACTTCAAGGAAAATTTTCTTCTTAAATCTGACATATTTATACTAATTAACTTAGATATTATATTATGTTTTTATTTAATATCAAATATTTTTTTAATTTTATTCATGATTAAATATTGAAAAAAACTTTATTATTGTAAATTTATTGACAATAAATTATGTCAGATTTATCCAAATTTTATTCAAGTTTAAATCCAATATTTATTAAAGCTTAAATATTCATAATATAACTTCTTAATAAAAAAATTATTATAAAATACCAATTTTTCAAAAAAATATATATAAAAATAATCTTATGAGCTTAATATAATCTCTACATTTTCAAAAATTACTAAAAACCCAAATAAAATTAAATTTAAATATGTAAATGGATGACATGCATGTCCATAGATTATGATATAATATAAAGCAATAGCAGTATAAATAATAATAAAGTAATCAAAATATTGCTGATACTGATAATTTATTTGATATGAAAATCACACACACAAAAAAAATTGAATTCAAAACATAATTATTAAACAATTTTTTTCTCCAACTAAAAAAAATGTAATCAGACTATAATAACAATGACAAATGTCAACCACAGGAACATTGAATAACGCCAACGATAACCCTGTACAAGCTGACCAAATCGATGGGCAGTAGTAGCTTTAACTACAGCGTTATTTATATACATTTATTTGGCTTCAAGTTAAAGGATGTCAAAATCAAACACAATTCATCCAACCGACACGATTCAAATCGAAAAAAATCAGATTTGGGTTTGGGGTTTTGCGAGTTTGAGTCAGATCTAGTTGGACCTGATAGCTGACCCGGAAAAAATGATCGGGTTGGGTTGGGTTCGGGTTGACCCGAGTTGACCCGGAAATTTTAATTTTTTTTAAAAAAATATAATTAATAAATATTGTCTATATTTTTATATATTGTATGTTTAAAAAAATAATTATTATATATTTATATCATAAATTTTCATAATTTAATATTTATTTTGAACATTTTTTATTTTCTAAATAATTGTTTATTTGATTTAGTAAATACATTTTATTTTTTTACAATTATACTTTCACATTTAAATCATATATATGAGGGATATATTGTTATTATTCGTTTAAATTAAAATATTATTTTTTTTGCTTGAATTTTATTTAATTTTCTTTAAAAAAAAATTTTAAAAAATCGAAATCGGGTTGTCGGGTTGATTCGGGTTCGGGTTCGGGTTCGAGTTCGAGTTGAGTGTTTTCGGGTTGACTCGAGTTCGGGTTGAACAATTTTTTAATAGTACTATTGTTCAACCCGATCCGACCCGACCCAATGGTTTTTTTTATTTCCTGCTGCCCTCCGGGGGCCGCTTTCTATTAAATGTGAGAATGAGGATGATGAGAAATTTCAATTGACACCCTTACTTCAAGTTCAACTACTAAATTTTGAAATGAAATTTTTTTAAACACGATATACTTCATGTTAGAAAAGTTCATGTTCGCAATATTGATTTTGATGTTAACAAAAATTGTTATTGTATTTTTAATATATTTACTAAGTTGCAAACACAAGAAAGAAATTGAGCCAAAACTGAATTTCTGACGAGTTTCTGTCTTTTGATGATATAACTCATCTGGATAATTCAAATGACAATCCGTCAACTTGACTGATCAGAAAACTCAATTTGAAACATGTCATATTTCCCATCCGTTGGACGAACCGGATGTTATCTAGGTCAAATTGATCGCTAAATGACCAATCAGTTGGATATGAGCAGTTACGGTATTTTGGCCATCTCTTTCAGCTCGTTTATTGGAATGCGATTCAGTATGCGTTGAAAAGATAATACGATAATCTACAAATCATCTTCAGGAGTCAAAATATGAATCGAAACTTAATATGATAATAAATGACGATGAACTACTGGTTCTGCACAAACTGAAATCAGCAAGGCTGATTTCAGCACACTAGTTGGGCTGTTGACCGGTTGAGCTGCTGACTGGTTAAACTGCTGACCGTTTCATCAGTTGACTAGTTGACCAAAGTTGACCAGTTTAGGCTCGAAAAAATGTCCAGCAAAGCGAATTTTACCGTTGCCATTTCAGAAACAGTACATAAACTTTCCAAACGGTAATATTCTTATATATAACGGATATCATTGTTGGGGCATATAAATATAACATCTTGAAGATTAAACAAGAGCTTTTGAAGTGGATTAAAAGCATGGGCAATTAGCACGAAAAAATCTGCTAGTTGGGAGCACAAGCTCTTGCGTGAGGATATATTTGATATATACACTGTAAAGGATAAATCACTCACACACAATCACTCACACATATACAAGAGAGTTGAACTTCAAAGTTTAGTTGAATGAGTCTTCACACAAAGACTAAAGATTGCGTTTGTAGTTCTGGTATAAGAGACGTTAAACATTACGCGGATTGTGAGATTGCGGCCTACAATCGAGAATGTGCTATGAGTTTCAATTAGGCAAGAGATAATTCTTAAGTTGAAATGGGTTTGTACAAGGTGTTGTATAAATCAAAGTTTTCTAGTAGATCATTCCCAAGAGGAAGAAGGGGTGACGTAGGAATTGTTAATCTCCGAACATCCGTAACAAATTCGTATCAATTTATTTATTTTATTCACTTATCATTTCTATTTTTTTTAAAGATGCATTGTTGAAGCATTTTATGTGCTTTTCAAATACCAAAACATTGCATACCAAGTGTTTGACAAAATGCTTCAATCAAAATATTTTTACTCATTCAACTTGCATATTAATTTTAAATGCTTTACAAAATATTTAATCGGTTTCTACGAATGATTATTTTGAGTATCTACCGCTTGGTGTGAAAACCAAACTCGATTTAATTCATCGGTATTCCATATTTCAAAAATCGAGCTATTGTAGCTCAACAATAATCCCCTTAATCGATCATGTCACTTCAAATATTAGAACTTCTCTTCATTTTCATGAATACTTGAGTTCAAAGGTGGCTTCTTGGTGACTTACGTGGACACACTTTAGAAATATGTGATCAAAGTTTATCGAGAAAATAATTACTAGCCAAGCAAAAACATATACTTGTATAAATTGTATTGATTAAAATATTATTAAAAATCAATAATCAATAAAAAAAAATTTAAAAAAGAAAACCAAGTATTTTACTATAAGGGTCAGAACAGAACGGAGAACCCGTCTCTTTCAATTTTTAAATTTTATTGACCCAATTTTTTTTAAATTTTTTACCCCACCAACTTCCATTTTCTGGCTCAGTCCCTAGGTAAGAATCATAGTTTTTTTTTTTTTTTTTTTTTTTTTTTTTTAGTTCAGAGATGAGATTGTTAGAATTGAATTTTGAACTTAAATATTTGTCTCAAACTTAAAACTTTTATGTCAAATGAATTACAAGTCATCGACGAGAATACATAGTTTTTTATTCATCATTTCTATGCCATTAACTTTTAACATAAATAGAACTAATAATATTAAATGCTATTAACATAGTTGTAAGCAGCTAATTTGACAGTTTTAAGCAGGCACCAGCATAACATAAGCAATACATTGTTTTAAGCAGCAAATTCGACAGTTTCAAACTTCGACATTAGAATATTGAATAGAATAAATGAACAATGTCGGGAGGATGCTAAAAGTCAGATTAATAATTGAATAAACAATTACTAAATTAAATATTTAAATCAGATAAAGAACATAAATAATCTTTTATAAAGAACGAACGTGTCATTCTGGCTAGCACCTTCGCCAGAACAAGTACAAGCGAACTGGTAAGTCCACTTAATTCATCTTTCTCGTATCTCCTTTCGTTGAGTGAAAAATACACAAAAACATGCATTACTTGAGCTTACGAGATTTTTATTGAATCCAAGATCATATCGCGAAGGCGTGGTTGATATGTGGACAATCGTTCTAATTTTTTTATGGACACATTTATTTTTTCTTTTATCAATATTGGAATGTTTTTAGCTGCATGGTTAATGTTTTAATACACGTATATTTACGTGGGTGATATTTGTTCTATGTATGTGTGTATTAATTATTAAGCATATTTTTAACGAACAAGCACAATTTACATCAGGTATAGATTTCATCCAAAATTTTCTATGAAAAATTTTCGGCCTTCTCAAGTTTCTTGTTGTTTTTGGGTCCTGCACATGAAGTTGCAAGAATAGATTCTGTACCGAACAATTTTTCTTTCGTTTGTTGATGGAGTCAAAGCTTTAATTCCCATATTTCTAGCCCATGTTTGATCCTCGAGAATTCTAGGATATTCAAGTTTTTAATCATTAATCTTCAAGCTCTGGGACAGTAAAATTCAAGGATTTGAAAAAACTAAAAGATTTACATTTTTAGTGCATTGGTAACTGTATATCGTGACCAGAAGGCTGGAAAATGACCGTAAACAACAGATTAGGACGATAAATTTCAAGAGATTAGTGGCATGGATTGGCTGCAGATCTGATATTATTGGGAAAAAGATTTTAAAGTATATGCTCGGTGTTGCGTTGCATCATCACCATCGCATATACCTGTCAACTCTTATATATTATGTGGGTTTTTTAGATTTTTAACCTCACCTCTTCTTTGTCAGTTCTTAAATGAATTCAGTGTTCACCCCTTTACCATGATCAATCAATCACCATATGCTAGTTGTTAACGGTTGTAAGTGCTGCAGTTTGCATTTGTAAATCTTGGACTAGATTATCATGCGTTCCCTTGCCAGATGCTTTTGCTCCTCAAAAGCTAAACATCCACCAAAATTTGAGGAACATGCCATACTTGCTTCTGAGACTACATGTGAGTTGAAACTGAACTAAAATCTTGCAGTTGAATCTTCAACTATTTTTTCTGTAGACTTACGGGGTTCGTAATTGAGTGTCTGAAACACTTTTGTTTTGATTTAATTTGCAGTTAATGTGAATGAAGTTGAGGCTCTGTACATCCTGTTTGAGCAATTAAGTAGTTCTGCAATTGATGATGGTTTCATTCACAAGGTACTTTCAGTTTAAGGGAAAATCAAATGATATCAACAACCGAATCTCAAATACCATTGACGCCTTATTAATAAGCCTGGGGTGAGTGAATTGAGCCAGTTGTGAGTAGTCAAATAACTGCTGGGTTAGAGTTTGAGAAACTCGAACCATTTTCGAGCCGGAACATGACCACGTGTAGTTCAATCTTGACTTTATTGCATGAAGGACCAGTTTTAACAGCTGGCCTGTATAACATCAGTCAACTTGGTTATCCACTTATCCGTGAAGAACTTACTGGAAAAGCTCTCGAAGCTCGAGTAAATTGATATACATGCGAGTAGAGTTGGAGTCTTTACTACCCAATTACCCGAGTGGTCAAACCTGCACTTATTAAGTTGGCTTCCACACACCAAATTGTGCGTTTGATACCATGTCAAAAGTTGTGGCCAATTGTAATGTAGAGTAATTCTGCTATCACTATTATAAGTGAGCTCACAGGACAGCAGAGAACACATTTTGTTCAATCACTGCTCACTCCATACTTATTTTAGATTTAGAATATTGAGATGGTTGGTGTGTTTTGGTTTCAGGAAGACTTCTTGCTTGCACGTTTCAACTGCAGCAGCAAGCAGAATCTCCTTTCAGAAAGGGTACGTACATTTCCCAGTTATCAGCCACTGCGTTCAAGAGTTCGTGCAGTTATCAACAAATTTCAAACTAGGATAAAATTTTATTCAATCGCCTTTGCAGCTATTTGATTTGTTTGATGTAAAGCGAAATGGGGTGATTGAATTCGGAGAATTCGTTCGGGCATTGCACATCTTCCACCCTGATGCTCCGGAAACTGATAAAATTGCCTGTAAGCCAATAATATAGCTATTTTTATGATATTTTGTTCTGTAGGTAGAAAGTATTTGTGATTTTAGTACGTTATTTATGCTACTTTCATTTATAATTATGTAAATATTGTTTGGCCAAGACATCGATACAATCCTCTTGATGAAAGATAATTGTCTTTACAGTTGCATTCAGGCTGTATGACCTTAGACATACTGGTTACATTGAAAGGGAAGGGGTGAGTAAATACGTACCTTCTCAATATTCATTCATCTAATGCGTGTTCCAATGACTTTTTAAATCGGTTTTTTGCGTGTTCTTCAGTTGAAAGAAATGGTTCTGGCTACTCTGAGGGAGCTAGACCTGTGTCTTTCGAATGATGATGTGGAAGCAATGGTGGACAAGGTATTAAATCGCCTATCGATTTTACTCGAAAACATGCAATCTATTAAACTTGTAATGGTTTATCGGGGCAGGCTCTGCAGGAGGCAGATTTAAAAGGTGATGGGAAGATAGATGAAGAAGAATGGAAGGACTTGGTTGCTAAGAATCCTTCTCTTCTAAAGAACATGACTCTTCCATACCTGAGGTTTGTCAATAATGAAGAGTTTTGATAAGTATTTTAGAATGAATGTTAACAGTTTTTGTGTTCTACGTGTCAAATGTTTTAAAAAATAATTGAAATCAAATATTTAATGATGTACATGAGATTCTTTTGCTTTTACATAGTATGTTGGATACATACCACACCAAGTGAGTGTGTAGCACTTTGGTTACATCGAACAAACATTCCAAGTTTTGTCGGAAGTTTTCAATCAGTCACAGGTTAACGAATGCATGCAATGTATATATAAATTGGATGATGATATGTAATGGGTTGGATCATATTCCAGGGAAATTACACTAGCATTTCCACACTTTGTGATGGAAAGTGAAGTTCCTGATTCAGAACTTGTCTGCTGAAATTGGAAGATCAGGAGGAAACACACATGTTTGGTCAATGGTGTGTTAACTGTTGCAGAAGCATCTAAAAACTAGTGTAAAAATGTATTGTGGTCGTATTTTGACCTTTTTTTTAAAATGTCTCTTGGGGTATTTTATTTGACATTTTTAACAAGTGTAACCACATATTTACGGCCCTCACAGGCCACAGCATATTTTGGGGAAAAATACACTGAAATCTGTATATTGATTATTAGTTTAAGTGAGAGGTGTAGTTTAAATGATGGGAAGGTTAAGGAAAATCGGATGATAACTAAAATGGATTGATCCAAAGTTTCTCTTTGACCCAAGTTTACAGCCGCATTTTAGCCTTAGGATAGAAAACAAACTTGGAAAAAAATATGTGGTTTAGTTTATTTATTAAAAGAGTAAAAAGGTTTATCATATGCCCAAAAAAACCCGTGATAATTCAGAAACTAAATAAAATATTACCTTCAATCTCTTCGCTCATAATTTGGTGGAAAAAATATTTTTATTTTTTCTCGCTAGGAATGAACGGCTCCAAACTCATGTACGAATGAGCAATATTTTATAATAAAATGTGTCACGGGAATAAGACTTTTTTAAAAACAAAAACAAAATAACAAAAAATTGATTTATAATATGTCAAAAGATATATTCTCAATATTTTATATATCCTAGTGAACTGACGCACGCGTTACGTATTTGTACATTATTTTTTATAATTTATTTGATTTATATTTAAATAAAGATCAAAATATAATTATAAAAAATAGTGTGAGACTATATATAATGTCATGTCATCTTCATACATGAATTAAAAAAATTAATATANAAAAGTTGAAAGTACGAGGTTTTTTGAATATTTCCTCGTTTTCATGTATATATATATATAGAATATTTATTACCATGAATTATTTTTTCAAAAGATCTTTTTATTTTATAAAGAAGACTCTTTTCACAAAGACGACGAAGACTCAATAGAGAACTCGGACCGCTGGGACATGAACGATCGATGCTGTCATCATATACGGTACGAACTCACATCACCCGTAGTGCTCCAAATCACTTTCCTGTTCTCCAACAGTGACACCCATGAATTCCACACCTGATAAATGGAGTGAGATGGAGAATTCTCTCTGATCCATTATAGTCTTGATCGCTGCTGTAACTAAGATGGAACCGGAGAACCCACCAGCTCCCCCGTCTGCACGCTTTGAACGGTGCCTTCCATGCCCCTGCAACGGCGGAAGCTGCCGCCTATTAACCTCCACCAAGAAACATCTGGGTCGCCAATTCTATATATGTCCTCGGCAGCAATTAGTACTCCACTTATTCCTTTTCTTCTCACATTTCCTTTCGTGGGCTTTTAATCTTGATTTTCTTCATGTTGCTGCAAATTTTTTAGAAATGTGAATTCTTCAAGTGGGCCGATTTGGTAGAGCCACATGAGCTCATTAACGTGCCGTACTGTGGCGGCTGTATGGCCGGCGTTTGCCGCTTCACTAAGGTGTCGAGTGGACCTAATGCCGGTAGAATTTTGTTCATGTGCCGAGTAAAGGAGGTAAGAGTTTTTCATCTTTCTTCTTTTTTCACTAAATACCAAAACATGGCTTTGTTTGAGTTTGCATAGATTCCTTTTTCGTGTATTTGCTTTGATCAGTCATTATATATTTATTTATGGTAAACTTGATATCAATTAGCCATAGACACAAGCCAATATTTATTTATGGTAAACTTCACGCATAATTTGATTTTATTTTAATATTAGGCATAAATTTGTTATGTACGTTTAGTGTCATCGTTTGCCGGAGTGGCTCTTGCACTTGGATCTCGCATTTACAAGAGTTTAGTAACTAAGATATGAAAAAGCTTATATTTTTCATGCACTTCAAGATGAAGATCACACTTAAGGCATCTGATGGGAACTGAACGCAGGTGGTTAGCAGCTGGGCGTTCATCTCCCATCACCTTATGGAAAATAAAATAGTACTTTTCTGGAAATATTTGTTTTTCACCAAAATGCAAAATGTCGGCTAAAATAGTACTTTTTTGGAAATGTTTGTTTTTTAAGTTCTTAATTTAGCAGCTTGGTTCAAGTAATTTTAATTTTTCAGTGGTCATATCAATATGATATGACTGCGACTGTTGTAAGGAAATGATTAACAATGTGGCCAAAGTCCATGGAGGTGTATCCCTTTTTGGCAGAGTGAGGAAACATACTCACGTAGGAAATGGGAGTTAAAGACGATGTTTTGTGTAGTTTTTATTTCAAACTATGCAGTCGCAGTCCAGTGTTTCATGCTTTTTTGTATGCGAGACTGATTATCCTAGAAATATTTTTACTGAATCCTCCACAGGGACAAGGGTCTTGTGGGTTTCAAGTTTGGCAGGACGAGCTACACGAAAATGCAACTCCGTTTGTCAGCTGTGATAACACTGGCCCTGTAATTGCTGATATGGTCGTGGATTTCAACCTGATAAGTGATGAGGAGCCCGATAATGAGTCACATTTGAACGACACTTCAATAAATATGAATAGCCCATGTCCCGATGTGACGACATCTGGGAAGATTGAGCAATGGAATTGTCAAGAAGAAATATCAGATGATGTATTGAGGACACCCTCCAAAGAATCTACAGATGGAGATCAAAAAAGTAACGAATCCAACCTTGGTTCTTTGTTGAGTTTATGGCAACAGTTAACGCAATGGAGGCAGTATGATAAATAGTTGAGGAAAAGATTGTAGCTTTTAGAATTTTAGAGTTTTGTGCTTCACCTTCGTTTCTTTTTTCAAGGAAAGAAAATAATTTTCACTGTTATATCTAATTAAAATCGGCTTCTATATTTTCAGAAAACAATTAAAAGAGTCGTACTTAATAAAGTATTATCCAAAGTTAAGGGCTTCTGTATCTTCTATCAGCTCTTCTCTTTATCATGCAGGCTTCTCCCCTCTGTTACATCCCATTTCTGAGTCAAATGAAGAATTTTCAGTAAACGAAGGTCACAGCCCTTCCCAATTCACTCCAGAATGCAATTCTGAGCTCTCATGCTCTAGAACTACCCAAGTTGCTGTTAATGAACCATCATGTGCAGAACTTTTCTCTGAAATCACACCCAACAACGTTATGACAGAAGCAATTTCCAAGTCATTCACGCTGGCAGCTGAGCACCTTCAGAACGACCTCATAATGCGTCTGGAGGTGATGGATTTCAAAGACCACGAAGCCATGACTCATGCATCAGAAGCGACTTTTGCTGCACTAAATCGCCTGTTTCTCGATTACCAACCTTTGAAGGAACGTGTGAATGAGCTTATACATTCTGCAGTTTCATTAGCTGAGGTCGAAAAATCCATTCCCGACGAAGATTCTTATCAATGTTTAATGGATCATTGTCATCGCGAAAGAATAAAGCTAGGCGAGATTGACAAAGCACATGCTAAAGTTGTGGGTAGTGTTGATAAAAAGGGGAAGCGTTTGATAGTTCTGCAGGAGGAACTTTCTTCAATGAAGGAGTGGATTTCCCGGGCTGAGGCCGAAATAATGTGTTTCAAGGCGGAGATGTGGAATATGGAGAATCAGCTGGTAGAAATATCTAACAAGAAGCAGATTTTGAAGGAAAATTTTCTGATTGCATCTAAAGAATGGGAGGATCGTTTGAAACTCCGGGAACGAAAAGATGTTGAGAAGAGTGCTGCTAAGGCAGCATTCGACAGGGCAAGAGCATTGCTTCGAAAATGAATTCAAGCTAAGTTTTTGTTTTGAATCGTTGTCGATTCTTGGAGTTTACAACTGAAATATGGGACATGTTTTGAGCAGGCTTTTGATGTATCTATTATGTATGTATGTATTTGTCTAAAACTGTTCTTTGAGCCATCAATTTGTATCCTTATTAAGATGCCAGCTTCTACCTAAAATATTACTGTGTCTCTGTCGAGGATTCTTCCCTGCAGATTATTTCAAACTTCGTAGTATATTTCTCAGTGAATAGCTGCCAATCGTTATACAAATGCTGATTCTTATTTTATTATTTTGTTTGAGTCTATTAAGATTGGAACTTGTACCTAACTCAACCCCAAAAGCTAGCTCAAGAGGGAATGATTGTCCAAATCCATATATGCAAGTCTCAGGTATTTTATCCAACCGATGTGGGACAACTAATAGAGTCTGTGTATCTATAAAGTAGCTCTTCGTGGATTATGTACTGTTTTTTATGATAATAATTAATTATTTGACAGTTAATACTGGTTAGGAGCTTATTTAACATGAACCAATCAATTAATCTAATGGTAGAGCGTGTTAGATTTTTAGTACCTAAGTTGTTAAATTTACTGTTATTAGTTATCTGATATATCCATAAACTATCTTTTTTTAAAAAAATAATAATAAATAACAATTATTTGAATTTAAGTCATTTTCTTCTTCTTTTTTTTTGATTAAAGTCATTTTCTTCTTTATTTATCAAGTTCCAACAATAAAGTAAATTCGTATATCCATTACTGGTGGACGAACTTCCCTGTCTGCAAACATACTAAATTGGAATTTGGAGGCACAGATCTGATCAAGAAATGGGCAAGTCTGGTCCTCCCCACATCGCCGCCCACATGCCACCAAGCGGCGATGGCGGCGGCTCTAACTCTGCTTCCTGTGTAGTTGCCGCCATTTTTCTTATTTTCCTAGCCGTCGCTGCATTCATCGTCTACTTAACAATTTTCAGGCCCGAAGACCCAAAACTCTCAGTCAATGCCATCCAAGTCCCCGCCTTCTCTGCCGCCAACTCCACCGTCAACTTCACTTTCTCTCAATATGTCACCATGCACAACCCCAACCGTGCCGTGTTCACCCACTACGGCAGTTCGGTGCAGCTTCTCTACACCGGAAATCAGATAGGTTACCTGTTCATACCCGCCGGGAATATCGAAGCAGGTGGGACTCAATACATGGCTGCCACCTTTGTCATCAAGTCCTTTCCGCTTTCTGTTGGGCCGCAAGAAAGCCTGGTACCCACTGCGGCGGACGGACGTAATGGGTTCCGGTTCGGGTCGAGCATGGAATTAGAAACCAAAATTGAGATGGCGGGCAGGGTACGAGTTCTGCACTTCTTCACGCACCATGTGGAAGCCAGGGCCGAGTGTAAGGTAGCCATTGCTGCTACTGATGGATCTGTCTTAAGTTTCAACTGTTGATGTGTGTTAGTTTTTCTTAAGAAAAAAAATTAAATTTGACAACACTTTTGAGAGTGATGTCATGGATTTTGGGATTTTACTTGGCTCCATGAATTTGGATTATATAGTTTAATTGATAAAAATAAAATAATATATTAAATTTTAAATTTATATCTTATTTAATACACATTAATTACACAATGTAGAATGAATTCAAATGACTTAATTATCGAATGAACTTGAAATTCATCATAATTAATTATAAAACATTATATAAACATGTAAATGATGAATTTAAAGTTTATGATCTTGTTTATCTAAAACTACCAAAAATATATTTGAAATTTCCAACATTATTGATGGATTCAGCAGCTGAATCTTAAAATATATACTCTAAAGCAAAAGGTGTATAATTTAGTCTCAACACACACAAGGTTAAATTAGAGTAGTGCAACTCACGTGTTATGATTGTGTTTGGAAGCGGCCTGAAGTGGAGTGGAACCCATTTTGTGCCCGCTCCCTTGGGATCTGATACAAAGGGTTTTTTTTTTTATTGGTTTAGTTGAACTAAAAAAAATATTTTAAATTATTTTTCTGTTAAAATTTTAAAAAATAAATAAACTTTTTTAAGAAATTCAAGTTTTTTCATTTATTATATGAATAAATTTTGATTAAAAATTTTTTAATTATTTTTTAGAATATGTTAAAAAAATATTTATAATAAAGTTCTCATTAAGATACATTATAATAATATCAATTTACGGAAAATCAAAATGCCAAAAATTCACAATGACACTCAAAAATTGTAATCTCAACAGTTCTCTTGGTTTTAATCATTGATAGCATCTAAAAATATATAATCTTAACTAGAATTTTATCTTTCCAACAAAAAAACAATTTGCTTAATTCTACACATTACATGGTATCAATTAGGCTTATTGAATTTCGGATCTTGCTATCATGTGCTTATTCCCTGTAAATAAAAGAAATGAAAGTATTATTTGCATTTTGAAAGAAACGAAACCTTAACAAAGTTCCCTATATGGAAAATCTATGCAAAAATATGCATAAGTCGCAGTACTTGTGCTATCGGGCAAGAAGGGAGAAGTATTGATAATTTATCGGCCAGATTGTCTTTGCATATATTGTCAACACATGCTAACAGATATTGTATTGTGTTCATTCAAAGATTACAACCCAGAGAAGAAGAAGATATAAGACAACTATCCCAAATACCATTGGGTAAACTCAGCTTAAAAACAACTACAGTTTCAAGATTTGGTGCAAAAGAAGTAGATATTACACCTTCATTCATGGCATGACACATCGAGGTGGACAACGTCATCAATCCGATGATAATGTAGTTAGGGGACGACGTAGTTTCATTTTGAAGCCTCGTAACCGTAAGGGTTTTTGCTGGCCCAGTTCCATTGATCCCGACACATCTCATCGATGCCAAACTTTGCCCTTCACAAAAGACGAGAAAAGACAGTTTCGAAAGCCAAGTGGAGTTCAAGAGCACAAACAAGTATTTACTACTATATCAAAAATTATAACTGATAGTAGAGTGTATCACATCAGAGACTTTAAACAGATGATAAGAGTGAATCGCAAGGATTTAAAACTATGCAGTGAACTAACAATTGGATCGCATATTGGCAGCTATGTAAGAGATTAGGGGCGACTGGTGCCAATAAAAGGAGTAGTTCAGACGCTTACTTCCAGTTCAGTTCACGTTCAGCTTTGTCAGTTTCAGCATATACGACCTCAGCATCACCAGCACGTCGATCAGCCATCACCAAAGGAATTTTCTATCAGAGCAGGCAAAAAATGTTATCACGCATGGAAATAGACCAAAAAAGAGGTGCTAATGACAATGTGTAGAACTAAATCGTCATTTTCCAAGAAAATAGCTCCTATACTGGTCATTAAATTATTGGATCGCAACTACTGCACGTTTACGAACTGGTGAATATGTTGCTGGATCAAACAAACAAGTATAATGCGCCATTTTGTGTATTAACTCAACAACTTACCTTCCCAGACGCTTTCTCAAAAGCTGCTACCATTTCCAGCACAGATGTACCCTTCCCGGTCCCCAAATTATACACCTCGCAACCTGTAGTTTTACACATTTCATCAATGCTAAATCTTGAAAAGGCCACTGCTTTTGAAATAAAGTTAGAAAAGAAAACACAATCAGTTAGCAAAAACTACCTACTGAATATTACAAAGAACCTATCAAAGCGGAAGCCTCACAAGGCATTATACATCTCTGTCTTGGTTATAATAAAAAGAACTGCATTCTACATTTCGTGGTATAATGTTTTAATTAGGAGTAGGAGGCTGGTCTTTGGTCAAAAGAATAAACATCAGGGCGTAGATGGATACAAGTGCGACTATAAATTCAAACAGCTTCTATCAATTTAAACAATAAAACTGACTATTAGAGAGAGTCCCAAGGAAAAAACTAACACTACACCGTAGTAAAGAAAAAAGCTACTACTCGGAGATCATACCTACAGAAGTGTCAGAGAGCTTGTTCAAAGCAGAAATATGGCCATCAGCTAAATCCACAACATGAATGTAATCACGTACCTGAGAATATGGAAGCAAGTAAACACAACTTAAATGTGATATCGCGTAAAATGGTGCACAGAGTTTAAATGAAATCAGTGCATTGCAGTACACAATGTTTTTAGAAGTTAACATGGCACAGATATCAAAATAATCAGAATTTAAACAAGTAACATTTATTACTATCCACAAATTTGAGAACAACCCAGTGTACTCGAATATTGACATGTAGTGAATACCAAAACAGAAAACAAAGAATTAGCAAAGTATTCCAAATATAACCCCAAACAACATACTTACCCCTGTTCCATCGTTTGTTCCATAGTCAGTTCCAAAAACTGTCAGTGCAGGTCGCCTTCCCACAGCTACTTGTTGAACGAAAGGCATGAGATTGTTTGGGATCCCACGAGGGTCTTCACCAATATAGCCGGTAGGATGTGCACCAACTGGATTGAAGTACCTCAGCAATATGATTTTCCATGTTGAGTCAGATTGGTAAATGTCACGGCATATCTCTTCAATGAAAAGCTAGAAGAATTGTTAGTGTTAGGCGAGTTAGCTGATACAGAAAGCCATGGTTTTGTTTTTCATTTTTTCTGAAGCTGAGCACTATACGATCTTTATTTTCAAAGCATTCACATCGAATTGTCTGAATAAATCACCTTTGTCCGTCCGTAAGGATTTGTAGCGTTGATGGGGAAGTCTTCTGTGCATGGCACCTCTTTGGGCCAACCATACACCGTGGCTGATGATGAAAATACAAGCTGAAAGGAACATACAGTAAAACCCGGTTACGACAAGATATCAACAACTGGAAATGAGGAAAAATATGAAGCTGGAATATAAATCCGACAAGTACTTTTTTACATCCATGTGCAGCCATGACTTCTAGTAGAACAATGGTACCAATAAGGTTATTGTCATAGTACAGCAAGGGTTTCTGCACACTTTCTCCAACAGCTTTTAATCCGGCAAAGTGAATAACGGCCTCAAACCTTCAGTCAGTGCATTAGAAACAAATATGAAATCAACACTTGCTGTTTCGGAAGGACCAGATAGAAACACAAAATGCCTCAAATAATTTATTAACCACTGTGAACATAAAAAACCATTGGGGTCGTGTTTAAGGATCTAGCTCATCTGTCGATTCAAAAATCTGAATAACAATGAAATGTGATCATTATGGAAAGAACTACAAGGCAAAAGAATCTTGACACTGAATTTCTGGTCCAGTTCTCCTAAAAAAAAAAAAAAGGAAGATACCAAACAATTCGACTCACAACTTTAAACAATTTTTTTTTTGTTTTTTTTTTCAGATATAAGGATGACTGCATAACATGACTTCAAGAAGACTCACTTTTCATAAGCAAATAGCTTCTCAAGCGCTGGCTTATCCCGAAGATCTATCTGCAATCATCAAATACAAAATTATCAACATGGACGTTAAAATTATCCTTGTCTATCGGAAATTCCATAACAAGGCAGACTGGCTAAAAATCCTACCATCTTAACACCATTCCTCTAGTTCACCCTATTCATTATCCCATCGGAAAATGCATAAAAACAATTTCATGTAAAGATATCAACATAACCCGTAAATTATTTTAAAAGCTGATCAACCCCCATAGACCAAACCAATATTGCCAAGTATTCCACGACTAGCACAACACCAAGGATGCACAAACAGCAAAAACACCTAAGAAGGGGAATATAGATCAACTACCAAATTCAAAACCAGGACGGAGCATAAAAATTAAATTAAGGTAGAAAAAATATATTAAAAATTTTAGGAGGACAAGTGCAAATTGTAAGGGGAGAAAAACCCTACTCTATATAAAAAAAAAAAACGGGGCAACCGCACCCACCGCCACTTTGGCTCCATCTCTGCCAAAAGCAATAGTGCCGAATACACACATTTCATGCGCCAGTCGACTCTATTTTATGTTCCTTCAAATCTGTCATAACTCAAATCTCTACATCTAAACACATATAACATTCTCCACGTGAACCAAAATACCAAAAAAAAAAAACGTAGAAACCACAGATCCAACACATGAATAAAACAAACATCATCCAAGAACATTTCAAGATCATTCCTTTCCACTAAAAATCACAAAAACCTGTAGAAATCCAATTCCAAAGAATAGAAATGGAGCATAATGACAAAACCGGACCTTGTGAAAAGTGAGATTGGAGCCACGTTCAGCAGCGAGTTCTTTGACTCTCTTGATGGCGATCTCTGAAGAATTGTCCAAATTATCCACCACTACCGCCTCGTATCCTCCCAACAGTAACTGCAACACAGTGTGACTTCCGATATATCCGGCACCCCCTGTGACTAAGATCCTGGACGGCATTTTTCTTATTGATGGAAATATCAAATCCAAGAATTTAATGCGATATTTGGCACACAAGACTGACTCTGGACAAGACTGAACTTCAGCTTAATTTAATATAAGTTCAATACAAATAAGATTCTAATCATATTCCGATTCACCTTTCAAAAAAAAAATCATATTCCGATTCATTTATCCCATGTAACGAAACATGTAAAAATATTCATCGTTTATTACATAAAATGTGCACAATAAATATTTAACATCTCACAACTATCTATTATATCTATTATATATATAAATATGTGACTTTATATGTAAATTTACTTTTATCTCCTTATTAATTACTTTCTTTACATTAATTGTTTACTTTAAATGAGTCTTTTCTTTTTTCTTATTCATATTTTAAATATGTGTGATTATTAGTATTTGATTTTTTTATATCTACTCACGTTATAATATGTTATTTTTATCCAATGTTATCTTTTCATTATGTAAATTAAATTAATTAAAATTTAGAAATAATTCATTATCGAATTGTGAATTTTATTTGGTGTCTTATTAATTTTTTCCATGTCATCATGTGACAGTTTTCTAGAATTTATGTGTTTAAATTAAAGTTTTTTGCAACCGAAATTTTTTTGCGCTTTATATTTAAAAATTATTTAAATAAAACACGGTAAAAGATCGTTGTGCTTTGAGCCGTCAATTTGGGTTGGGTCTTTTCGTTTTGGACTGCACCGCCAAACAATTTAAGTGAGTTGGGTTGAAATTTTGTCGACTCATTTAAAGGTGAGCCTAAATGAGCTCGCACGAGTTTATATTAAATATCTATATATATATAATATTATCGATTTTCAATAATGTATTCTTGATATAAAATGAAAAATATCAGTTTGATTTCAAAATTGTGATGTTGCTATGGTGGGTGTAATAATTGTCCCTGCTTGGTAGAGCGATCGAACCGTGGTGCTTGAGCTGCTTTGCGGTTTAAAAGATTTGAGTTGCACCATTACCATTACCACTAGCTATAGCTTTTGGTAAAGCGGCAAGCGCTCGGTCCTACAATTGATATCAAAGCCAAGGTCACGGGTTCGATTCCCATTGATTGCAAGGAGTGCAATTATTGGGAGGGAGATTGTTGGGTGCAATAATTGTCCCTGCTTGGTAGAGAGATCGAACCGTGGTGTTTGAGCTGCTGTGCGATTTAAAATATTTGAGTTGCACCATTACCACTAGCTATAGCTTTTGTTAAAGCAGCAAGCACTCGGTCCTCCATACTATCTTGTCCAAAAATTATGGGTTGATGAGACATTTTGGCAGTCACTCAAAATTGAGTGTCAAAGTTGACATTTGAGTTGTATTTTTTGGATTCCTGACATATTGTTTTTAAGTTAGTTTTATCAGTATCGTGAGGGGTAAATATGTTTATTACAATATATAAATATTATCATCTATTTAAATTAATATCCATTTTCATGTTTGACATATTATGGGTCTTAGTAAAATGAGAAATAATAAATTCAAACAAACGAATACACAAAAGTCTAGGGCGAAACCAGAATTATATGGTAGCGAAAATTAATATATAAATTTTTAGTGAATTTATCGATGTTAGGATATATAACAAATCTTATATTTTAATATATAAAATTTCAACCTTATAAATGTAATAAATCAAACATATATGAAATATACAAAATTTTATTACATATACAATCAAGTAAGTTATTATAATTGTATTTTATTCTACAAGAATTCTTGTCAAACTCAATGATTGTGGATTTAACATCTATTAAATCAGCAAACTAAATAGCGTGTCAATTAAACTAATTGAGTAATCACATATTCTTGAATTTCCTAATTAATTTTTTATCTTGATAATTTGTTTCATTTAATATTTTAAATTATAAGACATCGTTACTATAACTAAAGACACATTTTAAATGTTCATAAGGACTCAATTACTAACTCATATGGAAAAATATTTATCGACATACTATATTGAAAACATTCTAATTAATTCAGCGCATTTGCTGAAAATTTTCTAATTAATTAAGAAAAATTCATTTACGATAATCATATTTAATCTTTTTGGGCTAATATCATATATTTTATAAGATATTCATCGTAATTTTTTGTTTGTATGTTAATCTTTAAATCTGAATTATGATGTATATTGTATTTCTAAAAGTTCTTAAATAATGATTTAATACATTTATTCGACACTTCAATATTAACATTTTAAAATATATTAATTTTATATTGTATGCGTGCAACACTTCTAATCATGATTTTAAAAATTCAATAAAAATTCTAAAAATGAATTAGGTAGAACATAAAAAATTACACAATTAATCAAAACACAAAAAATAAAAACTAAATAATTATTTATTACCTATAAACTACTAATACCGACTTCTAAAGATTGAAGTCGGTGAGAGTGGAGATCACTATTTACTAAAAAAATAAAAAGTTAATGCTTGAATGAGTCACACTGCAAAGTCAGTTAAGTAAAAACGAAAGACAATAGATAAAAATATTTTTCTAGATATTGATTGTGTTAATTATACTTATGAGTTAATATGGATATTAAATCAACCCATCAGTACTTTTTATATGATGATAGATTGTTATAATAATTAGGGGTGAGCATTCGGTCGATTCTGTTACCGACCGAACCAAATTAGTCATAACCAGATCGAACCGAAATATTTAGCAATAACCGAATCGATCGAATTAATTTCATAACCGATGAAAACCGAACAAAATTAAAATCGGTTAATTTGGTTGGTGACCGAATTAACCGATTAGTTTTTAAAAAAATTGTGATTTAACTTTAATTATATATGTAATTTTTTTGAACACTACAGTCTACACAAATGCATAAAAACATAAAACCATATACATCACAAATTTTTCTTTAGAATTAGGCTTGATTTTAAAATTAAAAATAAAAAATATATTAAAATTGATAAATAATAAAAATTTATTAAACAATAGTATTTATTATATCGGTTAATTCGGTTAGCCGATTTCAAAATTTTGAAAACCGTAGCCAAACCAAATTAACCGATATAACCGAATTTTTTAATTTGAAAATCGAATTTCGGAAATAACCGAACCAAAATTTCAAATTGACTCGATTCGGTCGGTTAATTCGGTTTAACCTAAATTTTTCTCACCCCTAATAATAATGTGTAGTTTATATGTTATCAAGTATAAGTGTCTAATAAATTAAAGGTGACTAGGAAAGTAAAAGCATCCGGTATAAATTGTTGTCAATTTACATGAAATAGAATAATAATCAAACAACATTGTAAATAAAAAATTGCATATCATTGATTGTCAAAAAAGATTGTAATAATTGAATATTATAATAAAATATATGTATTATTGAGAGAATATGACAAATAACAAAAGAAAACAATATGATAAAATAGATATGATAAAAATTTTAGTAGTCCAAATCTTTTTTTAAATTAAAAAAATATGTTTTTTTTNATATATATAGACACACACACATGCACGTGATGTCTAAGTAAGGAAATTTAAATATTGGTCGTGTTTGCTCATAATTTATTTCTTGTCAAACTTTAGATGAGAAATTGGACATTTTGTTTGGTGGGCATGTGGCCAAATTGATTTTATTTTAAGGGTGTACTGGAAAATATTGGCGTCACCTGGAGTCAAGAATCTTGAACATGGAAAGAAATATATAATTTATTATTAATCTTTGTTATCAAATGAACAATAATAGAGAAAAATATGCAAATTCCAAAACTATCTTTGAAAAAAATCCGATCTTTTTGTTGGAACATTTCAATATAGTTGGAGAAAAATATGGGAATTCCCTTCATTTATGGCGGTTTGTCGCATAGAGAGATTCGGATTCTTCACTTTTCTTGCTTTTACTAGCTTTATCCCTATTTTTATTTAGAATAATGTTAAAAGTTCAATAAATATATAATATAGAGATATTTACAAAATTATATTACTAGATTTTGCTATCATTATATCAGATTTTGTATCTAATTTATCAAGAAATTTTGATAAACGAAATTTTTGTATTGAATTTTTTGTGTCGTAAAAATTATTATACAAATTTGGTTGTACATGTAACGTCACTCTCTTCTTTATTATCTACAAATTAATGAATATTCTTCTCACGCTATTTGGATTAGGCATCAAGATTCGAATATAACTCCTTGAGGCTTGAAAGGGAGGTGAAATACTGAAATTCCACATGCAAAGTATTGTTAAATTCCGAGACGGCTTTACTCCTTTTATTCCGTTCTTTCAAAAATCAGGCTTTATTTCTCAGTTATCGATAAATGTCAATGGAATATGATCTTTTTCTGTCTTTGCTTTCAAAAACGTCTTTCTCCTAAAGCAACTTAATGTTTCACTAGCCAACAATCATTGTGTATTCAGAAGCACATAATAATGCATCAACTATTCAAAATCACTCCGTAAAACCATTGTTCTTTAAATCGGATTGATCAGTTTGATCGACGATCGATTATGGTTTCGGTCCGAATTTAATTTAAAATTGTTTTTTACAATCAAACCCATCAAAAACCGATAAACCGATTAAAACTGGTCCGATCGGGATTTTTAATTTTTTTTAAAATAAGTATTTTAGAATTTTATTGTTTTCTCTTAATTCTTTTTTTAAAAAAATAGTTTTATATTTTAAATTATATATATATATATGATTATTTGAATTTTAAACTTTGTTAAAAATATTATTTGAATTTGTTTTGATTTATATATATATATTTTAAAATGTAAATATAATTATATTTTATTATATGAGTGTAGTTTAGATTTTAAAATTTGATAAATATATTTTTTATTTATATACATATTTAATATAATTTAAAATATACTTTTTCTATATTATATTATAATTTTATATAAAATAACATTTTCTCGGTCCGACTGTCCATTTAAAAGATGTGATCAATTGAATCTTTTTTATTCGAACTATTTTTATAAAGTAGATCGATTCTATCACCGATCCAATTATGAAAACATCATGTAAAAGTACACAGTCGTTGACTTGGGAAACTCGAGAACTCCATTTACCATTTACCAAGATTTTACTTGCTTTCATAATAGCAGAATTCACAAAAGAATGCTGTCCAGAAGAACTTAACAACAAAGCAGTATACATCATTTTATCAGCCGCTTAAGTTGCAGTCAAATTAATTTTTCCTTCAAAGAATCATGCAATTTTTTGCATTTTTCTTCTTAAGGCTGCAACGTGACTGCCGTGATGGAGAATGACTTTTCCGAGTCTAAGTCGACAACCAGTGAATTTATTCGATCGAGAAGCCAAACACCACTTGGGATCGTAATTCATGGGAAAACAGTACAATGCCCCCAAGTTCTTGGGTGACTATAGGTCCAAAATCTGTTCTGGAGAAACAGGTTCAGAAGTAAGAAGTTTTTCAGCTTCATCGTTTGCCTCAGCTTGGAATCTCCATTTCTACATCAAAAGAAAAACAAATTGATCGTGTTAGAGGGAAGAGGGCACTTTTGCTTGTTATAATATTGGTAAATAGATAATATGACATGCCTCTTCAAGATTCTCAATCTCCATAATTTGCTTTATCTGCTCGGCAACATTTTCCTGCAGAAGATAGATGGCATGGATATTTGTCAACAGTCAGAGAATTTTAAATAATAAGGTGCATTAATTTATTAATTCGGTTTCATACCACATTGCTGACGGCTTCAGCAGCAAGAACATCCGAATCCAGTTCTACTTCAATTTCTATCATTGAAGACATCTGAAAACAAAATACCATAAAAAGCTGTAAAGCGCATGCATTTTCGAGTGATTTTTAAATATTTAGATTTTTTATTTATAACATACTCTAGCATAGCTTTCAATCAGTTCAATTCGATTCTTGAGAGAACTTTCCAATCCTTCGCGTACCCTTTTGACTTTAGTTTTTCTAGCGCTAAAAGCAGAAGGCAAAAGCTAGTTAAGTAAACAAAAAAGAAGCTTCTCTCATAAAAAAGAAAATAATTGGTACTGACTAACTGAAGTTAAGAAGTGATACGTGAAAGATTTAGAGCTTACCGATAAGAAGGTTCTCCAACAGCATAAATTTTGTTCTCTAATTGGCACATACGAGCGAGCATCCAAACCTTTTTTACATTTATAAACTTAATAATTTCATCATAAAATCAAATGACCATTTCAAATTCAGCACAATGACAGGATTATCGCACAAAAAAGTTCGTTGACTCTTCGAATTACTCAGATTTAAATAAAAAAAAATTGGGTTATCATGAATTGTAAATCAAAATTCTGAAAATGATTGATGCAAGAGAGTTAGAATTAGAATAGTACCTCATTTTCCACAGCTTGCTTCAACTCTCTAATCCGAGACTGAAGTAAATCGTACTGAGACAGAAGTTGTTGTCTAATGGCCGTTATCTCAACTGATCTTTGAGGTAGCTGGAATCACAACACATATATAATTAATAAATATAGGACCAAGCATTTTCCGTTGTCAGAAGGTAACGATGCAACTCAAATATTATTAACGCATAGCAGCTCGAACATCATATCTTCAAATATTTTGCCACATAAGACATAGTTGCTCCAAGAATGATGATAGGACCAAAGCAAACTCTTGTTTGATATGAAACTATAACAGGATTTTTAAAAAATGCCTAAAAGGTCTTACACCAACTTGCTACTAGCATATGAACTTGCCTTGTTAAGTTGTGGAAGAACCAAACCACTAAATGTTGCTCCAATTGCAAGTGAAGAAATTGCGGCAACCGATATCAACTGCGGCAAGCTAGGATCTATTATTCCAGAGGCAGCATCTCCTGTGGCCAGCACCGCAAGAAGAGGAAATAATATAGAGGGATTAAATATGGATGGGCCTGAATCTTTTTGTGGGGCTCTCAACAGTCGAGATTCTCGGCCATCTCTATGATTTTTCAGGCACATAGGCTCCTCGGGGTAGAATTTGGGCACTCTTGAATTCAATTTCAATGGGCCAAATTCTCGGTAAACACTTGATGGAGCCGCTAGGACAATTGTCACTCTTTCACCTTCCTGAGCGGGTAAATCAACTGTTTCAGTGGCAAACCTGTGAGTTCTAGCCAATCCAGATGGAGTCTCCACCTGCAAAAAGAAATAGTGTACATTATTGGGATCGAACCTTGTAGTAT
The DNA here is from genome assembly GCF_012295235.1 of Primulina huaijiensis. Classification (NCBI taxonomy): domain Eukaryota; kingdom Viridiplantae; phylum Streptophyta; class Magnoliopsida; order Lamiales; family Gesneriaceae; genus Primulina; species Primulina huaijiensis. Next base: position 18,767,341 of record NC_133311.1, on the reverse strand, counting down.
CAACTAAAAAACGATGATCAGAGGTCTGAACAAAAATGTGATTATATTTAATATTAAAATATGTACCACGATGGAATGAACAGCAGCTGGAATGTTTTGCTTTAGTATCTGCAAGAATTGTAGCCCTCGTTTCCATGCAGGAACATCCATGCTGCGTTCGGTAGGAGGAGAATCCTTAGAAAAAGTGAATATCCCAGGATCAACACCATATGTATTTACATTCTGATTATTCTATTACCAAACGGAGAAAAAAATAAATAAATAAGTTTCTGGCAATTGACGATTGATATACAGACTCAACAGGTTGTGGACATGATTGATATTTCGAATCGTAAAGATGACGAGAAGAAAGTATGTAGAGGAAAACATGCTAATGAAATGAAAGAAAACAAATCAAAATGAAAGTAACCTACCCGATTTCTTCTGATTCAATGGTGAGGATGTTTCCCGAAGCTAGTTCATACTGGTAGCGGCACTTTGAACAAGACACAATCTGAAAAAATTTCGAGTGAATGTGACTACATATAGTGACAGAAAACATTTTCATTCAGCCAAAAGAAAAAGAATCTGGAGCATAAAACAAGACTCTTAACATATCATATCATGATAAGAGATAATCACACTTGCATTACCCTATTATGTTAACTAGTTCCACAGAATAACAAGCAATTTCTGCTCATTCTAAAATCTAAAGGCAAAGAGAACTGCAATGTCCATTCATCTGTGACTGTAAACAACCGACAGAAAAAGCATTGGGGTGAAGTTCTTTTGGAAGGTAATTGCCAAAATCTTTATATAAATAATACGGTAAAAGCCCATAAATGGAGGGCTATACGCTGGAAATCAGTATAGATAAAAATTATTTCAATGGTTCGGTACAACCAATCTTTATTTAAAATATTCAACAAACTTAGATACTTTAGAGTCCCGATTCACGTCTGATTTATCGGTAAATTGAATCATAAAGTAGCTAAGTTATGTCAGGAATTGAAGGACAAGCAACCAGACAAAACTGACAAATTAGCAAATTAGGATCATACTGTTCAATAAAGACCATTAGTTTGCTAAACAGTAGCACAATCATCATCTTGATCCATTATATTGTTAATGTAGTCATAGAAATTAAAGAAATGCAGTAAAAGCTTTTTTTTGTTCTCCTTCACAAACATTAAAATCAGCAGACAAACAAAAATTCAACACTGATTTTATGTGGCGTTACATCCAAAAAGAATCTAGATATTTCAAGAGTATTAGAATAATGGCAAGAGTTAGCATACAGACAAATTAAATGTATGTACCTGAATACCATGCTGTGGTTGAGCAACAGCAGCAGCAATCATACAAGTTGGGCATCGAACCACCATTCCAAAAGGAACCTGCGTGTTAAAAATTACAAGCAGAAACATGCAATTACTTCCATAAAAAACACAAAAACGTTGAAACCAAATAGATAAATATTTCTAAATGATCTAACATAAACTGCCATTTGTGGTTTCAAACATATGACTAATTGAAGATCTAATTGATTCACAAATGGCAAATTTCATATAGGGTCCTTCTCTCTTAGTCTGTAGATTGATCCAAGTTCCAAAATGTCAAAGCTACAGACAAGTAACAATTTTAGATATAACATAAAACATGTCATTGTGTCATCAGCACTCATTACATTTCTCTAAATGGAAAGGTAAAAGTATACATAAAGTTGTAAAAATGTACACTAGGAAAACACTATATTCAATCCAAGAACAAAGACCAGTCTACCATATTTCTCACTTATCAATATGACCAACAACAGAATGTAGGTCGTCCAAAAAAGTTGTAACAGGCATCAAATTGGTTGCTTCTGCTAATTCACCCTCTACAACTAACAGTCTCAGCAAACAGATTATATCTCATAGAAAAATATACCTCTTCACCGGGTGACACCCCCACTCGGCAAACACAGTCAATTATTCTTAGGGCATCTGAGACCCTTAATAATGCAGCGAGACCCTTGACTAGTAATGCATAAGTAACTACATCGGGCCTAGACCACCTCCATCTTTCAACTGATGCAGCATTTTCACCCCATCTTGCACCTTACAACCAAAGTCGTGATGTCCACATGGGAAGAATCAACAATGAGAAAGATATAAGTGGTTGCAACAAGCACAATTCAATCTTCAAAAGCATGAGAATAGATAAAATCATTTCAAAGAAATGACATTTCAATTCTTTATCTGACTGATCAGAGTATGGCGATTCTGTAGTTTTTATCAGAAATCAGAATGGTTTTCATTTTTTGGATGCAAGCATTCTCATAGGTCCTCTCTGCTTATTTAAGTTCACTAACTTGGTGGGAGCATAATTTGAATCCCAAGAAAAATCTTACAAAAGAATTAACACAAAGCACGTGACTGCAAGAATACCATGACAGCATACATCTAACTATCAACACAAAAACATTCATTCTACAACAAATAGAGCGAAAAAACTAATCAACAAAGATATTTCCCAAAAAGTTTCACTTAAGAAACCAGTATTCATAAAAGAGCTTATCGAAGTCCCGATAATAACGCACACCTACCCATACATACACACAAGCAAAATTATACCGGAGCCAAAACTCGAGCGCATGGACCAAAAAACAGAGAGAGCCAACTCAGCATTGCCACGATCAAGCGCAGCAGAAAGAATCAAATGACAATCAGAAGCACTCACAACACCCCAATTCTTCCGACTCTCTTCCGCAATCAAAGCCAGCACCTCACCCGCATCCTTGGCGGCAGAAACCCGGCCCAACAACTCGTCAACCAACAGATCAGATACCAACTTCCCTCCCTCAGATGACGACACTGGATTCGTAGCTTCCGTAACAAGGTTCTTAGAAAGACGGAAACTTGAAAACGAATTCGGATGGCTGTTCTTTGTGGGAAAAAGAAAGCAACAGTGGTGGTGTTTTGGTGGGTAGGAAGCAGGAAGAGGGAGTGAAGGGGAGAAGCAGCAGCACAATTGAAGAGTCATGTGCGTTGATTTTCTGGATATAAACTTGGAGCATAAGGAAGAAAGAAATGGTGGGATTTTGGGACTTGAACGGGGCAAAACAAGAAAGAGAAGGCAGATTGTGGATGAGGAATGTGAGGCCGTGAGGAAGGCAAAATGAAAAATTATGGCGTAAAATGAATTAAAAAAAGAAATAAAATGGAGGTGCGGGGAATCGAACCCCGTGCCTCTCGCATGCGAAGCGAGCGCTCTACCATATGAGCTACACCCCCTAATGATATGATCTATGATTTAATATTTACATAATATATTTAATAAATATGACATGTAATTATGGATCGATTTATAAATTTTTAGTATGAGTAGGTAATATATACATGTTAAGCATTTTATGAACAAAGTAGAGAATTGACTTTAGCTAAACCACATATCAAATTATCATTTGATTTGATTCGGTTCGGTTTAGTTTAGTTCAGTTCAAATAAGGGGTGGATATGAAATGTTGGTGACAAGTGATCTAATCTATTTTGAGAAGACATACTTTAAGGAATTGTGAACTTTGTTTTTTAATGCAATGGGGTGAGTGATTAATTAAATATCTCACGCAGTCGGTGGGATTTTGGTCTCACCCTTGCAATTGTCAACATTTTTTACAAGCTTCTTCTTTTTTTTAAAAAAAAATGGAAATTCTTAGCATCCCGATGGTAAAATATATAATGAATTCGATTCGTGTGTTATAATAATAAAAATTAAAAAAAAAAAAAGAAATTGATTTCATGTGATATACTTCATTTTTCAGTCTCCTCTATTTCTTCCTTGTTTTCTGTAATTTGATTATTTTTTGAGGGGAACACTTTTGTTCTTCGTTTCTTGCTTGAAAATCAGCTTTCGATTTTGCCCCTTCAACGATCTTATTATGAATTTCAAGTTTTTTTTATTAAAAAAAAGTACATTTTTCTAGGTATAATGATAATAATATAATGAATTAAACTTATTTTCGAAATGAAACTCTCATCTTGTAAGCGGATGGTGATAGAATTACTCCTTAGCTTCACCCATTTTTTTTTTGAAAAAAAATAAGTTTAATGTTGCATTTGAATTGATTTTTTTGATTTAATTTGATATTCATCTTGGTTTATTTGAAATCTATCATAATTATTATTTATTATTTGAGATGAAGTTTATTCGAAATCTACTTGAATTTTATTAATCCAAGCAAAATATAAAATTGAAATCAATGGATTTGAAATTTATCAATCCAAACACAAGATAGGAGATTTAATGAAAAACATATAGTTTATTTTAAGTTTTGGATATGATCACAAAGGTTTAATTCAAAACGAGATAAAATAGACAAATTTAATAGTGGGGATTTAATGAAAAAAGATCAACAAAACTACACAAGCTTTATATAAGAGATTGATGAAAAAAAACAAAAAACGAAAAAATGGAGGATATGCACAACACTAATCGACCACATTAATACCCAATAAATCATACATTTTAAGTAAAAAAAAATAATAATAATAATAACTCCACTACAAATACGTCTCATGTCTACATATCATTAAACACATCAAAAAAATTTATACAAACCCACAAAAAGAAAAGAAAATTATGAAATAAAAATTTAATAAAGATAACTAAAATAACTTAACTTATAATTTATCTAGGTGATGTATCTATGTCTCCATTATTCCATATCCTCTTGCATTTCTTCAACAATGCTATCCAAACGAGGCCTCCAACCCAAACCATTTTCCCTACTTCTTTGTATCTCTTTCAAAACATCCTCCAGCCTTTTCCCTCCTGTATTTTTCACCTCGAGCAAAAGCCAATCCAATTCATCCTTCGTCAGCACTATTTTTACTCTGGTTTTCCCACTCTTCTTGGCTTCGTTGTCACCGGAATTCGGCTCCTTTTCGTGGAGTTTCTTCTCTTTTTGTGGGGTTTTCTTGCAAGAATTCATGCAGTTTCCCATTCTTTTTAGTGGGATTTTGTATCTCTCTTGGAGAAGATATATGGGCTCGTCTTATTGTTTGATGAACAAAGAATGAGTTGTTTATTCAGTCATGGAGTAGAGTTGATAGGAGTGGTTATGGTGCATGTGAGTGTGGGGGCAATACTCCCTTTTTTTTAATAGAATTTTTAAACACAATAATCAATCAACCTTTTTTTTATTGAATTTTTAAACACAATAATCAATCAACTCTTATTGATAAATTGTTCGTGTTTTGTTTGGACACATGTGATCTAAATATATATAGAGAAAGAGAGACAAATAGATATATAAACAAATACACTATTTCAATTTTCCCGTAAATAGTGGGTGGAGTTGGAAATAAATCGATGTGTTAAAACTTGATTCTACGCTACATCGGGTGAATTTCGCCGATAGATTATACACCACCGTACACAATACATGACCCACACCAATCCAAATGTAATAGTTACATCAGGTGAAATTCGTCCGATGTAACATAAAATCGGCCACTATATCATCCCATCTGAAATTCTGAATCGATTTATTAATATACTTGAAAACACAAGAATGAAGTTGTTATGACTTCAATGCAACACTGATGTACGCAGTAAATCTCAATGAAAAAGTAAAGAAATCTAAAAGTGGAATTTGACAACATATATTTTAAATAATTTTCTATCCCGTTTCCAAGGAAGAGATAAACCCTTGTCAATTAAAGTTCAAATCTTTACATCTCGACCCCACGATAATTGGATTATTATCATTAAGTAATCCCTAGGCTACGCAGTTTACCAACTTTTACTGTAGAACAATGGTGCACATGAAGAAGTTTTAGTGTGAACTCTTCGAATTTTAGGGATGAAATAAAATATACTACTTGGACCTTTTCTTGCTAATATCATTGTCCTAATATAACAACGCATCGGTACAAAAGAGATCCCGCAAAATTTATTAGAAAACGATATCGAATCTTGCTTTTTTTGCACCTTTTACATGTACGGACTCACTGATGTTTTCATGTATTTCCTGACTCTTTTTTGTATTAACAGTTTTGGTTGATGAAGATCAAGAACGTTCTTAAGCGTACAGTTATCGAACGATGACTTATAATACATCTGACGCCAAAATATCAAATCTATTACTAGACTTCGAGTTCGAGACCCAATTGTAACAAATTTATCTTCTAACTAAAAAAAAAAAGAACATTATCGAGCCTTCGTATTGGCATAAGGTGCTTTCAAAATTACATTTTTTTGGATGTAAGCATGACAGCATGTGACGCGCGTAGTAAAAAAAATTAATATATAACACGTAAACATTAAAAAAAAAAAAAAAAAAAACAGTAATCTTTATTTATTTAGATCGGAAGGCTGTGAGTAATCGGTGATGACAAATGCATGGTCAAGATTATAATTATTATTTTAATCTCAATTTGTCCTGACTAACGTGATTTTTCTTCAAATGTAGCTGTCTTGGCTTTCGAGAGAATCTACAAATAATTCTAATATTTGTCATATATAAAATCTAAAAACAGATTAGTAAGCAAGCATTTCTTATTTTTTTTAAAAAATATATATATATACATAAAAGAATGGAATTTTGTTTGAATTCTTTTAATAAATATATTGTTTAGCATTGTTAATATTATTATTTAAGTTACTCTTAATACAAGAGAATTGTTATTTGTATTTAAAAATTTGTCATCCACACTCCATTTTTAATTTTTTTTAAGAAAGTGACAAAAAGAACTTCTGCTATATTTATTAATGATAAATATTAGAAATTAACATAAATATATATTATATGCTAAATACAAATATGTTTAATAGTTATTATATTTTTCAATATATATTTTAATGAAGGTAAATATATAGATTGTGTAAATATTATATTTGAAACAGAAATGAACACATATATATGTTCTATATATATTATTATATTATTCTTGTTCAAACTACTAAAATTATTGTTTTAGAAGAAAAATAATACTTTATGTCCTAAAAATCATAATTTAAAAAAAAATTATATATAAGATGATTTAAAATTAAAAATAACTGTCACAAAATTTGAATGGCCTAATTAATTTTTGTATAAGGGTTATAATAACAATACTAAATGTCTTTTTATTATTGTTTTTATAATTCTTTAGTTAATAAATATCATATACTACAAGATTTATTGTTATTATCATTATTATTTATTTTATTGGTAGTAATATTATATTTGATGTTGATTAGTAAATCTTGTTATTATCATTATTAATAAAATTATTATTATTTATTTTATTTGTGGTGATCTTATATTTGATGTTTACTAGTATGTGTAAGTTCCATATGTTGACTAGTATTTATAAGTTTGGAACTTCNAACTTCATTGAAACATTTAAATTTGTAAAAATTCAATTGTATATGATAATTGGGTATTTGGGTAGGGTATGTGTATCCGATAATCCGATGGGTATTGGGATGAGGATGAAATTCAATACCCGATGTGTATGTGGATAAATTTAATAAATGGATATGAGGATGGATGTATGAAATCCGACCCATACCCTACCCATTGTCATCCCTACTTCTTAGAAAACTAATATTATTTACTGAACTAAATATATTAATTATATACTTAATTTATATATTAAATAATACGCACAAAGTATTAGTTGTTAAGTCGAAAAATATTAATTGATAAAAATATTTTAAATTAGTTGTTAAATAATTAAAATAAAATTATAAACTAATTACTAAATGTCCCTCCCTAATGATGGTTGATGAAATAAATAAATAATAAATATTACCTAATTAAAAGATCATTATGGCTGTAATTTGAACATGAATGTGTGTTTGATTATCATATAATTTTATTAAAATAGATGAAATTCAGTTGTTCTAATAAATTCATCATTATTAATATTCTGATTATCTTATACTTTTATTAATGTATAAAACTTATTGTTATCATATCTATATTCATTGAGTTATTTCTGTAGAATCATTATTTCATTTTAAAATCAATGTGCATATTAATTAGACTATTAAATGATTAGTTAATAATATATACTTTTAAATATTTATATTAATTATAATAATTTATATATGGTTATTGGATGACGATTTTGAAAAAAAAAATATTATTTATAATAATTTATGTATGATTTTTTCAATAAAAATTTGAAATTACTTTTTGGCAGGTGGCTCGCTAACCCCTCAACTCGTGTCGTGTTGGGTTGGGGTTTTCCCAACCTATCAAGTTGGTGGACTAGTCCCGTTGACGACTCTAACTAAAACTCACCTTCAATTTTGTGCAGGAGAACATTTTTAAAAATTTTCTAAAATAAATTTTTAAAAATCTTGCTATATTATCTTTGCAAAAAGTGCTAGTTTAAAATGGATCTTCATGGCCAAAATAACCACGTCTCTCAGTATGAATAAAAGTTATTTCTTATTTATAATATCACCATGATGTTGGTTTGTTGAACTTATGTTGTGAATTTTGGGAATCAATTGCGATCAAGAACTGATGATTGACACCGATCTATTCAGAGTCAAGAGTACACACAGATGATGGAAATCAAATGCGCTTCAAGAAAGGTAAATCACACAACCAGAAAGATCATGCCTGAGAGAATGCAGGAGAGATTACGAGTGGAGGAAACTAATGCGCAATAAGGATTATGGTTGTATGAGTTATCAAACGGACGGA
>NC_133311.1:18370363-18458449 GCF_012295235.1 Primulina huaijiensis | reverse complement strand
TATATAAACTATTGATTTTTTTATTGGTTTTATAAAGAAAGCACATTTCCATCCTTCACCTCTTATCCAAATTCAATCCTTTTCAGTTTTTATTATTGTCTTTTTCATTAATTTAATATCCAAACCGAAATACAATTTATATACGTAGTTTTTGAATATATTTATCAATTTTTTAGATATTCTTAAATTTACTATCCTGCAATTATAAATACAACTTTAATTATGAACTTTTAAATATATTCCACTGATATTGAAATAAGAATGAACAAATCAAAAGCATGCACTTTGTTTCTATGCAGAACATTACATTCTCCCTTATTCAAAAGCCACAGTTACATTTATTGTGAACACCTTCAATGCATTTCTCATCTGTAACTTAACATATTCCGACGTCGGATTCAGTATATTCCGGCAGAAGGATAGTCCTGAGGCTCGAAGACACGGTTATGACAAGTCTTGTCACAAGGGTAAGGACAATCGGTATGCTGAAACGGGCTCCTGTCGTAGTACCAATCTCCAATTGCTTGAGCAATTGTCTATATGAAGAAAGTGTTTTTTTTTGTGTGAATGCACTCATTTTCGCCAAAATTTAAACAAAAAACGGGAAATAGTTGTGTGGAAGTAGTTCATAGATTTGTATAACCTTGCCATTTAGTCTAGGTGAGTCGCTTCTGAGCCACGTTTCTTGTGTTTCGGTTTGGCAGTGAGCGTAGCAGGAGTTTATGTAGTATCCTCTTGTAGAAGAGGGGCCTAATCCTGTCAATGAGCTCAAGAACTCCGTATGATAACCTAAAAACATGTTATATCAGATACAAAGTCATTTGATATTGAAAGATTTATGTTTTTAAGAAGATAATTCACTCTCACTAGGTAGACTGATCAAATCCAAAATCAATGAGGAAACCAAAAGTTTGCTACCAGATTTGTCTGGTTTGACTCCTCACCTGATGAAAGATTGGGGGACCAAAGTTCTTCTGCAGTATGATACTTTGTTCTCGTTTAATTTCAACAAAATTTAGATGAGATTAAAGTTGTAGATTGAAATTCATGTTATCTGCCGTGGAGTCTTGAAAACTAAGGAAAAGTGTCTCTCCATGATACTACTCTAGTACTATGTACAAATCATGAAGAAAGAACTGATAGATTATGGCGTAAACCTTGCATGGTTTGGAGTTGAGCAGATGAACATTTGAGAATGTCAAGCTTACAGTTGTGCCAAAGACCATGAGGATCAGCAACTCCAGGAGCCAAAATGTTCTTTATCTGTTAACACACATACACTTACTTATGATTGACATAAAAATAGCGAAATTTAACCATCAATATTTTTACATATCTGGTATCATGGGAATATAGACTGACCTGCCATGAATCATAGGCTGCATTCATAATGAAAAGGGGCGTTTGAATTCCTTGGGCGACATATTGCGGGAAAAAGCACTGAAATATTTTCTCGCAATATTATTTAATTTGCATGAAAATAACCTTGCACATGTTAGTTTCTTCTTCGCAGGGGAAGTTTTACTGAGGAAATGTGATCATACCAGGCCTGGGCTCAATCTTGAGGTACACGAACCGGGCAAATTCTTTGCTGATCCCTAAAGTCACATAAAAATTAACAAGTTACGATCACAAAAAGTCGAAAATTTAGGAAATTCAAACCTTACATGAGTTTCAACAACTTGACTGTAGAAATCTTTAATATGCTCAGCTCCAGAAACATCCTTCCTGTCTCAAAAAGTGATTGAACATTGTTGCCGAGTTTAAATTATTTCAACTTCTTGAGATATTTAAGTTGATGCAAAAGCTTACGCGTTTATAAAATAACCAGCATCCGAAAAGCACTTCACTTTTGTGCTTGCAGGAACAAGAGCCCTGAATCTATCACAGTGAAGAATCGATGTCAATCCACCAGCTGAGCATCCAGATAAAATAGCCTGAATGACCATTAAAAGGAGGATCTTTATGTATACTATTCATTGTATTGTGGAAAAATGGTTGATAAGTATGATTAATCGTAATGATCAACATTACATTTTTCGCGTATTTCATTCCTTTCTCCAGTAGATCCTCAATTATAGCAAGGAAGACCCTTGCTCCCCTGTAGTACAGTTTAGTTGCCTGAATAAATGTGAAACATATCATATGTGCATGTACCGGTGTTCGGAAAATTCATACTTTAATCAACTTGGCAAATTTTTATGATTTAAGAAAAATCATGTAGAAAAGCTTACAGGATTTACTGCTTCAATGTCACCAGTGAATGATGATCCATCACAGTATCTAACCTTGACCTTATTCCAGTCATAAAAATCTGGAAATCAACAATAGACCATATAATTAACTCGGAAAACACCAAAAAACACTCAAGGCATAGTAGGCTTCTAGTAAATGAAATATTGAACTATACCAGGATTAAACTGTGCTTTGTTGCTCAACATCCCAGAAAAGGAAAGGGTCTTGACCATTTTCGTGGAGGAGCCTAATCGGGTGCTCTTTCGAGCTAGGCAAGTCGTGGCATTGTTGCACCATGCTCCTCCCTAATAGACCCAAAAGTATGCAAACAATTTAGACTCATTTTCTATCCCAACTTTCACAAAACTTCAAGAAATATTTCATACATTACGTGACAGAGATCAATCAAATACGATTTTATCTATAGACAGTTCATTCGGAGTTGGATCAAGAAATTTTGTCTGATGGTTTATGATGTACTTTTTGCGTGAACTTGATTTACATCTAATTAGATTCTGATCCGGCCACCATACAACTACAAGAACTAATCACATTATTGGATGAACTACACCAATTAACCTCAATCTGAATCAACCAGTTGTTAATCCCAGCTCCAAATCCCGCAGAAAAATGATATGCTGGTGGACTCCCATCCAAGCAAACTACGAAACAAGACCACAGAAAAAATAAATCATGATAATAATTAAGAATAATAAAAAATTTTAATTCCATTTAACATTCTTACCAGCTCCTTTTGCCACAGCACTCTTGACATAAGTGATGTCAACATTGTAGCATTCAATTCTCAGCATAATCAACACAAAAACTAGAGTTTGCAGCAATCGCTCAGACCTTTTGTCCACCATCCTGTCAAGTTTCACTGTTTGTTTATACTCGCGGATAATAATAATTATGGCAATGACGAATCCAAATCCCTTGGAAAACGTACCTCGAATGAAAAAACTCAATGCCCAAGTTCAGAAACTTTTAGTTTCCGAGCTAAAATTGACGATAAAGTAAGAAAAAAACAGTGGTTTCAAACTATGTATGATAACACCTTTTGAACAAACTTTAAGTCCATGTGGGCACAGTGAACCCGCCGACAATTGTGTTTTCTCCGCTGGATTTTATATATACACTTAACCAGTATATATTTTCTTTAAGAAAAATGTACAATTGAGTTAAAATGTAACATACCGTGTAACCCAATTTATAAACGTAACACAACTCATATTTTAATGTGAAGACATTCCAGCACATATAACCCACTATGAGCAGAACGGGTGGCTCAACTATAAGCAATCCAACGCTTAACGGTGAAATCAGAGCTCTGATATCATATTAAAAATGAATAGAAAGCATTTGATATCTAGATTCATTCCTCCATTCCAAACTCCTCGAAAAAGAGGGAAAAATATTTTATACAAAGAGAATCATTTCTAACTACCTCATTTACAAGCTGGAATACATTAACTTAAAAGTTTTCTCGTTTTGATTGATATATCTTTTGTTTTATTGATTTAAAAAAAAACGATCGGTGTTCATTCCACTCATGTGGAGCCACAGACGAATCTTATCAAAGTACGCGCTCGGCATTGAATGTGTAACGTTGAAGGGTGGGGAATAATTGAAGGTAGGACAAAATCAAACATTATGATATACATTTTAGTATGTTTTTTTTTCACCGAAAAATCTAGAGGTGTCAAGATCAGATCCGATTCATACACGGTTCAATCCGAAAAAAATCATGTTTGAATTTGGGGTTTTTGGGTTCAGATCAAATCGGGTTGGACCCGATAGCTGACCCAAAAAAAATATAATTAATAAATATTGTCTATATTTTTATATATTGTATGTCTGAAAAAATATTTATTGTATATTTATATCATAAATTTTCATAATTTAATATTTATTTTGAACATTTTTATTTTTTAAACAATTGTTTACTTTCAAATTTAAATCACATATATATGAGGAAAATTTTGTTATTATGTGTTTAAATTAATTTTTTTTAATTTTCTTTAAAAAAATAAAAAAAAATTCAAAATTGGGTTCGAGTTTGGTTGAAAGTTTTCGGATTGACTCGGCTTCAAGTTCGGGTTCGGGTTGGACAATTTTTGAATAATACTAACGATCAACCTGACCCAACCCTCCAAATTGATACCTCTAAAGAAATCTGTATTTTATTTAGCGTAGAATCAAATCAAATCTTGAAATATGTATGAAAATGGGTAATTAAGCATTTTTCGAGTAATGATGTTTGGTGGAAGAAACCAATACGAATGGTTAATTTATAAATAGAATTTATTTCATTACACAAATGTTGACTTGAAATTTAAATTATGTGTAGTACTTGATAAAACATGAAAGTTATCGTTGTCTTTAATAATGGACAAATCATTGTCTCCTAAGTTATAATNGAATTTTTTTAGAAAACAATTTTATCGTATTATTCTTTGAACTTTCGTTTTTTTAATTATAAATATTATAAAAATAATTTTCAGTTATTCTTTTAAAACTATATTTGTATTACATTTTTAAAAAATAAATAAAAAACGTTTTACAAAAATATTATCCAATCACATACTTTGATTTTTTTACTCCTAATATACTAAAAACGCCTTTAAAGTTCCTATCAAACGAGACCTATATCTATAATTCTATACTATTTTATTAAAGTTGAGGACATGATAGTAACTACTCAGGAATGATACCAACTTTTTCTTCCAATTTTACCCTTATATGATACTAATATTACACTTTTGTTTGTTTTTTTTAAAATTTCAACCCACACTTTTATTTTTATTTTTTTATTTCAACAATTCAAATATCAATTTAGTCTATCTATAATTTGTCAAATTTCACTTTAGTCCATCGATAATGATAAAAACGACCGTATACACACGTATCGCGTATGCAGAGTAACTATTATTTATTATGTGAGAAAGACACTATCAACACCCACATCAGATGTTCAAGTTGGTGGAGTAAATGAATACGTGACCAGATGATTACGAGTTCGATTATTTGTATCAACATTTTATCGATCGAATTTATCGTATTAGTTTTGTCTATTGCGATCTTGCAGAAATAGAAAGCCACTTTTTAGAGTAGTACAATCCAACATATACAAGAACAGGATAAATACAAATTAGCATAGATATTAAATAAATAAATTCAAATAACACGTGTAATTTTACTAAAAAAAATATATTACAAATTTGTTTCTCCTAAAATAAAATTAACAATCCTTCAAAAAAAAAAATTAAAATTAACAATCTATTATTTGTATCATAGTTCTTTTTGTTGCTGTTTTGACTAAATTCTTGAATCCTCGGAATATTTTGCTTTGGCGTCCCTCTAATATAAAGTGATTATGGACTTTTTCTTTACAAATTTCGATAACTTTGTAATTGAAAAAATTTATAATTAATTTTTTAAGCATTGATGAAAAGCACGAAATGAAAATTATTATGATTAAAATGATAAATTTTTTTATATTGTTTTCAAATGAATGTATTTGCGATTTCTATTTATATGCATAACGACGGATAATAAAATAAATTTCCGTAAATCGCTCCATTGATTACAGTGTAAAACCTTTTTCATTCAAGCAATTCGATACACAGATGAATCTTTTCAATACACAGATGAATCTTTTCAATATTTGCCCATTACATTATATTAAATGTTTGATACGATGGATGAGATTCAACGTTTTTATATGATCTAAATCTAGCTCGAGTTTTAAAATAATTAAAACAAAAAATATTTATGTTGTTTTTATTTTCTATTTTATCGTCTTATCATACGAATCAATCGGCACCTAAATGTGTAAATTGACATACATATGATCATTATGGAAAGTAAAGTAATTGTATTTACAAGTAAAGATTGCAAAAAACTAGTAAGAATCTTTATTTTTTATATAAAGTTACAGATGTCAATGGGGCGTGTATGGCTAAACCCAAGACCCGTCCCATGAAGAAAACTTGGACCCATTACCTGCCCCACCTCGGTTAAATATTTTTCGGACTCACCCCACCCCGAAAACGAAATGGGGCCGGGTAGACCCGCGAAACCCGTGAGACCCGAATTTTTTTTAAATGAAAACAATAATCTTCTTATCACATGACTGAATTATGAAACAAACAATCCTCTAAATACAACACAATAGAAAACTAATTCATGTCTTCGACCACACTTAATAATAACAAACGAATTATTTTCACGACATAATGAATCACATAAAAAAAAAGTTACTAGCTCTCCAATAAAAAGTCTTGACATCCTCAAAAATAAGTTATAACAGAACTTAAACAGATCAATGTAAAATCAGCGGGTAAGCAATCTTTCAGACACATTATTCAGGATCATCTTCCTCTTCATCAAGAATGGTGGGACAAGTTGGTAAATTACTTGAAGAATTACTTACAAATTAAAGAGAGAAAGTACATTGAAAAAATAAAACTGTAATTTAAAACCGTAAAAAAAATGTAATTTAAAGAGAGAAAGTATAGTAACAAAATTAAAATGAAAGTACAATGACAAAATAAAAATGTGATTTATTTACCTTCCACGTCACCTCACAACCATCTTCGCGAGCACATCAATTTATATCCACATATATGGGGCGGGTATTATATGACCCATGACCCGCCCCATACCCAGACGGGTCTCAAAAATTGGACCCGAGACTCGCCCCATACCCAGACGGGTCTCAAAAATTGGACCCGAGACCCGCCCCATGACCTATTTAGTATGCCCAAACCCGCCCCAGATGGGGTGGGTCCTATATAAAGTCCAAATGATCCAATCGTAAGAGGACCAATTATATCGACATATGTGTTTGTGGTGGTGGTGGTTTAACTAAAGTAGGTTTTTCGTGAGACGATCTCACGAATATTTATCTGTGAGACCGGTCAACCTTACCGATATTCACAATAAAAAATAATACTCTTACCATAAAAATTAATATATTTTGATGGATGACCTAAATAAAATATCAATCTCACAAAATATGACTCGTGAGACCGTCTCACACAAATTTTTGTCGTTTAACTATGCATGATTGAATCAACCAGTTTCTACAATTATCTTGTCCACACCAATTAAATTAGACCAATTATAGAAGCAATAACATAATTCAAGAAACATTATGATCCATAAACCCATAAAACATGGGAAATTGTAGTTTTGTTTTTAATATTAGAATTGTATTATTTAGATTATCACGTTGTTAGATTTATCTTTAGATTTTTAATAATTTTAGTATTTTTTCTAATATTGATATGACACTCACTGCACATTAGCATTACATCGACGTAACATCAACCACATCGAAAAAATGAATAAATTTCTCAAAAAAAATATGAATAATCATAACTTATTAAAATTGAAATTTCATCATTTACGAAATTAAATATAGTAAACCGTCGAGATAAATTATAAATTATTCAAGTCCAAAAGTATAATTATTGTATGGCCCAAAACGAACCAGGCCCGATAGAAAGCCCAAACTCCAGGATACTTTCAAATTGAAGCGTGTCATTCGGCCGCCGTGTTACAGCTTAGCATATTGCATAGCAACAGTTGGTAAAATATCTGGGATGAAAGTTATGCTCAAGTGCTGTTTCTTGCTTCCTCGTTCAAGGTATTGGGGCTATTTGTATCCGCAGATTTCATGTCCATGGAGCATATATATTACAGAGACACTAAATATTGAGTTCACGTGTTTACTGAATGTTTCTTGCAAATTCATGTTATGTGATGCCCCGTTCTGGAGAAAATTTTATTGGGCGTTTATATGTTTTCATGCTTTTATTCAAAGTGAATTGATTTTATGGTTTTCCGGTGACCCACTTACGAAAACCTGAAATTTGGTTGTTAAAAGGGCCCAATTGCATGAAATAGATGGTGGGATATCCTATTTTCGCCACCATCTTCTCTTGTTTTTTTGAAAATATCTGCAACTCTGAAGTTATTTTGATGTTATGGAAAATGGTTTGAGTGTGTTTTTCCAAAGGGTCCAGCCTATGTGGGAAAACCTTGGCAGGTTGAGTGTGGGTGCGGCCATGAGCGTGGTCAGGCAAGAAAGTCAATGAGGGATTATTTAATGTTAACTGGGGACATTTTAACTTCCTTGAAAACCCTTTGTTTTGAAAAATAATCCTCCCTATGTAATGAAATACATTGAAGAGGGTCACTTTTTAAATGCAAAGTTCACCAAACACAAAATTTTAACTCCCCTTGACATAAAATTTGATCTTCTTTTTTCGTTTTTGAGATTGGGCGCAGACATTTTGTGGTTCTTTGACTTGCAGAGTAGCTTGTTACATCAAAATGAGTACGGCTCCCGAACCAATACGTCGAAAATTTGTGCCAGTTCAGCAGAGTGAAACCATATCGATCAACAGACCTGCTGGTTTGTATATTACGTGTTCTTGAATGAAGCATTCTTTTCTTTCACTTATGTGTGGATCTCTTCTGTTTTTCGGTTAGGCAATTAGAAACCCATATATTTTATGACCATTTTGCTCTGATACCTTTTAATGATCAATGTTACAGGCTTCAAATTCCGTTTGGTGTCATATAATATTTTGGCTCAGGTATACAGATTTTATGTTGCTTAGGTCATTGGTTTGTTCAAAGTCAACTAAGTTGCATCTCGTTTCTCTTTGATTTATTTTTTGATGCACTTATGTTAGCTTTTAAATTGCATCCTGAAATTCATGAATTTAGGACTAAATAGAGCACTAAAGAAATAAAATTTGGATTTCCATTGAAGATTTTACCTTCTTTCAACATTTTTTATGGTATTGAAGTTCTTTTGTTAACTTTAGTGGACAACAGTATCAAATTATGTGACCTCCATTTAAGGCCTTTTTGAGGGAATTAGAGAGAATAAAATAGTTACTAGATATGTCTTTATAAGGTTGCAATGAAGTATTGTTCCAGGTTTCCAAATATGAGGCTGAGTATATATATCGAATGGTAACTTATTGTGTTATTGAACCATCTCTTCCCTTCTCCTCAATCAATTCTATTTATTTTATTTATGATACAATAGCTCTCAATGACTTAAAAAGGGTTCTCGCCTTGTTAAATTAATTGCAGATGGCATATTACATCACTTCTCTCTATGATTTTAGTTTTCTTTGATGCTTTGCCTCCTTTATATAGTTATTCTTCCAATTGACTATATTCTATAATTATTTTTTCAGGCATACGTGAAGAGTGCCTTCTTTCCTCACTCACCAGCACCTTGTCTGAAGTATGAACTCCAATGCCAAGACTATTTCCTAATGGACAATTCTTATATCGTTTAAGTTGTTCCATCCAACTATAATTTACACGAGTTTCTGCTACAACCATGGAGTTTATAATATTGTACTCATGGAGTTTTTACTAAATATGTCTTTGAGTGTATCTCTAGGTGGAAAGCTCGTTCTCAAGCCTTATTAAACATTCTCAAGGGCCTCGAGGCAGATTTTCTTTGTCTGCAGGTTTCTATTTCCTTCTTGCACCTGTTATAAAAATTCTGATGGCCTTAGATGCAATACTTTATACTGTTTCACAATCATTTTTCTTTCCCTTATTTAAAGAAATATTTCTCAGGAAGTTGATGAGTATGATACATTCTACAAGAAGAATATGGAGATCCTGGGCTATGCAAGTTGCTATATTCAAAGAAGTGGGAATAAACGCGATGGATGTGGAATCTTTTATAGGCAAAACAGGTGTGCCATGAATTTGAGAAATATATTTAAATTTGGTTGTATAGTCTATAACTAAATATTATTTGGGACCGGATGGATAAAAACCACTTTAGTTTTACAAAATATATGATATCAAAATTACTCGTCAACTTCATCGTTCCAATAACTCAAATAATTGACAAACAAAAATGGGATTTGTATTTCCGAAATACCATCCACTACAAAATATTATTTTTATTGAAATGTGGTTTTTCACCTAAAAATTTAGTGTGCAAATCATGACATCTGGATTTTTTTTTTACAACAATCTTGAATGAATTCAAGGGCATTTTCTATGGTAAACTAGCTCTCTTTGTCTTGTTATTGTAATTAGTGCAGAGTTGGTCGTCGAAGAGAGAATTGAATACAATGATCTGGTGGACTCAGTTGGAGATGAAAAAACCCCATCGTTGGATAAAGTGGACAAATCATTGGCTGGTGATATTGAAGATGAATCCAAAACTAGTAATTTGAAAATTAATTTTTGTCTTTGATTTATCTTCGTGTTCTTTTCCATGTGATTTCCCTTTTGTTTTTAAAGAGCCAAATTTCCTTTTTTGTATAAGCTTTGCCCGTAGAGAGGCTTCTTCAGTTATCCGCTTTTTAATTTTACTTTATATTCAATGCAGCTGAAAACAAATTTATTAGTCCAAGTTTCACTACATGAATTTTGTGATCAGCAAATCAAATTCAGGTGTGGAGCTAAAAGACCCTCAAGCAGACCGTGGAGATCCTAACGACCCTCGTGTGAGATTAAAGCGTGATTGTGTTGGAATAATGGCTGCCTTCAGACTTAACAGTCCATCCAGCAATCATATTATTATTGCCAACACTCATCTATACTGGTAATCTGGTTATTCTTCATGTATCTTCCCCATCCACAACTTACATTCCTCTTGGACATATGTATTGGAAAACAAATTATTTTAGTTAAAGGTAGAGCCGGACACAAAGAGAACAAAATAGTAAATTCCAATCGAATTAAAAAAATTCCAGTTTCGTGTGTAATTTTTCTTGAAATTTCAAGTTTTTTCTTCAAAATACACCAAGTCGCCTTCTTTGATCCAAATTCTTGAGTCTAGCCTAATTAAAGGGTACTAATTCTCTTACAGCTTTTTACAAGGTTCTCTCTTCCTGCTTGAAATTTATTCATTAAAAAAAATGTCCATAAATTTCCAAGACTTAACTATATCCATCCAAATTGCAGGGATCCCGAATGGGCTGATGTCAAGATTGCGCAGGCCAAATACTTGCTTTCCCGCTTAGCAAAATTCAAGAAATTGGTATCAAATAAATTCCACTGCACACCGCCGATAATAGTTGCTGGTGACTTCAACTCCATCCCCGGTGATCAGGTCAGAAATATTTACCATATCCTTCTTCAATAATTCATTTAGACTGCATACATTGATCAAATACTTTTCAGGTGTATCAATACCTCATTACAGGCACCACTTTCTTGGGACAGGGAATGGCGGACGACAAGCTGCCAGTTCCATTATCAAGTGTATATGGATTCATTGGAGGGGAACCTGAGTTTACAAACTGTACACCTGGTTTTACTGGTACTCTTGATTATATTCTTTTTACCCCTGTTGGAGATGTAAAACCGTGTAGCTATCTTGAACTTCCGGCAGTGGATTCGCCGGATGTTGATGGTGGATTGCCGAACTACTATCATCCAAGTGATCATCTTCCCATTGGTGCTGAGTTTGAAGTTTTCTGAGGCGTAGAATTTTCTTGGAGTGATGTGTAAGCCCAGTGATGTCGAGCTCTCTTGTTGGTCGTATTTTTAATTTATTTTATTTGGATTAATGGCAACTCCATTAGTTTTTTATATTACATGACTCGAAAGATTTTTCAGTCAGTTCCCACAAAAAGTACCAACTTCTCTTCAAGAAAGTTTGCCAAAAATGAAATACCTAATTTGTTTGAAATATGGGATATCCGATACTAGATCTAGCAGGAAAATTGTAGTAAAAAATTCATTTAGTAAGACAAAATAAATGAAAAACTATACCTTTTCTAGGTCGACAGAGAGTTTCGTTCTTTGTAAGAAGAGAGTCTTGCGTTCAAATTCAATGTGTAATTGAGGCAAAAGTTACTTAGAAGTTAAAAAAAAAAATTTAAATTAATCGGTAAATCATATTTTGTCCAATCATATAATTGGAAACTAAGTTGAGGTAGAATCATATAATTGGAAATTAAGTTGAGGTAGAATGAGTCTAAAAGAAAATAAGCAACCTGTACTTGGACGTGCTACTACTTATCAAACTTAACCATGCAATAAAACTTAAAACTAAAGATAACTGCGAAAGTAACAGAAACAATATCTCTTAATCAAGTAGTGAAATTAACTAAAAAAACATAATCCATAATTTATTACAATCACATCGAATTACTAAATTCAAGATACAGTTTATGCAAATGCACTAAACATGTACTTATCAAAAGTGGATCATCATCATGCTCAATCTGATCTTGGAGCCATCACGTGTAACTGCTAAATGAGTCGTCACTAACACATTACTCATCAAGACGTGGACCTAGAATGTCCTGGATCATCAGAACCCTCTCAACTGGTCAGTCATTGTGACTCTCGATCCTCACCTATCAACGAAAAAAAAAGGTTGAGCAACCCCATACAACAGGCTATCTCATAGGATATTGGGTCAACATGATAATGTGATGCAACATACTATTATGTCATAAGCATGCAAAGAATATCAAGTAAAATGCTAATATAAGAATGTATATTATGTCGGTAATCTCAATTACATATCTCTAAACATTGGTCTAGAAATCCTAAGCTTCGGTATAGACAACATATTCATCATACTAGTATTACTAACAAATCATACTTCAACTTCTATAATCAAACTCCAACTATAACTAATGTTGCAGAGCTATACATGCGTCCGTCGATAACCCTTTGGGGAAGATTTTCTTCACTGCTCACTCCAAACGCTGCTATTGTTGGGGAAAACCCATAAACCGCAGAATCCATCATGATAAATCATTAAGAATTTGACTGAAAACTTAAGCGGAAGCGTACCTGATGCCATAATCCTGAATTCTTTAGAACGTGCCTTGATCTTACAGATCTGCGCGCTCTTTCTTTGAGAGAATCCTTTAATTTTCTCTTCAGAACTATTTTCTTAATGGGAGAGAGAATAGTGAAAGTGATAACGCGAGATCTGGGGACCATGACCCATATATATAGATAATATTATCATTATCTTCTGATATTTCTGTTTTAGCCCATCATAAAAACAGAAATTACACTTATGTCTCTACACATTAAAGGCCCAACAACCTATCAGATACATTAAAGCCCAATAACCCGAAATCTTATTTGATCACTTTATTTTGGGCTTAACTTAACAGACAACCCACACACATAATTATTCACATATAAGCCCATATAAATTAAAATTGATCCAACAATCTCCCACTTGGGCTATATGTGCAACCTTATAATTATGTTTGTGAAATAACCTTACGAGCTCAAAATTGTTGTCATTCTGAAATGTATCTATAACCAATCCGGTCCATCAATCACATCAACATAGGATCAAAGCAGTCTTCGCTACACTCTAGGTAGCTAGACCCATCAATGGTCACATATGCCAACACAACTGAATGACATGGATCATGAAGTGGATGTGTATCATGGAAATTTCATGCAATGTGACCGTAATATGCCTATTTCCAACTGGTCCTCCCTAAACTTTATTGAGATCAAACTTTAAACCATAATCAGAGAGTAACTTAACTTGAAATTTATTTCTGCAGAAAATAAATTTACATAATTGTAACTGAAAATGTCTACAACTGAAAAGCATTTAAAATAACAAACTCCCACTAAAAATGAATTTCCTCAATTGACATAACACCCATACTAGCAATGTGCTCATGAAACTGTTTGGGTGGGAATCCCTTAGTAAGCGGATCCGCAACCATGGAGTTTGTACCGATATGCTCAATAAACAACTTTCCACTCTGAATTCTTTCTTTAACAACCAGAAACTTGATGTCAATATATTTTGACTTCGTCGAGCTCCTGTTGTTATTGGAATACATAACTGCTGATTTATTGTCACAATGTAACCTTAGTGGCCTTTCAATGCCATCAACAATGCGCAGTCCCGTGACAAAATTTTGCAGCCATATTCCATGATTGGATGCCTCATAACACCCTACAAACTCAGCTGCCATGGTGGAAGAGGCTATAAGTGACTGTTTAGCACTCTTCCAGGAAATGGAACCTCCAGCAAGGAGATAGATGTAGCCCGACGTAGATTTCATACTATCTTGGCATCCAGCAAAATCGAAGTCAGTATACCCAATGATCTCAAGCTGATCCAACCTCCGATATATGAGCATGTAATCTTTTGTTCTCTGTAGGTACCGTAAGACCCTTTTGACTGCTTTCCAATGTTCCATTCCTGGATTACTTAAATATCGTCCCAACATTCCTGTCACGTACGCAATATCTGGACGTGTACAAACCTGAGCGTGCATCAGACTCCCCACTGCAGATGCATAGGGAATCTTCTGCATTTCCTTTTCCTCAAAATCATTCTTTGGGCATTGTTTGAGACTAAATTTGTCTCCCTTAGCCACAGGGGTATCCGTTGGTTTGCAATCTTGCATCCCATATCGCTTGAGAACTTTCTCGATATAGCTTTTATGAGATAATCCAAGAATACCTCGAGAGCGATCCCGATGTATCTGAATACCCAGTACAAAAGATGCATCACCAAGATCTTTCATCTCAAAATTCTTAGCTAGAAATCTCTTGGTGTCATGCAACAACTCTATATCGTTGCTTGCGAGCAGGATGTCATCAACATATAAAACCAGAAAAATATACTTACTCCCACTGAACTTATGGTACACACAATCATCGACCAAATTCATCTCAAAACCAAACGAGATGATCACTTGATGAAATTTGAAATACCATTGTCGAGATGCCTGCTTGAGCCCATAGATAGATTTCTTTAATTTGCAAACCATATTATTTGTGTCTTTGGACACAAAATTTTCTGGCTGCACCATATAAATCGTTTCATCAATGTCACCATTTAGAAACGCCGTCTTTACATCCATCTGATGAAGCTCAAGATCGAAATGCGCCACCAAAGCCATTATAATCCTTAAAGAGTCTTTCGAAGAAACCGGAGAGAAAGTCTCTTTATAATCAATGCCTTCTTTCTGTGTAAAGCCTTTAGCGACAAGATGAGCCTTATATCTTTCCACATTGCCTTTCGAATCTCTCTTGGTTTTAAATATCTATTTACAACCAATGGGCTTCGTACCTTTAGGCAATGGGACAAGATCCCATACGTCATTGTCCTTCATGGACTTTATCTCCTCATTCATGGCATCATTCCACTTTTGAGAGTTAGAACTTTCCATGGCTTGACTGAAGTTAATAGGATCATCCTCCATCAATCCAATGTCTGCCTCATGTTCTTGAAGAAATACAATGTAATCATCTGGCACTGCATTTCTCCGCTCTCTAGTGGATCTCCTTAATGGCATAGGTTCTGGAGGTGCTTGAGTTTGTTCATCTGGAATGGGAAGATATTTAATATTTTCTTCCTGTATTGTGTCTTGGTCAAAGTGAGGAATGTAATCCTGATCAATTTCCAAGACACCTGTGGGAATATTTACATATTCCTCTTCAAAGACAATATCTCTTACTTTATCTCCCCCCGCAAACTCAACATCCTCAAAGAACCGGGCATTTCCTGACTCAAAAATCGACTTACTTGTGGGATCATAAAACTTGTACCCCCTGGATCTTTCAGAGTATCCAATAAAATAACAACTAACCGTCCTTGAGTCCAGTTTCTTTTCATTAGGCTTGTAAGGCCTTGCCTCAGCTGGACATCCCCAAACGTGCAGATGCTTAAGAATGGGCTTTTTACCCGTCCAAAGTTCATAAGGGGTTTTGGTCGCTGCCTTAGTTGGAACCCTGTTAAGGATATATGCTGCGGTCTTTAGTGCTTTTCCTCAGAGTGATTCTGGTAAGGTAGAATGACTGATCATACTCCTCACCATATCTTTAAGCGTTCTGTTTCGTCTTTCAGCAACACCATTCATAGTGGGCGAACCCGGCATAGTGTACTATGGGACGATACCGCATTCCTCTAGGAATCTTGCAAAAGGTCCTGCACGTTGTTCACCTGAACCGTCATATCTACCATAGTAGTCACCACCACGGTCAGATCTAACGCTTTTAATCTTTAAGACAAGTTGATTTTCAACTTCAACTTTATAGTTTTTGAACACATCCAATGACTGTGCCTTTTCATGAATGAGATAAATGAAGTCATATCTTGAAAAATCATCTGTGAACGTTATAAAATACTGTTGACCATTCCAAGAAGCCGAAGGGAATGGTCCACAAATATCAGTATGTATAAGTTCTAAGACGCCTGAACACCTGTTGGCTTCAAATCTCTTTTTGTTGGTTTGTTTTCCCTTTATACAATTAACACAATTTTTAAAATCTGTGTAATCTAAAGGTTCGAGAATTTCGTCTGACACAAGTCTCCTTATTCTCTTTTCAGAGATATGACCCAGTCTTTTGTGCCATAACGC
The DNA here is from genome assembly GCF_012295235.1 of Primulina huaijiensis. Taxonomy (NCBI): domain Eukaryota; kingdom Viridiplantae; phylum Streptophyta; class Magnoliopsida; order Lamiales; family Gesneriaceae; genus Primulina; species Primulina huaijiensis. Next base: position 18,441,842 of record NC_133311.1, on the reverse strand, counting down.
AACTGAATTCTCATTGGTTAATTTTCTTTTAGTGCCTCTACTTGTTTGCAGGGTTTCATTAAATAAAGCAATAACATCCAAAGAATAAAGATTATCGTATCCTGATAAAGAACCAGAACCAACCAATTTTGAATCGAGAAACAAACTGAATATTCCATTTCCAAAAGAACAAGAAAAACCAAATTTGTCCAATGCAGAAATAGAAATCAAATTCCGTCTAAAAGACAGTACGAAAAATGTTTCATAAAGATCCAAATATATTCCAGTCTTTAACAATAATCTAAATTTTCCTATTGCCTCAACTTCAACTTTGTTGCCGTCACCAACATAGATGAATCTTTCAAGATCACTTGGTTTTCGGCAATCCAGGCAACCCTGCATAGACACACTGATGTGAGTTATTGCACCAGAATCTATCCACCACGTGTGTCTAGGCACTGAAGTTAAATTAACCTCAGAACAAACCATATTCAGAAGCATACCTTTCTTAGCACGCCAAGCGTGATAATTAATGCACTGCTTCTTCATATGCCCATCACTGCCACAGAAAAAACAACCAGAGCTTTGAGAATCACTAGGATTCTTCTGTTGTTTCTTCGGAGACTGTGTATCCGCAGCTTCTTTACCCTTCCTTTTCTTTCCTTTAACCTTCGAAGTAGAGGCATAATGAGTACTTTCTGTCTTATCTTGCTTCAACCTTTCCTCTTCCTGGACACAGTGTGAGATGAGCTCATTCAGAGACCAAGTCTCTTTCTGACAGTTATAGCTCACCTTGAACTGGTTAAACTGAGAAGGAAGAGATATCAAAACCAGATGCACTAGCAAGTCCTCAGAGAGGTCAATCTTCAGTGCTTTCAACCTTGAAGCAAGATGAGACATTTCCATAATGTACTCCCTGATGTTGCCCTTACTCCTGTACCTCATTGAAACTATGCTTGCCAAAAAGCAACCAATTTCAGACTTTTCACTTTTAGCAAACCTCTTTTCGAGGTCTTGAAGGAAAGCCTTAGCCGTAGCAATGTCGCTAGACATTGTGCCCCTGAATGTTTCTGGAATGGCCCTCTTCATGATCATCATACACATGCGATTCGATCTCTCCCACCTTTCAAACTCCCTCTTTTCATCAGAGGTACTCTTATCCGTAATGACGGGAGGAGAGTCAACCCTTATCGCAAGGTCCAAATCCATGACTCCGAGAACTATCAATAAATTCTCTTGCCATGATTTAAAATTAGAGCCATTTAATATAGGAATAGAATTTATGTTGGAATGAATATTTGCAGGAGTCAAATCTGAACAGAGAACAAAAAAAACCAAATATACATGCTCAACCAAATATCCAAATAAGTTAATCAATAAATTCAAACAATGTAAACTCCCATAAACAGAATATCGAACACTCTATTAATGTTTCATCTTTGGACAAAAGATTAACTTGTAAGTGATATCCTGGCGCAACAGTCAAACACTGATAGTAACTATCATGTCAAATAACAATCTTCCTTTGGGCCGATTTATTATTCACATGAAAAACCGAATAACTATCACATGTTTATCACCACAAATGCATATGTAATTATATTAAATATTAACCTTCCTTTGGGCCGATCAATATTCATATAAATCACATATACCCAAAATCCTTTTGTATTTCAAAATAAAATTAATTTTCATAAAAGAGGTCACTTTGGCAACATTTTATTTCAATTAATCAATTTTAAAAATACATATAAACTTATCATTATTTGAATTAATGAATATTTAACCTTAACCGAATAAATTGAACCCAAAAAAAATTTTTTTTTTTAAATTTGTTTTAAAATTTGGAAATTCCGTACGGGTCGGGTCGACCCGGTTCCGTACGACCCGACCCGAGTCCGTACAGGTCGGGCCGACTCGGGTCCGTACAACCCGACCCGAACCCGTACGGGCCGACTCGGTTCCGTCCGGCCCGGCCCGAAACCGTAATTTTTTTTAAAAAAATTATCCAAATTTTCGGTTTTCTCTAAAATATTTTTTTTTTTAACAAAAAACTTGAAGGAAAATCGAAATCTTATACCAAATCCTTAAAATCTTCAACCAAATCCTTTTTTTTTTTAACCAAAAACTAAAACTTTAAAAGATTTGATTTTCATCCAAAATATTTTTCCAGATCTGAAACATATAAAAAAAAAAATTTTCAGATCTGAAACCATATCAAAAATTTTTCAGATCTGAAGTCATATCAAAAAATTTAAACAAAATTTTCTTTTTTCAGATCTGGATCCAAATAATATCCAAAAACTTTAAACAAATCTTAATGATTCAAGCATGAATGACTCTGATACCACTTGTTGAGGAAAACTCATAAACCGCAGAATCCATCATGATAAATCATTAAGAATTTGACTGAAAACTTAAGCGGAAGCGTACCTGATGCCATAATCCTGAATTCTTTAGAACGTGCCTTGATCTTCCAGATCTACGCGCTCTTTCTTTGAGAGAATCCTTTAATTTTCTGTTCAGAACTATTTTCTTAATGTGAGAGATAATAGTGAAAGTGATAACGCGAGATCTGGGGACCATGACCCATATATATAGATAATATTATCATTATCTTCTGATATTTCTGTTTTAGCCCATCATAAAAACAGAAATTACACTTATGTCTCTACACATTAAAGGACCAACAACCTATCAGATACATTATAGCCCAATAACCCGAAATCTTATTTGATCACTTTATTTTGGACTTAACTTAACAGACAATCCACACACATAATTATTCACATATAAGCTCATATAAATTAAAATTGATCCAACAGCTATCACTCATGGAATCACTTCGTAACTCTTCTGACTGATAGATATAATTTAGAAATCACTAAAATATTGGTTAGAAACGAGAGAATACTTCTCAAATTCGTGTTAAATTCTGAATTTTGAATAACCTATTTATAGATAGAGTTTGGACTAACCGATCCTTAGTTCGGAAGTTCGGATGGTCCGAACTGTATATGCATTACGTGTCATGCTCGTTTTAACACCTGAGTGGACACTTGGCTTTGGAACGTCCGATCTAGGGTACAGAACGAGTAATTTGCTACGTGTTGACGTACTTTTGACACGCAGTCTGTCTTGCTGGCTAGTTTGGATGATCTGAACAATCTCAGTTGGGTGGTTTGAACTAACCGGCGTTTAATTGCTCAAGTTGATCGTTTAATTGCATTTTAATCACACTTGAGCAATATTTTATTCAAAATAGTACTCGGGTCATTACAAAAAAAATTGAAAAACAAAATTTCTATTTTCTTATTAAATTCATTCAAAAAATACTAACACATTTTCTAAGATCTAATTAATAGAAATATATTAATAAAAAAATGTTATTAAATATAGAAACTAAATTATATATTCATGACAACAAGAAAACAAAAAAATGAAAGGAAGTTTATGTAATTTCCGAGACGTATAAAGATTTTGTTACGTTTGACTGTTTGAGTTATATTTTGTCATTTCCACGCCCCAGAAGACCTAAAGACTCCTTTTTTTACCATTTCTCCAGCTCGAAAATCGACCCATTTTCTCCATAATACTGTAATTCCGGCTGGCATTGTGGGGCAGTGGCGAGTCCAAAGCTCCCATTCACCGACAGAGCCCACACCTTTTATTCTTGTCCTAAACTTTTCTCATCCCACTCAAAAAATAAAAGTCGATAACTTTTTTATCATTTGATTCTTCTCCCAGTTCATACTTTACTTGCCCGTGTAAATTCAACCTCTTTCATCCTGCGCAAGAGCAGTTAGTTTATGGTGGCCCTGCACGTATGGATGCTATCAAGAAGCAAGCGAGTAAACTAAGAGAACAAGTGGCTAGGCAACAACAGGTATGGTGTTTTTGTCTTGTTAAAACTTTCGTGGAGTTCATTTGAACTCTTGAATTTAAAGCACGGAGATGTCTTGCTGAAAGAATCGAATTGTTGAATGAAATTCTTGGAATTTAAAGAAAATAGGAAACTGGTGTTGAAAAGTGAAAGCTAGTGAATTAAGATTCTTGGGCTTTTATTATGTTGTTTTTGGAGATGTCAGATGATTGATTTTTGGCATAAGGTAACAGGTTTCGAAATCGCAGTTTATTTATTTATGTGTGTGATTGTGTGTGCTATGGGGTTTCGCTTTCTTTCTGCGCCGTGTGTATGAGATACACTTTTGGATGCCACCTGCGTCTCTCCTTTTTGCAATGCTATCTATAGTTGTGGGATCAAGAGATTCTTACGAAAAGAAATTGGAATCTTTTCTAATGTACGAGGACCACCAGAAACAAGGATACGTGGAATTAGTTATAATTTTGGGTTTTTTTTACTACTAATATTGATGTTAGATGGATGAGTTATGCCAAGCACAGTTTTTATGAGCTTAAGTATGATAACCGATATCCATACTAGGAAAAAATCGTATTGGGGGAAGGTCTAGGATTCGATGTCCTGGGATATGTTATGCAAGTGTTGACACAGTCACAAATTACTGTTTGGTACCCTTATGTTATTTTACCTAGCAAAGGACTTATTTTTCCTTCATTTTGTTTGAATCCATGGTATCATTTTACTTCAAATTCGTCGTACTCTTGTAGTGAAACAAATTATAATTAATTATCTTTGGGTGTTAAGTGCTCTACCTTTGACCTTTGTGTGTGTACTATATAAAACATTTATATTGGCCAGAGACGACGTCCATAAGAACGCATTGATATGATGTCTGGTGCCCTTTTATTTTGGATGCAACTTATTTACTTTTTCATGGCACTAGATCCTCCGATTTTTTTGAAACTAAGCATGAACCTTTACGTCTGTTTTTTTTAAATATAAAAAAAGTTGACAATTAGTCTTGTTCATTTACCTCTCGTTTGTCATTCTACTTATACGTGGAGGAATAAGATATGGGCCAAATGAGACGAAGGGGTTAGATGAGACAATTTAATAGATTCTGTGGTAGCAAAACTTGTAATTTTAGAAAAGAGCTGAAAATTTCAAAAAATAATTCAGGTGATATATCCCTCACCCAGTCACCCTTCGCTGTTGCTAGATCCATCCCTCCCTATGATAATAATCATTATTCTATTTCTGTTTGTCTGCCCTAAAGGATTTTTTTTATTCCATATACTTCCAACTTGGATTGAACTACTATTGGTCTTCATTCTTTGCGTCTTTCTTGGAATTTCGTTCTGTAATCATCAATCACGTAGGTAGGCTGATGATATAAATCTTAAATTTTGTCGTTGTAAAAATGTTATCCTTCTTTGTTGGCAGGTAATTCTCAGGCAACTCGGTCAATTGGGCCATGAAGGTGTTATGATTGATGAAACCGACATGCATTGTCATCAGCGGCTACAGAATTTATACAAGTCTACCAGAGCAGCCAAAGTAAATACACGGGGGGCTTATTTTGTTACCCGCGATCTTCTGTAGTGGTTTCTGAATCTAATGAATCCTCTTATATAACTTCAGCAGTCACATTTAAGGAGCTTTTTGTTCCACAGCATTTCCAGAGGGATATTGTCCGTGGGTTAGATGGCTTCATCTCGACGAGCAAAAAACAAATGGTGATAGGTTTGTAGTCCTATGTTTCTCTATTCAATTTCTCTGATGACAAGGGGAAAAAATAATTTCAACCTGAATTTGTAGCCAGAAAATTGGCTGAAGATTCTTGTAAGTATGGCATTGAAAATCAGGATTCTCCTCATGCCCTTGCAAGGATCGCATTGAATTTTGGTACCTCACATGCCTCAATTGAAGATCATAGAGAAACAATGCTTGGAATTCTTAGTTATCAGGTAATGAATTTAGTAAAATTGCGTGTTAATGAAATCTCGGGCATCTTAGTATTATTATTTTATTTGGGAATGGCATTTGCAGGACTTAACTTTATAGAAGTGCTTTCTATTCTCGGTTTAAGGTCAATTTGAGTTTCCATAAACTCGATGACCAACGTTTATCCATGGATGTATGATTATATGAAAGAAACACCATTGGGGAGTACCTATTTGCCTCAGAAAGGGGGGAAACTATCTTTTCCCAATACTGATGAGATTAAATAATTTTCCATGTCCACTATTTCAACTCTCTCCGTGGTGATTATTTATAGGTCGTTGGTAATATGAAGTGCTTGTATTGATGTTATGCTTCCACTGGTTTTCAATCTAGAAAAAGAGAACTCAGCCTTTTTTTTAATCAAAGGATTTCCTCTTTTTGAACTGGATTTTCCATTTTTCTTTGGATATCATCCATGTCTTGTTATATTTTAGTGGTTGTTCAAGTTTATTGTATTCTCTAAATCTATCGTTGCAACTTGCTTATCTATAGGTTTCTGAACCACTTCGTGCATTGATGAACGGTGCTCCTTTGGAAGATGCTCGCCATTTGACTCACCAGTATGATAGAATGCGCCAAGAGATTGAAATTCAGGTTCAATGATCATTAATACTGTAATACTGTGAATGCATCGTGTCTCTAAATTAATGATATGCATAGCACGGTTATTTTTATATATTATATCATTGTCAAAGTAGGGGGTATTAATTATATGCATGGCACGGTTTATTTTTAAATATCAAAATTTTAATATATTATATCTTTGTTAAAGTAATAGGTGTGATAGAAAACGAAAAAAAACAATTATTGCAATAATACTATATAGATCTAATGCTTCACTTCATTAATACAGTGAGTGGCATTATTGATTATTGTTGAGATACCGAAAATAGGACAAATCCAAAGATTAGTATATGCCAATACAGTACATGGAGCAATATTTTTGGAAATTAATCACTGTCGAATTAATTTAATGGTTTAATCTTCTACTTCCTAAACCCCATATAGGCAGCTGAAGTAATAAGAAGGCAATCAAAGTTCAGAGATTCTTCTGCAGAAAGTGTCCTAAAACTTAAAAACTCTGAAAAAAAGTTATCGGAACTCAAGTCTTCTATGTTGGCACTTGGAAGAGAAGCTACAGCTGCTATGTTGTATGTAGAGGATCAGCAGCAAGAGTCTACTTTCCGAAAGATTCTTTCCATGGTATATTTGAAGTCATACTTCTTTTGTTGGTGTAGCATTTATATGCAATCTTTTTGGACCCTATTAACCTTGAATTTCACAGTTCAAACTATTGATTATTTATTATGTAGTTAACTGGCGAAGTTATTTTATTTTGATGTTTTTCCTTGATCTGATCTTGTACTTGTTAAATATTTTTTTCAATGTGTGCCAGCTGTAATTTTAGATACTTTTCTTTAAAAAATTATGCAAATGATGAAGTAAATATGTTCAGAAGAGAAGATTTATCCCTTTTTTTTGCATCTATTATTTCCTCGTATTCAGTTATTCATTACTTTTTGTGCCTGACGAGGCCTGTGTGGAGAGGTGGACAGCGGAATGGTAGTTGATTTGATTCTTAGTATGTGTTTATGAATAGAAATTCTCGAGATAATGGCACTTCAATAATTCCTAGAATGTCGAATCATTTGAATGTTTCATAAAATAATGGGATTACCGGATCTCTTTTTAAAATTTTGATGGAAACTTGATGCATGCTTTGTCAGATCCACTCTAAATATTTGCATTTAAGCAGATCTAGTTATATCTCCAGTTTTCTCGAATTTTTTTGGTTGTGGGATCATAAACTTTAAGCACACAGGTTGATGCTGAGAGATCTTATCATCAAAATGCAGTTGCCTTATTGGAGAAACTGCTTTCTGAGGTATGCAGCCCCTCGTATTATTCAGGTCAAACTTCAATCATTTATCATGATTTTTACTTTCTTTATTTGTTTTAACTTCATTGTTTGTTTTTAGATGATTCTCGAGGAGCAAACGGATGACTCGTCTCTACAATCCCAAAATCCATCGATCAAGGATGACATTTCACCTGTTAATGAGGAGAAAGTTTCAATAAGATCCAGTAGCCAAAAGGACGAGGATAAAAATTATTCCTATTTTCTTGCAAAGGCTAGTTACTTATCACTGTTTTGGCTATTGATGTATTTATTGGGAAGTTTCTTGTTTCTATTATACCCCGGATACAGATGAATTTTCTGGCTTTTGTATCTCTTTCGAATTGTATGCACGGTGGGTGTCTTTACTTAATTTGGTTCTTGATATTTTTTGTTATCAGGTCATACACCCCTTCGATGCTCAAGCAGATGGTGAGCTAATACTTGAAGTTGATGATTACGTTGTAGTTCGACAGGTACCTATCCAATGCTCTTGTGTTTAACATGGTCTATTGTAACACATGGTATTACATCCCTTACTCCGATGGCCTGAAGTTTCGCCATATGTCCTGTTTAGGGGAGCAAACAAATGAATTGAGTTGAATAGTACTCGTGTTTTCATTTTTAAGTTTCAGCTTGAATTTTTTTAACTAACGCAAATATTAGCTTGCAATTCGAAAATAAAGGATCAAATTATAGCTTGAACTGGGGAACTTGTTTTGACTTTTTGTATATTTATGAAGTGTTAATAAATATAGCAAAGCTCACAAGCGGCTCAAAATCCATCATATAAAGTAATCTTTGAAGTTGGCTTGAAAATATTTTCGAATATGCTCGAGATCGGCTCACATTCCATAATTCGAATACTAGAAGGTTCAGTTTGTTTGTACTCCGACTGCTCTCTATATCTAGAAAGTGATAATTTTACTTGCAAATGTTCCAATGATCTAACTCTCACTGCTTAATTTTATTTGATCATCTTGCTGGGGATATATTTGTTTACCTGAATTTGGAAGGTGGCTTCAAATGGTTGGTCGGAAGGCGAATGCAAAGGTAATACAGGATGGTTTCCCTCTGCTTATGTAACCAAGGGAGAGACAGTTCCAGCAACTAAATCATCGGAAAATGAACTTCCACAGTGAAAATTGGACATTATGGTTTTTGTGTTTCTATTTTTTTTTGTATTTTATTTTCGTGAACGTGGGCTGAAAGGAGATATTCTTGAAATTTTCTTGAGGTGATGTGTTGGCGTTTATAGATTTCTCCTCTATGTTTCATATGTTTGTATTGCAATATCAACCTTTTAGTTGGTGGAATAAATTAAATTTTGCTATTTTAATTTTATCAATAAATATTAAATTGTATTGAAAAAAATCAATCTATTTGGTTCGACTTATTTCTTTATAAAAATAAATAAACCAATTTTTTTTTTTTACAAAAATAAAATAGAACCAAATTTCATATCAAGTCGATTCAATTGGTTATTTTAATTTAATAGAAATTTTTATAAACGCTAATTTTTTATGGTATTATTTTTTGTTTTGTTTTACATTTTTTATTATCAATATAATTATTTTTAGTTTATTAATTATTTGTGACCATAATGTATTTGATTTATTTGCTATACGTATAAATCAACAATAGTTTTTTTTAAAAAAAATCGAAGTCTTCATATCTATTAAGAATTTAAAAAATTTAATGATTTTAAATAATTAAAGAAGATTATAACTTAGGATTTTTTTTTAAAAAAAAGTTGAGGATGGACCGGAGTCAGAGAACCCGGTCGGCCGGCTAAATTATTTGTATCATTTAATTTAAAGTTTTTTTTGATAGAATTAATTTAAAGTTTCAAAAACGAAAAGTTGGTGAAAAATCCTCAATCAAAATATTTCTTTGGGTTCACTCTCTATCTACAAAATTGTGGTACTATGTCATACAAAATGAGGTACACTTCATGTAGAAATGTGGTATACTTCATGTGGAAATGTGGTATTAAAAAAGTACCTACAGACTGAACACAAAAAAAATCGACAGCTGGGAGTGAAGTCAATTGCCCTTTTTAAAAACCCGAGAAATACGCAAGTTGTACGGTCGCATAAAAATGTCTGTGGTGAGTCTCTCTTGTCTTCCCCGACTCGTCGGTCCGAACCCGAATAGCAGACCATTTACATATCCGTATTGGAACCCGTCTCGTATCAGGATCCACCGTTTGGGCTGTCCGCTCGAAGCCTTCTCTCCTGAACTCTCTCAAGACCACCGGAATGTCCACGCGAGCTCGCCGGGAGACCTCCTCCGGCAGCTCTCGCTCTCTTCCGTTCTTTTGTTTGGGCTGGGACTCAGCGGCCTTTGGGCCTTTTCATCTCCAGCTCTGGCCCGAATTGCTCCACCCTCAATCGCTCAGCAGCAAGAAACTGCTGAAGGTATAATCGTTTTCCTTTTCTAGCTTGGAAGGTGTTGTGACTTTTGCTTTGTCGATCGTACACTTCTTTGGGGATGGTGCTGCGGTGCGAGTACTGATGGAATTATTTATGTTATTATGCTTTTGCGAGTGTGTGTATGTGTGTGTTTGTAGGAATGCCCAAAGCCGAGCTAGGGGGTTTGCTTTATTGGGTTGGATTTTCTCATGCATTACTTGTACCTTGTTTGCTGTGCTTGCACTGAAATTAAGAGCATTTTCATCTCCACTTGTACTTTGCGGAAAGAAATTTCTGCCAATTTGTAATGTGGGCACATACTCACTGGTGCTACAATGTGTGCATGCTCATGAATTTATGCAGAAGATGCATACATTCACGTTATGTAGTTCTGATTTTTTACTTGAAAGAATGATAAAAAGTGGTTGTGTGGGTTCTTTATTTTTCTTCAGGGGATCATGTGGAAATGTAGTCCAGGTTTTTTTGTCTCTTGGGGTTTATGATCCATTTCTTCATATACAGATGGCTATAATGTAGAGAAATTTGCAAATGTGGAGAACTTTGAAGATGAAAGAGTGAAAGCAGCTTTTGACCTCTGGAAATCGAAAACGTATGCTTTGACAGTCCCTCTGAAAATTGTTGCTTTGGAAGGCTCGCTACCTCCCATATGGATCCGTGTATGTTCTATATTTGTAATTTAATCTTTCAAATTTGTTTACCGGAAGTAACTTCTTTTGTCTTATCACACTGTTTTGAACGACTTTATTTTTCTTCCCGACACAAATGTTGCCTTTAAGATTCCTAAGTGAGAGAAACACCCTTGACTCGATGAACAAACACATATTGCCTAGAATACAACTCACCGTTATGTTAGAAACTGCCATATTTGTCGAGCAGATCTATATGAATTAGCAAATCTATCATAAAGTAAAAACAGATAGGGAGAGTTGGAAAGTTAGCAATTATGGTTACCTGGTTTGAGGTTTTGCTGCATCCAAACTTGGCGGCTGGAGGTTCTTCTGTTTTTATGAATCACGTGGAGGAGGAGAAATGGGAAAAGCTATGGAAGGCATTGTAATCAAATTTAAAATCCTGTCTTTATTGTCAATGGTGCTTTACCACTCCCAGCTTCCTGGATAATTTTCTGCATGTGGATGTGCAGATGAAATTTGGTACTTAATTGAAATCAGGCCCAAAATCACATTTTGAAAATAAAAATATCAATTTTTTTTAAATGTAGACTGTAGTCGCAACTATTTATTCTATTTTATCCCCATTGGTACTTTTGCCAAGTCGTAAAATTTGCTTATGCCCTTCTGAATCATATTTGATAATTTACTTCCTGGAAATCAGGAATTTTTACGGTCCCAAGGAAAGAGAGTGAAGCTCCAACCAGTGTTTCGTCGAAGCCTGAAAGACATTTTTCATGAACTTTCTGATCCACCTAGCAAACGGAAAATCAACCCTAAATCTGCGGCTGTGGCTGATGTCGTTGCTCTTGGAGATTCATGGTTAAACTTTGCAATCGAAAAGAGTCTAATTGAGCCCATGAAAGGACTGGAAGAAAAAGACTGGTTTAATGATTTAAGTGATAAATGGAAGGTACTTACTGTAATCATATAATCATTTGTCCTATGTGTGAAAACCGAAGAATAATCTAGGTGAACTCAACAGATTAACTGATACCTTGTATGCATATTTTTAAGTTGAATTTTCCAACTGAATATCTTCTCCAATTCTGCAATAACTTCTTCATCATACTATGGTCTCATGTGCTGACTTGATAATCAAGAAAAATGCATGCCTTTGGAAGTGCATTTGTGTGGTCTTCTTTAATTCAAGATAGAAAATATAGAAATGAAGAAGAAAAATGAAAGGAGTGTATAACTAAAAGAAGTCCAAAGATCATGAAGAATGAAAGGACTCATACAATTTCAGCCCTTGTCTATTTGAAGTTCTTGGTGACCTTGACTCTGTGCTGCTATATAATCATCATGCTACATCACTTCTTGTTCCATTGTTTATCCGTGAATTTCATATGTTACCTTATTATTCCTTTTAGTTCCATTTGATATGTATGGTGGATCAGTCCTGTTTTACTTTTGAAATAATCTCAGGTATATTTGCGCAGGAGCAGTGAGGGGAATCTAGATTCTCAAGGTAGAATATGGGCAGTGCCATATCGTTGGGGGTGCATGGTGATAGCTTATAATAAGAAAGAATTTCTAAAGCATAAATTGGCTCCTGTTGAGGTAATTGTTCTTTCTGCCTTAAAATCATTCTGGAGTTCTAAGCCTCTGCAACCATTAGTTTAGATTTGGTGCCTTGTGATCTTTATATGTTGTTTCATACTTTCTATTAATGTTGATGCAAAAAGTAAGCTCACTGTTGAAAGTATCTGGGTTGCCTTAGATCTTGGACTATCAGTAATACTAAAATCTTGTTTTTTTTAGCTTGGATTTGAAGCAGGAAGTACAATATTTTTCATGAAAAACATTTTTCCATGTGATCTTCGATATTACACATGATATTTACTAATGTAACATCAACATAAATGGGTTGCCTTAGAGCTTGAGTTTAAAATATGGTTAGCAAATATTCTTTTTATATTTGTTTTTGCTAAATTACATGTGATATTTTATTACCATAAACAGGACTGGTCGGATTTATGGAGACCTGATCTTGCTGGGAAGATTTCAATGGTTGATTCATCCAGAGAGATTGTTGGGGCAGTTTTGAAGTACATGGGAGCATCTTACAATACTTCCAACATTGACTCTGAAGTGGTTGGAGGGAGAAATGCTGTGCAACAGCAGCTGGATCTGCTGTTTCAGCAGGTAAGAAAACATGGTAGAGAGTTCTTACAGTAAGATGTGCTAGGGACATTTTCAAGAGTTTGTTCTTTACTACAAAGTAGACAAACGTTGTGAAACATGGTACACATGATGTGATTGATGAATACTACGAAATATTGATATTAAAGGTGAGTGGAAATTTGGACCGCTGAATGGGTGTAACATGATGCAGAAAATGTACTGGGAGAACAAATTATTATTAGGTGCCTTTGTCGGGAGGCTTACCTATAGGTAGACTCTCCCAAGGTTTCAGTTTAAGGGCAACTCCTAGAAGTGAGTGACGAAATATATAGTCTAATGCTGTGTTGAATTCTAAATTTTAAGCTTTTTGTACATCCTTTACTTCTTAGATGTATTTAATTTAAATGAACTAATAATTTGGCAAGGAGATTAAAAGGTTGCAGCCTTTATATTCTCGTCTAAAGAAGGGATAATAGTTTGAATTTATTAAGGTCACTATCAACAAAAAAAATTCCATATGCATAGAAGGTTGAAGACATTACAACAGGTAAAGTAGATGGATGGATTCTTGATTAGCAGAAAGCAGAATTTTTCAGCTCCTTGGGATCTCCTCAAGTAATATTCCTATTAACGATCTTTGATCCACAATTCCATTGACTAAACTGGAAAATTGCTGCTGCCAAGCAGTTTTAAGTGGACTAGTTAACCTAGCTTTGTTAATATTACTTTTTCGGGGTGAGCTGACCAATTTTTCGGACTGCTGTAGTTATTTAAAACTTTGGATCCATTCAGTTATGTGAATTCTGCTCCAGTTCTTGCATTTCAGCCATTTAAGTGCATTAAAATTTTCTGTTTAAGAAGCTATGGACTGCCATTTTTTAGTCCTGTTCAAGTAGTGGCACAACATATAATGCCCTTCCACCCTCTTCAGATATTTTGTCACTGTTGCTTTAGTTCGGTGATTGAAACACAATTGAATCAACCAACGTTTTCACGATTTGGTACAGGTTCGACTATTTGACAGTCAGTACTATCTTAAAGCCTTCAAAGCAGGAGATGTATGGGTGGCCATCGGATGGAGTAGTGACGTTCTTCCTATGGCTAAAACAATGTCTAATATTGCTGTAATTGTTCCAAAGTCCGGAGCTAGTTTATGGGCAGATTTTTGGGTTTGTCCTTTCACTGAGAACTTCTCTTCTGAAAAATCAGCCTCGTGCAACATTTCAGTTGAAATCTTTCTGGGTTCATAATTAAGTTCGTTTTGTCGTGCATTATAAGCGCATTATAAATGTTTAAAGTGAACACTTGCCATTGGGGGACGACAGGTAATAATACTTCAAGTATGATAAACTTTTCATTCATTAGAATGACCTACAGTGAGGTTATCAGTAATTTTAGTTACCTACTTAGGGACTACATGTTTCGTAAATGATCAAATGGGTGTTTTCAGAAAGGGAAAAAAAGGAAAAAGTGTTAGGATCTTCACTCTCTCCTGACAGCAATCAGCATGTGGATGGCAACAAGTTTGTCGGTTTTCTTGTAACTGGTGGTTTCTCCGATGTAGTTTGGAATTAGTCCAAACATTTTACCCCAAATAAAATATCAGGACGGGCAAGACTATTGGGTCACGTGCTCGTTTTGCATTGTTTATTATTGCATTCAGTTTGCCATACATCTAACATGAGTTGCGTTGTATATTATCACAGGCAGTCCCAAATGTCACAAGACTCGTCACAGACCAAATTGGGGGTCGTGTCAGAGGACCTTCACCACTGGTTTATCAGTGGATAGAGTTCTGCCTACAACCAGATAGAGCATTACCTTTCAAGGAAGAGATCATTGTTGGCGCATCACCCATTTCGCTTGATGAACCTTTGGAGAAACCCCAAGAACGACGTAAAGGTAAACCAAAGCTTGACACAAATCTCATAGCTAATGTGCCGCCTGCTGATATTCTGTCCAAGTGTGAGTTCTTGGAGCCGCTGTCCGAAGACGCGTTATCTGACTATCAGTGGCTGTTAAGTAGCATACAGGAACCGAACCACGGATTTGTTCAAAGAATGCAGCATTTTCTCCAATCCGTCATTCCTAACTCATGGTTTAAAATGAAGTCGAAGGTTGCGTGAGACGAGGACATAAGCATGTTCTGAAGTCTTTTTATTTGAATGGATGGAACATTGGCTGTATTTTGTTGTTTTTGTTAGTTTTGATTAGCTTTTGGAGATCTGATGTGCTCTTCATAATTCAAATTTGGAATTTCATAAATCCTTTGTGGCCATGTGAAAAAGAAAATAATAATGATGAGGTGAAATTGAAATTACACTTCTTGATAAAAACTTCATTGTTTTCATCAATAAATTTGTAATTTTCGAAGCTTACAAAGTTACAAAGAAGACCTCACTACCTGGGATTGTCGAATAAAAAATTTTAGAAGTTTGATTTTTTATTTTGAAGTAAAAAAAGTCTGATTTTTCAAGAAATACAAATATTTGCACATTTAATAATAGCCAATGAAAGTCGGTATGTAGCGTGTGAGCAAAACCTCCACACGTGCGAGCCCCAGAATTTGAACCCGTTGTTCCACACACACGAAGGCGTGAACTGTGTGTTTGAAATCACAGGGAATTCGCATACAAAAAGAGGGATGACGAGAGGGAAACAGAAAATTGAGGCACAGAGAAAGAATGCGGAGAAGAATCAGAAGGCAAAAGGGTCACAGATCGAGGCTCGAGCCATCGGCCTCAAAGTAATCTGCCCTGTATGTAAGGTAATCTTCCTTTTTACACAACACAGTCGAGATTGTTCGTAATTTGATTTTTACTTTTGTGAGAATTCATTTCATTTCTCTGCTATATGTTTCTTGGTTCCTATGGATTGCTTTTATGTGACGGGTTTTCTTACAGTGGATGTCTTTGATTTGTAGATGATATGTATTGGATGAAATGAAGTTTGTAAGTATTCTTGGAGCAATATAATTTACTTGTGTTGCACTGTAAGCGTATCGTGTGTTTCATGCCTAGATGAAAATTTAGTCTTCCATCCAAAGAAGCTGAGTGAATTTTTAATGTGAAAAAAGAAAACAAGTTTCTTAGCAGTTTGATTTGTTGGGAATTAATTATTTCAGTGGATCCTGTAGTTTGATAAAAATGATGAAATTGTTGAACTGTTCTTGAATGATCTTGTACTATGGGTCGACACTGATAACTTTTCTTGGAAAGATGACGGGTTTATTCTTTTAGCTTTGTCTTGTTAGAGCTTTTTCTGATTACGTAACCCACAGAGCGTCAATTTCTTTGTACACTCATCCTTTTATCTTCTTTTTCATTTAGTCGATCCATATGTCAATCATATCAAGGCATTGCACTTATAGCTCGTTTCCATGAAGTCTTCTTACATCTCAACCCCCGTTTTTACATTTTCTTTAATCTTATGTCCCTAAAGGATTTCAACAGGCTTTTACTAGTACTTGCTGTTATGTGAAGATGTAAACAAACCTACAGATTAGGATTGAAGTGAACAAATGTTTGAAGACAGTCAAAGATATCTTTTGATGATATGTTCGCAATTATTCTCAGGCATCCCTTTTCTTGTTAAAGGCCCATTTTACACTAGAGAACTTAGTTGTTTTCTGATATTAGAAGAATACTTTAAGTAATGCTGCATTGGCACATGTGTGCTATAAATTTTACTTCCTTTAATATATATCATTACTTTCTGTCTGTCAAACGAGTGCCTTGTCGATTCAAATTGTTTGTTTTGAATGGGAATCTTTGGGGTTGTTTGAGAAAGGGTAGAAGGAGGCCGTTAGCATCAAGGGTGGGCCCAGGAAATCCATTACGAGGATGGGAAGGCTTGGGGTTGCAGGGAGGCGATTTCTTATATTGAGGGGGACAACCACATGTTCTTATATAACTTAAAAAATCAATTTTTTTTTTACTTGAGGGATGTCAATCAATACCCCCGTCTGCTGCTGAGTGCCCCTGTTCAGCATGCTGGAAGCAGGCCGTCAGAAAACAAATATCTTTTAGAAGTGAGTCCCAAAATCAGTTTCATTATCTTGTTTTGTTGGGTCTAACTTCTTGATTTAGAGGACACGAGGTGTGGCAGAAGTGAATTTTTTTGTATCAATGGCGATGACAAGAGAGATGGCCACTACCAAGAACCATCTCTTATTTTGGGAGAGTTGCCTTTAGTCAGCCCAATATAATATTCCTCTTGCAGAATCCATCTCTTCTGGAGATATTGCCATTAAATGTGCCTGATCAAGTTTAGTTCAGCATCTTTCTTGAACTGGTTATGGGTTTTTGGTGTTCTGACAATTTTCTTGAAAGTGGATACACACATTTTTTGGATGCTAATTTTTCGCTTTTATTCAGTTTTATATGATCCATTCTAAATAGTGGCTGTATCTAGTAGTGATTGAAACAGCTATCTAAATTTTCATTTCAAAATTATCAGGCTCAGTTAGCAAATCATAATCAGCTCGTTGATCACTATGCCTCCAAGCATCCGAAAGAAAAGCCACCGAGCAGTTCAGAATAGCATATATATTTGTTTCTAAATTGCTTCCTTTTTTCTAATAGTGAATTCACAAAGATCGGAATGAAATGGAAAAGTTCTGTTGCTCCTTGTTTATATGTGAATGTATTTTATGTCTTGCCTTTCGAAGATCCTCTGAATGACTTAGACGCTGTGTGTATTAAACAGATCAATAAAAATGTACTCTTTAAGCTTTGAGAAATCAACTGTTTCCTAATTTAACTAATTGATCAGCTATATAAATGCCTCATCATGTCTATTCTGATGATACTGTACTGTGCTTCATAGAATAGATAAATAAGAAATATGTATGTCCAGTGGTGATATATAAATTTATTTGAAAGATTTGGTGTTTTATTGACTTGAAAAAGTGTTGTTTCGTGTTTTCATTATTCCATTATTATTTATTATGTAACAAAAAATATAAAAGGAATAAGTGTCTGGCTAAATTGAACTAAATTTAAATTTATGATTAATTATATTTTGTAGATAAATACTTTTGTTCTCTGAGTTCGATCCGATACATAAATTCAAGTTATTCGTTTATTTTCTCAAGTTTAAAAGCATTCATCAAGGTTGCACTTGCTCTTAGTTGATTTTAGAGTAGGTTTCTTGTGAGACGGTCTCATGAATCTTTATCTGTGAGACGGGTCAACCTTACCGATATTCACAATAAAAAGTAATACTTTTTCATGGATGACCCAAATAAGATATCCGTCTCACAAAATACGACCCGTGAGACCGTCTCACACAAATTTTTGCCGTTTTATNTCTCACAAAATACGATCCGTGAGACCGTCTCACACAAATTTTTGCCATTTTACAGAATTGCGTGGATAAATATGTTGTGATTGTTAAAATATTTTAAGTTGAATGAATAGCGATAACTATTTTATTTTTTTCAATTATTAATGAATATAAAAATAAATAAAAGAAACATAATATTGTAATTTTGTATTAATGAAACATTTTATGGGATCCCATCCATATTACCAAACATAACCAAAATGTGTTAAAAATGAAGTATTAATAATTTAATAAACATTGATTTATTTTAAAAAAATTAGCAAAATTAAAATGTGCTTCGCATAAAAAAAAACAAAGAAAATGTTGTGCTAGTTCAGAATAGTTTATGAGCAACTCAATCTTGGCAAAATATGCATCGTGACACCGTGGAACCCTGGAGGAGCATCCACCACCCATAGTCCACCCGGCGGCGGAGCTGTTACATCTACCACCACGATTCCGGCACCATCAGCACGGAGCACGCACACCTTCCCCTTCGCCGCCGCTACTTGTTGAGCCCCTTTAAGCATCTTGTTCTCCATCAACTTTACCCACGAATCCCTCGAATGATCATACCTTTTCAGTGATCCACTCGTCTCATCCACGGCATAGATGGTTTCTTCGTCCATAGCCGCCGCTGGCCCCAGCCAACCCGCCAGCATTCCTTTCGGCATATCCTCCCAGGAGTCTTTCTCCACGTCGTATATCGTTCCATCCTTCGCTGCATCGCCTTTCACGTTAACCATGCATAGTTTTCCCCTCCATCCAACGGCGTCAATCGCTTCGCGGCAGAACTTTCCGTCCTTGAGATTCGCCATCTTCTCCCATCTCCATTGATGCCCCCGCCGCAGCTCCTGCTGTTGTTTCTGGTGCCGGATATTGAGATCCCATTTTTCTACAGACCGCGCAACGTCTGAGTTGTAGCAGGATCCAAACCCACTCGCCACGAAAACGGCAGCTCGTGAAGCTCCCATAGCGCACCATCGACGTGGCGTGGAGAATGAAGGACCCCGCATCCAATTTCGAGTAAGGGGGTCGAATAAGATGGGTCCAGACAAGGCCGGCTGGAATTGATCGTTGGTGGCGGCGAGAAGTACCAGTTTGCCAGAAACGGCGATGGATTGGATTGAGAAATTCCGAGAAATAAATGATGGGTGCCGTAAGAGGAAGCTGAACGAAAACTCCGGTGGCGGCGGAGGTAAGTTTTGCCATTTACAAGATATAGGATCAAACGAACAGAATCTCAAGCGGTTGGAGAACTGGGGAAGCGTTTCATTCGATTCGAACAGAGCGTAAAGTGACAGAAATGGAGGGAAAGACGTGGTATAAATTAGGCGGCGCCATGAACAGCAGACAGAGTAGAGAACAGATGGGGAGACGAGAGAGAGACAGAGCTGAGCTATGTGGTCGGGAAGTCCAGGGAGCAGAGGCTGGTGGTGGTGATCCTCCTCCTCCTTTTCCGCCGCCTCCCTGAGGTGGAGGCACTTCCGTCTCTTGGAGGTGGATCTTTGGGTGGAGATGATGGAGTTGGTGGCTGAAAATTCAAGAAACGTGGTGGCCATTGATTCATGAACTGAAGAACTGAACACTCCTCAAAAGATTCAATCGGATCTTTGAAAACAAAAAAAACATTTCATTTATAAGGAAAAGGCGGATTTGAGTTAGTAGTCGGAGGGGACAAAGTCAGATGTGGTTGTGAATGAATGGGAGATAAGAGAGCATTCAATGCGTAAAGGTCGGAGATGGCTTATTATCAGTTGGTGCAAGTGGATAACATTTTAATAAGATTCTCATATATTTTTCATAAATGCTCTCATAATCATAATAATTTTTAGATTAATATTATTATATTGATATATCATGTAGTGACTTGAACGAAATAATATGAAATAAAATATAATTTTTTTCCTATTCGAGTAAACTCCCAGATAACACAATATCATACGCTAACCAGATAAACAACATTGTGCAACAGTCTCGTCCGAAAAATTTTCGGTAAAGTGATTCGAACTTATGATCATTGACCAAACACTCATCTACTTCACTCATAAAACATAATTGATGATATATTGATCAAATTTTTTTAGTTTTTTCTAAAATATATATTTAAAGCTTTCTTCAGCAATGATAGTAATATTAAGTAAATAAATATCCACTCGGCCATGTATTACGTTACTCTACACTTTGAAATCAGTGTAAATTTTTTTGTTATGTGAATAACTTAATTTAAACAAAATTTGAGAATTTCTAAAATACTATATTTTATACTGTAATTTTTCAACATATAATGTTATGTTATTTAAAATAAATACGAACAAAAATCCTCTCAATTAAGTCATTCAATCGTACTTATAACTATTATTATTATTATTTAAAAAGTTGTTCCAAATTTCTTCCTAGATGATGTGATGTCTAACCTAATAAATTAAATCTAAATAAATACATGGGTCCTACTCGATTACTTAACGAGTAAAGCTAGAAAAGTAATTTTTGTCGTGTTCTTGGGTTTTAATTAGATACATCCCCACACGAGGGGTTCTCAGCTGAATCAATTTTTTTTAATTATATTTACTTATTTTTGCACCATCGGAAATATATATTGAATTAATTAAATAAATATAAATTATGAAGTTTATTTGTAAATTTTAATAATTTATTAATATTAATTGGTATAAAAAAATTTAAATAAATTTGAGAAATGTGCGTGCATGCATCATTTGATATGTATAGTTGCAAAAGATAGCGCATTGAACGAGGAGGTGATACTTCGAACAATGGCAGAATGAAAGCTGAGTGGGGCTGACAAGTGGGGGAATGGGATTCTCTAATTTAAGAATGAAAGTCGTGGTTCAGTAAATGACAACTAATAGCTTTTTGAAAGTATTATTATTATGGTTGCCGGCACGTCACGTGCATAAAATATTGTATATATCGATGTAGCCGGCCAATAGGACCAGTTATTCACCGCAAAAATATATATATATAAATGGTATGGGGACAAATTTAATTATGAAAAAATATGTATATATATATACATATGTATGTATGTACCTATATATATTGAGTCAGAGTTACACACATAAGTGCTTACGTGTTTACCGATATGTCGTCTATGAATTTCACTTCTTTGGTGGATATAGAGGTGGACACGAGATCTGTAAAACATAGCAAAAATATATATGTGTGTGTGTGTCCGCTTGAGGTGGGTAGCATAACAAAACTATATATGCATGAGTGTGTTACATGTTAGTCAAATTTTAGACAGTTTTGTTTCTAAATTTACTTTCTTTATAATATAAAATTTTGATTTATATTCAAAAAAATCAAAATGCAAAAAATTTGTACATCGACAACTAAAACTTTTATTTCAATCTTAGATAATTTATAATAAGTGTTTACTCATTATACTTTTGTTTTTAAGATGAATATTTATCAATTCTATCTTATTAAAGTTGAGAACATTATAATAACCAATTAAGAAGGACATCAATTTTTTCTTCCAATTTTACCTTTATATGATACTAATACACTTTTGTTTTTTGTTTTTTTAAATTTCAACACACACTTTTATTTTTATTTTTTTTATTTCAACAATTCAAATATCAATTTAATCCCTCCATAATTTGTCAAATTTCACTTTAGTCTATCGATAATGATAAAAAAAAGACTGTACACATACACATCGTATGTGCAGAATAACTAGTATATATAATGGTTGCTGGTACTATATTTTAAAAATGTTGGTATATATAACAATAATTTTTATAAAGAAACATAAAAAATCATATATTGACTATTAAAAATAAAATTAACTGTAAAATAAAATATCGAGATATTCAATATGAGAAGATCGAGAAGCGTAAATTACTATCAAATACACGATACACACTTGCATCATGAAACTTCACCATAAAAAAATTAATAGCCAAGGGACGACCATATTTTGGAATGGGCCAATTTTCTAAAAAAAATTACTAAATCTGAGGAACAATTCATATAATTTTGTTACGTTGTCCATCAATCGAATTAGACTTCATGAAAAATGTAATTAGACGAGATCTCCAAATTAAAGTCGACATGGCACAATATGTGTTATTTATTTATAAAAATGGGCTGTAGATTCACCAACTGGGCTTTTAGTTAAACGGGCCGAACCTAGCTAGATATATGGGCAGCATTATTTCAGCTCAAATTTTAATTCACACTCAGATAAAATAAAATAAAATAAAATAAAATAAAACAAAACATGTGATACATTTAGCTTTGAGAATAAAAGAACCTTAGCAAATGAAAAAATGTTGTCGTCCAGAGTTCGAAGATATTTGAGTCCAACTTAACTTAATATGAATCGAATATTTTCTTAAACTAACTCGAAAGCTCGCGAACCCTCTCGACTCATTTACTAATCTAAATATGTATAGTTACCGTTAGCGTATAAAATGCAATAGTGTCGAATTGATTTCTTTCTATAAACTTTTGTAATTAAGTTTTGATATTTATTAAAAAAATTATCATAAAAATTACTGTTGATGCTCGCTGAAATTGACCTAAACCGCGATCTCAACTATGAGACGAGCCTAAAACTATGAACGGGGTGTCAGAAGAGATCCGAGAGATTGTCCTGTAATAGCTCATTCGACAATCAAGTCAATTATATAAAATATATGAGAATGCAATTGAAGAAACTATAGAATATTAACATGGTGAATGGATAATGAAATTCTCAAATATCATATTTATAAAAAAAAAATATCAACATTGCATATGGTAGGAGACTACAGACGTGCAACTCACTAGCCGCCTCCTCAGCAGTTGGGGTTAGCCTTCCCAAGGAAAGCCAATAGCTAGGAACTTGTTTGCTACATGCTCCTGTTAAGGACGAGCGAGTTCCATGCTTGTGCTCTTTCATATTGACTCGTGTGATTCTATCTTTCCTCACTTCATCAATTATATGTTCACCGATTTACCTCATATCTCAACTTTTTACTCCCCCTTTCCAGCGCACGCTCCAATCCCTAGCCACAATCCCCCCTAACTAATTAATGATCTTCACCTTACCTAGAATAAATTAACCATCTTCATGTTTTTTCATGTCATTATTTATATGTACCATATAACAAGATGAAATTTGTAATTTAAGTCAAAGCAACAAAAAAAATAAATAAATCAATTGTTCTCAGATTGTAATTTGGCAAATTGCAAATACATCCCTTATGTTATTGCATAAGAGCACAAAAACCTTAGTGTGTGTATTAATGTGTTTTTATACATCTGTCACGTTTTTAACCCAGATTACTTATTCAACCATTTTAAACTTTAATCTATCTTTAATTTTTTATCACATTTTCTTTGATACTTGTATATAATTAATTTATTCATTATTTCGATAATAATTGTATAAGCTATACAATAATCGATATATTTTGTACTTGTACTGCATTGGCTAAATTTTCAGAACAATTTTATAGGGCAGGAAAAAATTCGAAATCCGAGTTGTCGGGATTTCTCTTGTCCCGATAAACGTTGGGAGAGGGCTTGGAAAACTAATATTACCCGACGGGATTCCTGACCCAATTATCTTAATTTTTTTTAAAAAATAACACATTATAATATTATTAACATATTGAGTTGAAAGGTTGTAATTTTAAATAAAATAATATTGGGTCGAAGTACATATAGAAATTGACCAACGAATTTAAAAGAAATTAACCCATAGATGATGATTTTAGGGTTGTAGTTAAACGATTAACTAATCCATCCAAACCAAAAAAAAAGTCACATAAATATATATTATAATTCAAATAAAACCATGCAAAATAAAAGAGAGTTTATAGTTAATTTTTGGTATATCTTTTCCCTACCCGACAACATCCCGAACTTTCAATAAATTTTCAGAACAATTTGATAAATTTTCCGAGAGTTATTGTTCTTCTGTGTCGGAATTTTGGGCCAAAATGTGAAAAAAAAATGTAAAAATAGATTGAAGTTAAAAACGTGTTCAAAAGATAATTTTGTAGAGTTTTTGGCTCGATTGTAATTATGAAACACAAATACCCGTTCATCAGAAATCAAGTCGGGTTATGACCCGTTAATTGAAACACAAAAAAATATTTATTTTATTTTTCGAGTTCTATATAAACCAGCACCATCCCCTGTTTCCAGAATCGAAACCCTCGTCTCCCTCGAATTTCTGACCTACAGAAATATAATTTTATCTGAAGATATAATACGGAAAAATCTGTCCAAGATATCGCCCAGGCGATTTTTGTTTGGTACGTATTCATCTCTGTTTACATGTTTTGTAATTTACGTCTTTAATAATATACAATTTCAGTCAAGGGTGGATAGACGGATCCGCATTAGATGCTTTGCAGTTGTTTCATCGACCTAGGAAAAGCAATTCGAATTTTTTCGTAGAATTCAGTTAAATTAGTTGGAACAGAACTGTTGTTGGGGGATCTTTTTATTTGCTTGTTCATAAGATGGTAAAAGTTCATCTGTTTTGGTAAGACGATGTTGTTGGAAGGATTTGTGAACTCTTAAAAATCTTCGGGAAAGGTTATATGTCAATCCATTTTGAATAACTGGGTTACTCATGTTTGTTTTTCCCCCTGATCAATATTCTTCAATCAACTGTAGGTGTAATGGTGTATTTACAATGCTTCCGAAGCAATGAGTGACATGCAAGCAATGAAATTTATTCGGAATTGTTCTCGGATGGCAGTCCATGATTATGTTATATATGTGGAAATAAGGTGGAACAGTGGAATTTAATAAAAGCATAAACCATGGCTCAGCAGTCGTCCCGTCTGCATCGTCTGCTTACTTTACTGGACAGTATCCTCGATGCATTTTAATGTGTGATTTATCGTATTTAACCGCACAAGTATATTTTTGCATGCATGTGTCTGTCTTGTATTCATGCTTCTTATTTGCGAGTTTAATTGTGTGGATATTTGTTGAAATTTCAAATATCTTCCCAACTTGAGTTGTTCTCAACATCATTGTTGTGCATACTTTTATGCTATCTTTCACTGGAGTCTGAAAATCTAAAAAATCCTCGCTTTTATTTTTCTTGTTATTACATGATAAAATTTTGTCCTACTGTTCTCTTTCAGGTTGTGTTTGATATACAGATTTAATTCAATTATCTCTTAAGATACAGGGATATCAGTCCTTTTTTTTTTTGTGACCTTTTTCCCAAAATTAGTGCCGAATTTGTCTGTTTGTCTTTAACAAATGCTAAGCTGGTTCAACCCAAGCGACAAGGTTTTCAGCAGCAAGGCAAATAGGGGAAATCGCCAAATCACATCCTCAGGACCTTATTGCTCTCTTGAACAAGGTACGGTTTTGTTGCATAGGTTTGTAGTTTTCTAAACAATTGCCTTTCTATTGGTTAAACTTGATTAATGGCATAACCAAACACTTTTACCTTGAGAATGTCTGTAATTCTCTCTTCATTGTGATGCTACTGGGATTTGATGTGCTGTCACATGGATACTTTTTGGCACAAGGTTCTTGTTTTTTTGGACGGGCTTGGACTATTCAGCAAACTTCTTGTTGACTTTTTATTAAGTTGGATTAGTTGCATCTGGCACCCACTATATACTTCTTTCTTTAATGAATTCCAACAGAAAGTTAGAAATTATTACTCTGTTTTAAGTGGAAGTTGATTAATTTTATCCAATGGAACTTTCAGTGCAATGATTCAAGAGAATAATAGATTACTTACGCTACATGTATAAAATTAATAGTTTTAATCCCTGTTGGTTAATGTCGTTCACATATTGTTAAATCCTTTCGTTTATGAAGCCAAAGTTTGCTAGTTAATTTCAATTACAATATGTATATCTAAATGCCAGTGCTTTAGGAATTTGTACCTTGTTTGATTTTATAAAGAGAATTTGTATGGTTAGATCTGATTTCTACCGTGTTTCTTCGTACGGCATGCCCATGTTATTCATTTGTTTGTTTGGATATATAATCTTTTCTTCTATATTTTAATATTTGTCACTGAAGTTTTGTGTACTCGTGAATTGTAGCAGGAGTAGTGCATTTCATTTTACGCCTGGAGTCTCACTCTTCAATTACTTGTGCAGGTGTCTCAATATTTACATAGTAAAAAGTGGGACACCAGAGTTGCTGCAGCTCGTGCTGTGGGGGCCATTGCAGAAAATGTCAAACATACGTCTTTGAGTGAACTCTCTAGTTGCCTTGAGGAGAAATTTTTAGAAGCTGGTATTCGTGCTACCTTTGATGAAGTGGTGATTTGGCCCAGTTACCATTCTAAAATTGTTGCTGGCACTTCTTTTAGAAGGTTTTTCATTCTCTTCGATATTTATTATATAATATTTTCTTCTAGTTTTCATAAAGCCTGAGCTATAATAATTACTTGTTTTGTTATTAAGAAACACCATCTCATCACAATGTTTTGTGAAATGTAAATTTCTTCCATGTAATTACCATTTGCAGTTTCGATCTGGATAAAGTGTTGGAGTTTGGGGCTCTGTTGGCATCCGGTGGTCAGGTACTTTCCCTCGTTACCCATATTCTTGTTGTAAACTGAAAATCTGTGTGTTCGCAAATTGTTTATATCTTTTGTTTGTTCATTTGTGAGGTAGCTGTATGGAGCTTCCAATCTGAGATTATTGTGAAGCAAAGTTTTTATTTCTCTTATGTCATTAATAGATATCTTATAAATAATTGGATGATAGTAAGCATGTTGCACCAGATATTGATTTTTCAACAACATAATTTCAGGAGTATGATATTGGAAATGACAAATGCAAGAATCCTAGGGAACGATTGAGCCTACAGAAACAAAATCTTCGGCGTCGATTAGGTCAGTGTTATTTTCTTGTATCAGTTTTATTGAGTACGAAGTGTCTCGATCAAGCAGTAACTTTTGGAACATATTGTTGTTACAATTCTTCTAAACACATGTATTAAGGTACCTGACGCATTACAATACTGCCTTGTTTCAAGAGCTCTCTTTTCAACAGAAAATTGTTTCCTCTATAATTTTTTGTTGAGATTTCTTCCATACATTTTTGACCTTGTGGATTGGAAGTTCCATTTAAACCTTGTGGATTGTTGAACTCTGCTAGGAGAGCAACAAATGTTGTTCCTAGGGTTGGAATCTCATTTTGAAAAGGGGCATTGGCTCGTGTGTTCCTTCCTTTTGCAGATGATTTCCATATGTGATGTACTGATGATTTGATTTTTCTGTGTAAAGTAGATCTGATCTCTAGTTGTATTATTTTATTCTTGTTTGCTCGTTGTATCCTCCCCAAAAGATTTCATTGTATGCTTTGATTTGCTAAAGCAAGCCAAATTATTTTACTCTTTTTGGCAGAATACTTTTCCCTTCTCTTAGTGATCCTCTTCAACGGATTCTTTTGCTGTTCAATCCCTTATATGGGTTCTAATTCTTTACCAGATGGCTTACAATTGAAAGTGAAACTTTGAGTCTGCTCTGTTTTCACTCACTTTCGGTTAAGATCTTTGGGCAAGTGGAATAATAATTTTTGATATTTGTCTTTCCATTTTTTGGTATGGTCTAATATTTAACTGCAATAATTTAGTTTATCTATCATTTCATTTGCAGGTTTAGATGTGTGTGAGCAGTTCATGGATGTCAGTGATATGATAAGAGACGAGGACCTTGTTTTGCACAAGTTTAACCACCCTGTAAATGGAATGGCTTCCCACTATTATGCGTCACAACCTCTGCGTAATATTAACAAACTTGTGACGAGTATGGTGCCCACCTCAAGATCTAGGAGGCCCAGTGCCAGGGAGCTGAATCTCTTAAAACGTAAAGCAAAAAATAATTCAAAAGACCAATCCAAAGGTTGGCCAAAGGATGGGTCCACAGAGGCAACCCAATCACATGATGCGATGGAATCCAGGACTACTTCCCTAGACTCGTCGGCTGCTCAAAAGGTGAATGAAGAACGTCTCAGTTTTTTTACCAATATTATTTGCAATAAGGTTGATAATTTCCATCATATTCTTTCTCAATCCTCATATTTTTGTTCTATCTGAAAATTTAGGTGTCATTTACATGTCTCAAAATTTGATGCTTGATGCTGCTTCTGATTTTAAAATGTGTACCCACTTCGTCAATGTTCTTTTCTTGGCATTTGTGGTTAATACCCTATGTATGCTTGTTTTATTTGAGCATCGTTCTGTTGACGTATTTCTTTGTCTCCAAAGTCCTTTGATTCTTCTTACTTTCTTGCTTGATGGCATTGAAGAAAGTTTTCCTGTTATTTCAATGTAGACTTTCTGGTTGCATTGTGAGCTCTTGACTCAACTTTCCATTTCTTTAATTCCCAGTCCATACTAAACTCACATTTGAAGTTTTGGTTGAAGCCTGAAATTGATTTAGGGTGAAAATGACACCCCTGTCCATTCTGATAAATTTAGAAAAATAAAGTCCTATGGTTCTGAAAACAAAGTAATGAAATTCTTTCTCTCTATAAGACAACCTTACAGCTCCAAAATTCTTATTTGCTAATAGAAATATCGGGAGCAGTCTGACACTCTTTAACCAACCAATTTAGAGACATGATTCAGGCTATGTCTAAGGGAGAGAATATGAATCTGTCAGCATATATGCATGTAAGCAACCCTTATACCGTCTAGAGTAGGTTTAACTTTTTCCAAACCATAGTTGTCAAAAACGCAAGGCACATTAAAGCGCTCAGGTCTCTTGGGGCTAAAAAGCGTAAAGCGAAACATATGCTTTATTTCCATAAAGCGCAAATAAAGCGTGATAAATAAAATATTCTACAAAGATAAAAATAAAATCAATTTATTTTAAAAAATATGAAACATTAGATATCAAATATTAAATCATCATCATTTTCATCTTCCAAGTATCAAATATTAGAATGTGAGGGCAAAAGGCGAAGGAGTGTGGGGGCAAAGGCGATGTGGGGCACAGACAACAAGATATTAGGGTATCCCCTGCGACATTAGGGTATCCCCTGCTCTATTTTTTAATAAATAGAGGAGAAATCGAACTTTTAGTGAGCGATTTCTCATCATTCATATATTTTATTTTAAAAAACTGTTTTTTTTTTTGGAAAGCACAAAACACACACAAAAAAGCGCAAAAAGCGTGCGCTTCATGGAAGCCGTGCTTTTTGGAGTGCATTGAAGCTCAGGCTGTGTGCTTTGCCATATCCGTCACAATACTTTGTCATTATAATTGCATATGTTTTCTCCTCTGTGCATGTTATGCCAAGCCTTTTCCTCTTCCTAAAATATCTCCCATCTTCTATTGACCTCGTAAGACTTTCTCTGGAGGACTACTAAGTGCAATCAACTGAAGAAGTTTTTGATGCAGTTACTTACAGAAACCATTTCCGATGATGACAATATCGAAAATGATGGAGATGGGGGCTGGCCTTTTCAAAGTTTTGTTGACCAACTCCTCATTGATATCTTTGACCCTGGTTAGTAATTACTTTTTGGAGCTTCTGATTACGGTAGTGATAAATTACACGTTGTCTGATTTTGTTACCAGTTTGGGAAGTTCGCCATGGCAGTATCATGGCTCTTAGAGAGATATTGACCTATCAAGGAGCTTGTGCGGGAATCCTTCTGCCTGAGTTCAGCTGTGCAGGTTCATCAGGATTTAATTTGGAAAATGTGAGAAGAGAGAGGGAAACAAAATTTGATTTGCAAGTCTCAGTTGATGATTCAGAGCCAGTTTTGAAGAGACCAAAGTTGGAGGATG
Organism: Primulina huaijiensis; assembly: GCF_012295235.1. Taxonomy (NCBI): domain Eukaryota; kingdom Viridiplantae; phylum Streptophyta; class Magnoliopsida; order Lamiales; family Gesneriaceae; genus Primulina; species Primulina huaijiensis. Next base: position 18,411,796 of record NC_133311.1, on the reverse strand, counting down.
TTTCTAGTTCAGTGTTTGAATCCACTGATGGAGATCTAAGTGCTTGTTCAAAAGTTGAAGGTGATGGAGGAGATGCTTTTCCCATACGTGCAAATGGAGAAACTGATTGCGGTTTTGTGAAGGGGGAAACACAATCTGGTATTGACAGCACATGCCATTGTGTATTAGATGTTAAGGAGACGAATAATTATTCCGAAGATAAGGAATTGACGGAGAAGATGACAACAATAAAAAAGATACCTCAAAACTCTGAATTGATGAACTTGATTATGGAGGGTAGGACTTCTTGGCTGAGAAATTGTGAATTTCTGCAAGATTGTGCAATTCGCTTCTTGTGTGTCTTGTCCCTGGATAGGTATGATTTGTTTAGTAAATGCTCACTACTTCTTCTATTTGAGTGGTTGGTGGTGAAGTTAACAGAAAAGTTCAACTACGGGGAGAAAAGGAACTTAATGACTCAAGCATGAAAGATATCAACTTGCTATAGCAGATACTTACATGTTAATTGTTATTGCAGAAATTCTTTGGTTTTCCTTTATCATGTATCAATATTCTTCAATTGGCTGTCATCCTAAACTTAATGTATTAATTTGTTCATATAATAACAAGTGGAATAGTTGTCTTTGGAAATATAAACCTTGAAACAAAGATCGAATTTATTGGGAACTTGTTCGATGTCATTTTTTTAATGTACAGATTTGGAGATTACATCTCTGATCAAGTTGTGGCACCGGTGAGGGAAACCTGTGCTCAAGCCTTAGGCGCTGTGCTCAAGTACATGCATCCAACTTTAGTGCAAGAGACGCTGAATATTTTGTTGCAAATGCAGGTAAACATAAAGTAAAGAATGTTTATTTGAACATTTTTTGTGAGACTCTTTTTCTTTATGCAACATTGTTTTAATTAGCCATCACGTTTTCAGCGTAGATCAGAGTGGGAGATTCGCCATGGGAGTCTTTTGGGTACTAAATATCTAGTTGCTGTGCGACAGGTATATAGTTGTGCTATACGACGCTGTTATTGGAATGCATTTTTCCTTCTGATTTTCTTGGCATTGTTCTTTTGGTAATTGCTCCGCAAATTTGATCTTAATATTGTGTTTTATCAGTTCAGAATGACAGTTTTAATGTTTTTTGATGGTACTGGTTTGGATCCATGTAAGGACCTCGTACTGTTGACACAGAGGTCATGTTAATGTGAAGAGATATACTTCACCAAACCTTTTGCAGTCAATTAAAATAAACTTCTGATTCCAATAGAATGTTGTTTTAGAAATCTGGAGTCATTCCTTGACCAACGGTGATATGACATCTGTGTTTATTGTGTGTTACCACAAATTTGCTGGGTAGAAGCAGGAACTGAACAGGAATTTTTGTCATATTAGATAACTTAATTGCTTAGTGCACTCTTTATGATATAGAATGTGTTTGAGAGAGATTTACTGATGTTGTTAGGTAACTAAAATGTGAGATGTCATCAAATGTCCTTTTTGGGAAGTTTTTGACATATACAATGCCAAAATGATCTCAATTTCAATGGCTGTGGTATTAGCAATTACTTGAGAATCGTGGATCTTGGGAGGAGCACGAGATTTCAACAAATCAGGTATGGGGGAATATTAAGTGACGAATTGAAGCTTGGCACTATAAGATAAAGACCTTAAGAAACCCCATTTGGTTCTTTTCTGATTTGGATGCCAATTTGTATTGAACTAAGTCATAGTTTGCGTGCTTTGTACGCGTAACTGAAAACACGAGTGTCAAGTCAAGTACCTAAAGATTGTACCAGATGATGTGTAGTCCACCTTCTGGTTGTACTATTGTAGATTTTCTTAATTAAGTTGTTTCTTAAAAAAATGTGAATACCAGCCTATACATGGTAGACGTCCCGATAATAAAATGAGCAAGAGAGTAATAAAATGAGCAAGAGAGTAATAAAATGTAGCTCCTTTATTCTTGTTCTTAGATATTATTTGATGCGACAACTTTATTGGACAATCTGCACCACTAAAACTTTTTCCCCAAGGAATAAAATGTAGCTTCTTTGTTCTTATTCTTAGATGTTATGTGATATTCATGGTTGAAAGAATTGTGTTGTGGAAAATCTTGAGACGGAGAATTCAACAAGAAAATCATTCTGTTGCATTTGAAATAGAGTTGATAATCCCGTCTTAAACCATGATTTTCATTCTCCTGGTCAAAATCTCGAGCCAGCCAGAAATTATTCAGAATTGTTTTACTGGGCTGATGCTACTATTTTGTATTACATTTTTGTGTCCTTTCCTTCATCTGTACGTCATATATTTTTTATGGATTTTGTTTCTTATAAATTAAGAAGTATTGCTTTTTTTTTTGTTGTACCGTTGCGTACCTAATTTTTTTGAGCTTCTTTTTTTCTTTTCTGTCCAGCTGTAAGTTTCTATCTATTCCCCGATAGATTACTTGAGCTGATCTCTTTGTACATTTTGTCCATTCATTTATAATTTTGTCAGTTTTGTTGCTTTGACGATGGCTAATATTCTCACTATGACTCTAGGAAATGCTCCATGATCTGCTTGGCCCTGTTCTTCCTGCTTGTAAAACTGGTCTTGAGGATCCTGATGATGATGTACGAGCCGTTGCTGCAGAAGCTTTATTACCGACATCAGCTGCTATTGTTTCTCTCAAGGGTCCAATATTGCATTCTATTGTTATGCTGCTGTGGGACATTTTGCTTAACCTGGATGATTTAAGCCCCTCAACCAGCAGGTACTGTGTTGATTTTATTGTCGTCTGATGTTCTTCTTGCTGGTACATCTGCTACTTTTTGGTAATCCTTTTCGATCTCTTTTTGCTATATTGCAAATGGTCTTTGAAAGTTCATTTTTTCCCACACTGTTTTTCATTCATCATTAGTTAAATGCCACAATATATTGTCTGTTTAAACCTCTCTTCTGTCGTATGATGATCCTCCATTTTTTACAAGACATTGTTCGGTTGATATGATTTTGTTTGACAGCTTTGTCAACCATGGCACTCCGCTTTTTCTAGAACATTCTAGACCTTCATATGGATACAATTCGACCATAAAGTCGTTAACTATCATTTCAGGGCTTGTTAAATTTATGAATCTATTTTTGTGGAATTTTTTGTCACATCTGTTCTTTCTCAGGTTAATTAGCCTTTCAAAACTCACTGTTTTCGCTACAGTTTTTATTTAAGCGCTAGTCCATTCTTTTCTACATTCATTATATTGTTCAATTTAAGGTTTGTGTGCTATGAAATATAACAAGGCCTTTCTAAACTCATTAGTGCATGGGGTTAATTTATTGGCTGGTTGGTCCTACCATACTGTCTTTTAATCCTCTGTTGTATTTTTCATTTTTGATTTTCTTTAACAAGAAAAATACAGTTTTACAGATGAAAAATAAAGATTTAAAAGTCAATATTTAATAAATCTGTACGACATAAATTTTAACATGCTGTTATTTATTGTGGGGACTTGGGGTTCAAATGATTGCTGCATTTTTTAACAGTAAGTAGTTTGTAGTGTGATGGATTCTGCATTTCTGGATTGAAGTCATGGTATGAGACTAGTTTTCAGTTTTTTATTTTATTGATGCTAGAATGTCTTTTGTGCTGTTAAAAATTATCTTCTTGCAAACTTCAGCTTACAATTAGTTTGTAATCAGTTATCAACTATGCAATGGTGGATATCTCGATTTTGTTACTTTGCTGGCCAAGTTGTTGCTTTATTGTGAAAGCCATTTATGAGTTCTGATTTTTTTTGGTTTTTATTAAATATTATTTTAAGTACATGCTTAAATGGAGGTTTTTAAAACATTCCTAATACTGTATACTGCTTTTGCAGTGTAATGAATCTATTGGCAGAAATTTATTCCCAGGAGCAGATGATTCCGAATACTTTTAGTATGTCGGGTTCCAGGGAGAAGCTGGAACTTGACCTTAATGAAAGCAGTCACACGGATGATCATGACGAAGGGACGAGTTCTCTAGAAAACCCTTATATGCTGTCAACGTTGGCACCACGATTATGGCCATTTATGAGACATAGTATAACGTCAGTTCGCTTGTCTGCAATTCGCACCTTGGTAGTTTGTATTCTTATATCTTACCTTTCATTTTCGTAACATTTTTGTCACTCTTTTTCTTTTTTCCTGCAACCTTGAATGAATTTTTTCAAAATCATTGCATTTCTTCAGGATATGAAATAGCTTGCTTATATCAGAAAAAAAAAACAGTGAATGCTGCTTTTATTTGCTTAAATTGGTTAGAAATTGAACTATGCATGACATGTAGAAATTGAACTATGTATGACGTGCAGGAACGTTTGCTTGAAGCTGGTCATAGGAGGAGCATCACTGATGAAGCTAGCTCATTTTGGCCTTCTTTTATCGTTGGTGACACTCTAAGGATAGTGTTCCAGAATTTACTGCTCGAATCGAACGAGGAGATTCTGCAATGCTCAGAGAGAGTTTGGAATCTCCTAGTCCGTGTATGCAACTTGCTCCGTAATCTCAGTGTTACTGATACTTGCCATTTCATCATTTTTCTGTCAGCCATTAATTTTATGACAGCTGTCAAAACACTCGATCTTGTTAGTTTCTCAATCTGTTGTTGACCCAAAGAATCTAGAAAATCGGTAATTTACAAACACAAAGGAAGTTTAGCCAGGTTTTTACTTTTTAAGTCTGGCAGTGATTGTTTTCACGTGAATCAAGCTTGATTTTAAGCACCTTAATCTTGCTCATTTAATATGATTAATTCTATTGTAAAAAGCGTTGAATCAGTAGTCCTGATTTCATCTTAATTGTTTAATGTTTTGATTGCCCCTCTTGCCCTTAATTCGCAGTTGTATAATTCTTTTTATAAAATTAATTTTGGCAGTGTAGATACTCAATTAAGCTTTATGTTGTGCATCATTGTCATATATTTAAGAATTAAGAATCATGGAACTGTTTTAATCTATTCATTCCTGCCTTTCTGGCTTCACTACTAACACAGTTCTTCAACTGGTTAGTGCCTGATGGAAGATTTAGAAAATGCTGCAAAATTGTACTTTTCTTCGTGGGTAGAGCTGGCAACAACTCCATATGGATCTCCATTGGATGCTTCCAAGATGTTTTGGCCTGTTGCTCTGCCTCGTAAAAGTCGTTTCAAAGCTGCAGCTAAAATTAAAACAGTTAAGCTTGAAAACGAAAATCACAAAAATAAATCCTCAGAATCCATGGAAACCATGTCAGCAGAGACAAATGGAGATGCTCCAGCAAGTTCATCAAAAATTATTGTCGGTGCTGATTTGGACATCTCAGTAACTTGTACAAGAGTTGTTACAGCAACCGCTTTAGGAGTTATGGCTTCCAAGTTAAGTGTTGCATCTGTGCAATATGTGGTTGATCCGTTGTGGAAGGGATTGACTTCTTTATCTGGAGTTCAGCGGCAGGTTGATTCTTTTCTGACAAAATCATTGATTGTATATCATTGACTTTCTAGTCTAATATAATCTTGGGGTTTGGGAAAAAGTGTTACAACCTTTTAGGCTGCTGATTGCTTTGTTTCTTTGTTGATTGTGTCAGGTGGTTTCAATGGTTCTTATATCCTGGTTTAAAGAACTGAAAGGCCTTTTGAAGTCGGATGAGGTTTTTGCTGGCATTTCAAATAATTTTCGGCACTGTTTATTAGATTTATTAGTTTGCAGTAACCCTGCTTTTCCTACAAAAGATTCTCTTCTACCTTATGCTGAACTCTCTAGATTATGTGGTAAGATGCGGAATGAGGCCAGTCAGTTGTATTACGCTACAGAGTCATCTGGCTTGTTCAGTGATCTTCTGTCAGGTACCAAGGTGGACCTTGAGATTATGACTGCTGATGATGCAGTGAATTTTGCATCGCAGCTCCCGTTTGTGAGCAATATGAACACCGGACTTGAATCTGATGGAAAGAATTTATTTGAGGAGTTAGAGTCTCTAAAGCAAAATCTTTTGACAACTGCCGGATATCTGAAATGTGTTCAGGTCTGTCGAAATATCTACTCTCTTTATCTGAAAGAACACATGCTCTGGTTTTGCATAGGTCACTGGCCACGGAAAAGATTTCTAATATTTCAATCTCTGCTTTTTGAGTGGTTGCAGAATAATTTGCATCTTACTGTCTCGGCTTTACTAGCCGCTGCATTTGTATGGATGTCAGAGCTTCCTGCAAAACTCAATCCGGTTATCTTGCCTATAATGGCTTCTGTCAAACGAGAACAGGTAATATAAAGGTTACGGTGTATCTTTATTGGGGAACACCAAACTTTGACTAAAATAGTGTTTTATTTTAAGGAGGAAATTCTGCAAAAAAAAGCTGCTGAATCACTGGCAGAACTCATCCATCAGTGTATTGAACGCAAACCGGGTCCCAATGACAAGCTAATCAAGAATCTGTGTACTTTAGCATGTATGGATCCTCGTGAAACACCCCAAGCAGAAGTCATGAGTTCTGTGGAAATAATTGAAGATCAAGATCTTCTGTCCTCCGGAAGCAGTAGCATTCGATCAAAGTCAAGAGTTCAGGTGCTGTCTACTGGTGAAGACCGATTAAGGCTTGAAGGTTTCATTAGTCGACGAGGATCTGAACTTGCATTGAAATATCTATGCTTGAAATTTGGTGGTTATTTGTTCAACAGACTTCCTAAGATCTGGGATTGCCTTGTTGAGGTCCTTAAGCCTTGTAATATTGAGGGACAGACACTGGAAGATGAGAAACTGATTGATCAAGCTATTAATTCCGTTAAAGATCCTCAAATTTTGATAAACAATATCCAAGTAAGCAAGCTGTCAAACTTCACTTGAGCAATTGTCATCTTAAACATCATGTTTAGAAAATGAATTAATCTGTATATTTTTTGGGTCTGGGGATGCTATTGGTCGTGTTGAATTGGAACCAAACCGGAATCAGTTAGATCGGTTCTACCTGGGTTGAACTGGTCAAACTAAAAAAATTGGAATTGGTTAGGAAAATGGGTAGTTCTGAAAAAGGTTAAAAAACTAATGGTTTGGTATCTCTTTTGAGGCTCTAAACTCGTTTAAAACCATAGTGAATGGAGCTGGTTTTATTGACCAGCCCGGTCAAGACGAACCAGTTATTAGACTTTTGAAACCATAACCAGTTCTACCTGTTTGAATCAGTTCGGTCACTAGCTCTATTACAATTACTCTAGTTTAGAGTTGGTTAAAGAAACCTTCTATTCCCAAAAACAGCTCAAAAAAGTTCTGAAAGTAGCGGTTTTTGCAAAGTCTTATAACTCACGCCTTGAAGGTCTCTTATAGTTTCTGGTCGGTGCCTTTATTGGGTATTAAGCTGAAGTCTTGTGGAAGTTAGTTCCTCATTTATTTACTTAGGTTCAATCCTCTTCTTGCCCACTTCACTGGAAGATAGTTCTACTGGTTTACTGTATGATGACGTGCGATTTGTTGAACATCTTTTTACTCCCATCCTAAGAAGATTTTTGGCTGCTCCCATCTAATACTTCTACTCTTCTGTGCAGGTGGTTCGTTCTATATCTCCTCTACCGGACGCAAGTCTAAGACCCAAACTTCTCACTCTTCTACCTTGCATTTTCAAATGTGTGCGCCATTCTCATATTGCCGTAAGATTATCTGCATCAAGATGTATCACGGCAATGGCCAAGTCTATGACTTTGGATGTCATGGGTATGATAATTCAGAATGTTATTCCTATGTTAAGTGATGTGTCATCTGTACACGCTAGACAAGGAGCTGGCATGCTTGTTAGTTTGCTTGTTCAGGGGTTGGGTTTGGAACTGGTCCCATATGCTCCGTTGTTGGTTGTTCCTCTTTTGAGGTGTATGAGCGACTGCGATCATTCTGTTAGGCAGAGTGTGACGCATAGTTTTGCTGCCCTAGTACCTTTTCTTCCGTTGGCGCGTGGTGTCTCTCTGCCAGATGGCTTGACTGAACGTTTGTCTAGAAATAATGAAGATGCACAATTTCTGGAGCAACTAGTTGACAATTCTCACATTGATGATTACAAGCTCTCCTTTGAACTAAAAGTGTCTTTGAGGAGGTAACATTTTTTTATCTTTTGTTGGCAATTCTCGCGTTATTTTTTGAGGTGAACAGTTTTGAATGAAAGGGAGTGCAAGGAAAGCTATTGCCTTTTTCCATCACTAATTTCTATTATTTTGTTTTAGTTCGAATTTCAAATTCTACCATTTGGTCTCTAGTTAATGTTAGCTCTGTATTAGTTATTTTGAAGGTTGCCTGTGCATAAATCCCTGTTTTCTGGGTATGAAATCATTATCTGCTGGTACAAGTAAATTCAAGTTTTATTATCTTGTCTCACAAATTTGTGGTTCTAATTCAACAGTACATCTAGGTTGTTAATGACTTAATGTGCTTATTTTTGTGTTTTCAGGTATCAACAGGAAGGTATAAACTGGCTAGCTTTTTTAAAGCGGTTTAATCTTCACGGTGTTTTATGTGATGATATGGGTCTTGGTAAGACCCTTCAAGCATCAGCAATTGTGGCATCTGATGTAGCAGAGCACATTGCTGCAAATAATGGCAATGACTTGGTACCATCTTTGATTATATGCCCATCAACACTTGTTGGACACTGGGTCTATGAGATAGAGAAGTTTATTGATCCTTCTCTGCTAACAACACTTCAATACATTGGTTCTGCTCCTGAGCGCTTGTCTTTGCGAGTGCAATTTGATAAGCATAATGTCATTGTGACATCATATGATGTCGTCCGCAAAGATATTGATTATCTCAGACAGGTTTACTGGAACTACTGCATCCTGGATGAAGGGCATATTATTAAGAACTCGAAATCCAAAGTCACAGTTGCTGTGAAACAGTTGAAGGCTCAGCATCGCCTCATATTGAGTGGAACACCAATCCAGGTTTGTCATGAAGCTCAATTTATAATTACTTTTTAAGTTTGTACTGCTGCTGATTAATCTATATTGGATTGCAGAATAATGTGTTGGATCTGTGGTCTCTATTTGACTTCCTCATGCCGGGGTTTCTTGGAACTGATAGACAGGTATTTTGCATTGCTGCTTTCCTTCATTCTTTAAAATTGTCTTTTTTTGCGTTTATCTGTGGCAATATTAAATCTTATATTTCAGTTGGTAGAATGAACATAGTAGCCCGAAAGCAGAAAAGAGAGGCCTTGTTTCTGGTTTTGAATTTTTTGTTTATTGTTTCTCTGGAAACAAATGCATCTCTACGTGAATATACACTCACATATGTGTTTGTTATTTCTGGCGAAATACAAAAGATAGAAACAGTCAGCTTCCAAGCCTCCAAAGTCTGAAAATCAATCCTTGTGTAATATTTTGATTATGTGTTTGTCAATGCTGATATGCTTTTAAATGCTCAATGTACAGTCACTGCACTCCAATGCCATGCAGCGCTGAAAAATTCCTGAACTGTTTTGAATATTTTGCTGCGTAGTATTTGTCATGTTGTTTTTGATATTTCTGGTGCTAACACTCCGAAGAAAATCTGTGAAGGATTGTTTTATTCGTGCCTGAACGTGAAATTGTGAGGAAATCCATGGATTTTATTCTGCTTCCAGTGAAGTTGTGGAAAGTGGATATGAAATAAAAACTTGAATTCTGTAATAAGAGCATTTTTCCTGTTATCTCGTCCAATTCTCCAGCAGTGGTATTTCAAACATAGACACTGACGGACTAAGACTTTCCTTATTTAAGCTGATTGCAATGGTGACTGGAAGTGGTTCTTTTCCGAGTTGTAATTCTATAAATTATTTCTTGCACATATGATACACTATGATGCTAAAAAAACATTTGTTACTTCTACAGTTTCAAGCTACTTATGGAAAACCCCTGTTAGCTGCCCGTGATCCTAAATGTTCAGCAAAGGATGCGGAAGCAGGTGCCCTTGCCATGGAAGCATTGCACAAGCAGGTTCATGATTTATTAAATCCACTTTCCTGTTCCCGCTATCCGTAATGATTTATTAAACCCACTTTCCTATTCCCGCTCTCCGTACTTTTTGTCTCAAGTTTCTTTTATGTGCTCTTATATGGAGTTTGCTTGATTAGGTCATGCCCTTCCTCTTACGCCGAACAAAGGATGAAGTATTATCTGATCTGCCAGAAAAGATCATTCAGGACAGATATTGTGATTTAAGTCCTATTCAACTGAAGTTGTATGAACAATTTTCTGGTTCACAAGTTAGACAAAAACTTACAAGCATGGTTAAGCTAAATGAAGATGCGGGTGGGGCACCTAAGGCATCTGCTCATGTTTTCCAGGTAAGATGAGAGAGTGGCAACTGGTACATTTCCATTATATTGTTTTTCCTTTTTTCCCTCATTTCATTTCTTTCAATTTCAGGCACTTCAATACTTATTAAAAGTCTGTAGTCATCCATTGCTTGTCCTTGGCGAAAGAATTCCAGAGACACTCTTGCCTATGCTGTCAGAACACATTCCTGCCAATGCTGATATCTCTACAGAGCTTCATAAGATAGTACATTCTCCTAAACTTGTCGCTCTTCAGGAGATAATGGAAGAGTGTGGGATAGGTGTAGATACATCAAATTCTGAGGGCAACATCACTGTTGGCCAGCACAGGGTTCTAATATTTGCTCAGCATAAAGTAATCACACCCTTTCCTCTTTCAGATGATATTTTCTCCATTGTATTGTGTGCTTCCCTTGGTTAATTTTGTCCATTCGTGCAGGCCTTCTTGGACATTATTGAGAAAGACTTGTTTCAGACTCTCATGAAAAAGTGAGTAGGTCCTTACTGATATTTCTTGTGGGATAAAAACTTGAAGTTCTCTTTCCTATTGTTTTTTTTCCCTGTAGTCATTTATTTTCCTTGAAATTTCTCGAGAATTGTCCTTCCCAAGTAATTTCTGGGAACGAGCCTTTGTCCCCCTTTCTCTATTGTTATTTAATTGCTTTTTGGCTAAACACAGCATTACATATTTGCGGTTGGATGGATCGGTTCAACCTGAAAAACGCTTTGAAATTGTCAAGGCTTTCAACTCAGACCCAACAATTGATGTTCTACTGCTCACGACCCACGGTACTACTTTGCAATTGATGATTACATAAAAACCACCTGTAAATCTAATGAATGTTGTTGTAGTGGGAGGGCTTGGTTTGAACCTGACATCAGCTGATACCCTTGTTTTCATGGAGCATGACTGGAATCCTATGAGAGATCATCAGGTAGGGATCTGTGTGTTCTTTCTCACAGCTTGTTCTCGATTCATTTTCTAAATAACTGTTCTTCAGTTTCATTGTTAGGAGAAAAGATATGTAGAGACCCTAGATCAATGGTAAAAGTTAGTAACTTAAAATCAGTTTACACTATATGTTTGCTCTGAGGCTCGACTAGTGCATATTTATCTGATCTGAAACAATAATGTAACAATTCCTTCGTCTTCATGACTTGTGTTTGACTAAATTGTTGGCATGACATTTCCTAATGTTTGATTTTCTGTATATATGGTAAATCATTCCTTTGCCTTAGAAAGGAAATTGGCAGCAATTAGAATGGAAAATAGTATCCTTTCTTAGATGGCTTAATTTTTGTTTTCTTGATTCTTGAATTTTTCATTTCTTGTTATTTAACAACAAAGTCTGCACATTTCTTTCAATTGAATAAGCATGATTTTGAAAACATTATCTCCCGACAATAAACTTGCAGGCAATGGACAGAGCACACAGGTTAGGCCAGCGGAAAGTTGTTAATGTCCACCGTCTAATCATGAGAGGCACCATGGAAGAGAAAGTTATGAGCCTCCAAAAGTTCAAAGTTTCAGTGGCAAATGCTGTCATAAATTCAGAGAACTCCAGCATGAAAACGATGAATACAGATCAATTACTTGATCTGTTTACTTCTGCAGAAAGCAAAAAGGTATTTACTTAATGTTGTCAGTTGACTCAGTTTTCCATCGTTTCTGATGTTGTTCCAGGGTATGCTGGAAGCAGGAGCCCATAAAAAAAAAAAATTCAAACATGAAAATTAAGATGATCTAGGTTTAGAACTTTGAAATACATTAAGTTACTTGTCAACTAAATTAATGGATGCTCCCCCGAAGCCATATGCCACAAGCTTCTAACCAGTTTAGCCTGTTTCTGTGTTCAATATTTTGTTTTTGTTTTGTTATTCAGGGAGCAAGAATGTCAACATCTTCAAATGGAGTTGACACTGATGCAAAAGTACCCGGTAGGGGCAAGGGACTAAAAGCCATTCTTGGTGGGCTAGAAGATCTTTGGGATCAGTCACAGTACACTGAGGAATACAATCTAAGCCAATTTTTAACAAAATTAAATGGCTGAAGTACGCACAGTGTATGTATGTGCTTTCAAGATTTTGGATTTGAGGATGCAACATAAGTGCATCATTTTGCAGTGGGTACACGAGCTGCATAGATGTGCAGAACTGTAAATTTTCCATGGTCACAGGCTCACAGCTCCAATTTTCAAGGATAAGTTATTGTCGTCTTTCCCCTGTATTTTCATGTTAGTTCCCTCTATTTTTATCAATTCTTTTCCTGCAATTTAGTGCTTAAAAGAAGCGGTGCAGAATTAGTTCCTGGGGTTTTGGTTGGGCTAGTTGATGCAATAGCTCATTGAGGGTTAAAGAATCTGTAAATTTTGGATACTGTAAATACACACCGAGACATTTTTTCTTTTGGAATTGGAATGAGATTGCCGCAAGATTAGTTATGATTTTGGATACTGTAAATAACAATTTATTTACTTTTCAAAATGTTTTCCTTTGTGTTTTAATTTCGTCTGAATTGTTTTAGAATTGAAATACAGTTAATAACATATACCCATAGATTCAAATTTAATCATTTTAATTATGATTGAACAAACCTTAAAATGTATGAATCTATTCTATCAGTTTGTTTAAAAGTAAATAAATTGTTCAAAATTTATCGTTATATATATTTATATTCTTAAACGGGTCTCGAGCGGATTCATAAAACTCGTCACTAAATGGGTCTTTTTGATCGGATTTAAACCAAGCCCAACAAGATTTGTTTAATTCGAGGTGGGCCTATTGTCACCTCACCCAAACTCGATCTTATATTAGGCTAATGGGCTCGATCATCTTTAAATTTGTTGGGCTACATTTTATATTATTTCTCATTCTTTCCGAATACGCCGTATCCTGCCTGCCTAACCTCTGTTTCACATCTCCGCGGCGCGGCGGCGTAAATAACCGTCTGTTGGCTTATGCAACGTCAATCATCATCACCATCCCTAGTCCCTATCACAACCTTCCCCGAAACAGACCGATCCGCCGAAGTTTTGTATATTTCAATTTTCAGGTTTAGTTTCAGTATCCAAGGTTTTTATTGCCCGTTTTAGGTAAAAATATGCTTCTTGCAGGTTTTCTGTGTACATACTTGGATTGTTAAAAAAGAGTCGCTGATAGCTTCACGAAGGATTGGGTTTTTCTTAAGATCTTGCCAGTTGGGAAAAAAACATAATTATAGTTGGAGACAGAAATGAGTTAGGTGGCACAAATTAGAAGGCGGAAAGAAACAGAGAAATTTGGGTGGGAAATTCAGATTATACTTGTTTCCTTATGCTGTTCTGCGAGGATTTCCTTTTGTAATTTATAATTTTTGCCACGAATAATTTGTGTCAGCAATTCATGGACGTTATGTTTGTTGTTTATCCAGTACATCACAATTTATATATTTTGATTTCGAAATGTTTTTCTGAGTAAGGATGTTATTTTTTCGTTTTCCTTTCGCCTTTGCAGCTAAGAAGAAGAATATAAATGGCTACGAAGGGTCAAGGAGTCAATGTACGACCTTCGGCTGCTGCTGAGGATTCCAAGGAACCCCAAATGGATATCAAGTCTATACTGAAAGATATCAAGTTTCTGGGTATTTGGAACATTTAATATTTTTCTACAGTCCAATATAATGGTTGTTTCATGTAGAGTCTTAAAATTTCTTGGAAAGATGTTGCAACAGGGCCTACCTCTTTGGCTTGAAGATGGTGCCCTTGTATTCTTGATACGGCAATTTCACTTCTGTGGCATTTGGACATCGGAGAATCACTGATTTGTTCCTTACTGTTTTGATTTTGATTTACTAATCTAGATGTGTATCACTAGTTACAATATTATTTGGTTCAACCTATTCTCTATTTCTTGGAACTGTCAACTAGACATTTAATAGAGATCCCAAATTGAGGGTGTTTTTGTTTCCAAACTGTATGAATTAGTTACTTGTTACCTACTTAGTACACCTCGATGAATGTATTTCAGGATCTTCTCATATGACATGGAAACAACAGAAGGACTTGGAGAACAGCAAAGTAGTCTCTCTCGGTGGAAAGGTGCCTTCACTCGTCCTTGGGTTGTCGCTGCATAATTGAGCTATGAATTTTCATATATTAACTATTTATCTCACTGACAGGCCCCAAAGAGGCAACAGCTACCGCTTAGTGTGGCACGGGTTACAATGAAGAAACAGAAGAAGGAAAGGGAAGAAAAAATGCATGAAGAGGTTACCACCAACATTTTCTTCAGTTTTATCCCTTTCTGTGATTACGTGATATCGTATGCTTTTCAACAATGACATTGCTAAGCAATTGTTATTTCAGAGTGGTGCCATACTAAGACGATTTGGAGTTTATGCTAGCAGCAGTTCCAGTAAAGAGGCAGTGAAGAGGCGTCGACCAGAGGACCGAGTGTTCAAGACAACTGAAGGATACTTCAGAAATGGCATCCTTGATGTCAACCACCTGCTAAAACGCTCTACTCCTAGAGTTAATGACAAAGACATCAAGCATGCTATCGGTAAAGGGGAGAAAAAGAAGGGTCGAAAAAAGTGCGAGGGTAAAGGAAAAGGAAAAGGAAAAGGAAAAGGTAAAGGTGGCGGTAGAAAACGACACTAAAATTCTCAAGAACTGTATTATAGCTATTCTAAGAAATGGAGAAGAATTCTCTTAATCCATCTGCGAAGGGAGCATTTAGCCTTGCTTTTCGGTTGAAAATTCTGTACAAGTTATATTCTGCGTTGCATTTTGTTTATTAATCTTGAAATTAGGTCTTAAATTTATTGTGTCCTAATCAAAAAATAAGAGCACCACCGTGAATCTTTAGAACTTACTGTTTTCAAGGTATTTATGGTGTGGTCTTGAGAACGCTTCAAGTTCCTTACAAAACAAAATCTAGTCTTATACCAATGCTAGTGGCTGATCAAATTTTTTATCAAGTCATACAGAAGAGTATGGTTGTGGACAAAAAAAAAAGAATTTCTTTTTCATATCCCTTGATTTGATTTTAGTATAAAGTTAGTTCGATTTAATTCTAGTTTTGTGTATGTTCAGGTTGGCTCAATAAACAGGAACAACCTGATTTGAAAATTTCATAAATTGTGGAAATTTATATAAAGTAATATTTATTCTACAAAAATCGGAAAATAGAAGGAAAGGGGAAAAAAGCTCTTATTCTTTAATCCCCTGCGATTTTCTTTTAAAAAAAAATTGGAATATAGTTACAGACTTTCTACTTAGATATTTATATCGGGAAGTCAGAGATGTATGCATTCATAGGAGAGCAGTGAGGCTAAAAAATTGGTTTCCCCCAACCGCCCACCTCCAAAGCTTAAAAATTTGTGGAAAAATCGACCTTTTTGTTTCCTCCTGTTCATCCGTGGCACTTTAAATATACCATAAGTGATCAATTATATGTGTTAAAGAAATATTGATGGCAGCAACTAAGTACCACTCTGCATCTTCTCCATTTCTTGGCCATCTTTTTCAAGAATCCTTCTCCTTCATAACCAGGTACTTTATACCGTTTCAGTCGTATTCTGTTGTGTGCGTGTGTTTGTGCTGGGACAAAGTGGAACGAGTAAGTATTGTTAGAAAATGATGCTTCAAATTAAATATTTTTTAAGCTCGAAGAGCTGCTGATTAATCGTTTGAGTCCTTTTTTCATTTTTTTTTTGGCTAAAGATTGAATATTTAACGTAATTAGGAAGAGAAATGTGGGGATGACAGTGAGTATAAAGAAAGCAAAGTTGTCAGAGTCAAACGTTAAGAGGGCAAATCTTTCTGCAACCAAGAAGGAGCGAGTGAAGCTCCCTGATTATGGTGATCCTTATGGAGGCAATACCGTTTACCATATTAGTAAATTTTTTAGCCATCCTTCTGGGATTGAAGCGATCTTGAATAGAAGGGCCTTGCAGAGTTGTCAGTCCCTTGATTCCAATGTTTATAGGTAATTAATTTTTATTTTATTCGTATGATGTATGATAATTTTAACAAGAATGGACACAGAAACTAAACATAGTAAATAATAGCATTCTTACCCGGGCCTGAAATGTGAAATTTCTTCATCCATTGGCAAGCGAGATTTTGATGAAGTTCTGCAACAAGGTTGATGAAAATTGTATTTTGTGTAATATTTGATGAGAGGGTGCGATGGTTTTCTCACCATGAATGGGTGGACCCTTGATATTTGTTGGGAGGGAATTATTGTACTTTCATGAGGTGGAACTTATGGTAAATTACATGTGTATTTGAAATATTTTCATTTGAGAGACCACCATCCTTGAATTTCTGTTGAGTCCATCTCAGGCATCACAAACTGTTTTCTTCGGAATTTCTAAACTTTTGCTCTTGGTGTCTATGTTGAACCAAGTGACTGAAATATTGCTTAATATGACATCTCTCAACGTTACATGATTCAAAAGCTACGATTTTGTTGTCCCTAATAAATGACCACGTGCACCATTCATGTCTGTTTAGTAACCAAATTTTTATTGAGTATCTTGACTAAAAACAATGTTTTAATCGGAAAAGTTGCGAAACAAAGTTTTAGCTTTGTCCTCTCTTGAAATACCACAATATTGGTTTAAAAAGCACTGAGAAAAGATTACATTTTATTTCATGCACAGCTAATATGATCGAGTTTAAGCAAATGTATTATAATACAGGCGTATCAATGACTCTTATAAAACTTATTTTCTGATTAGCACCAACACATAAATTTGTATCATGTCATGTAATTGTTGTGTTCCTTGTACAAAGATTGTTGTGGTTAATTGATATCAGATATAACAGGTGCATGCTCCCTCAGATCCAATTTTTCAATTTTGAGGTTGCTCCAGTTTTAGACTTGCAAGTAACTCCAACAAGTGAAGATTGCATAGTCGAGATGTTGTCTTGCAAGGTGAGCCAATGAGATGTAAGTAGAATTACCTTTTGGTTCACTAAGTAGTTCCAAGTTTATACAAGAGTTCAGGCTCGATCCCCACCATCTTTGTAAAATATATTGGTTGATGAATTTTGTTGGGTAGCACCAACTGGCACAGTTGTTCTATCTACCACAACAATCAAATCTCACTGTTTTATACCGCTGTATGATTAAAAAAAATTTGAATTGTATCAAGACCTTCAACCACATCTTTGAGTGCAGTGATAAGGATAATTATTCAATCTTGTGACGCATATCTCTTGGTTGGAGTGTTGACTTTGATGCTTCACAAATTTCATTTTCTTTACATCATGTTGAACTTTCGCGGAATGCAGTTTGAAGGTTCTGAAGTAATGAAACGCCAGAATGAACACTTCTCAGGTACATTTAATTTGGTAGTTTATAAATTTTGAGAAATCGAATCTTGCTCCATCATTCTGCATCTTAGTGACATTCATCAGACCTCCACAATTTGTTTTCAAATCTTTGCAGCTTTCATGAGGAACCATATAAAATGGGAAACTGTTGATGCTAGACCATTTTTGGACTTCGATGTGAAGTTAAATCTGTCACTTGAGGTTGTTACTTGAGCGAAATATCTCCAAGTTTATTATACCCTTTCATGCTTAAAAAGTCCATTTTGTGAAGCAATTGAATTGCAGGAAGCCCGCGTAATAAATACATGTGTTTGTTACATAAAGCCAGTTATTTTATCAGGAAGCCTTGAGTTTTTGTAATTTTTGAATTATTTTTATGCACCATGGTGTAGCTTCCATTGCTGGTTATTTCATATTGATGATGGATTTTGTGCAGATATATACACAACCATTCATGATGCTGCCTGTATCAGCTGTGGAGGGTCCTGGAAATATGTACGTACCAAACAAATTGCATTAGTAATTTTCTAACTTTTAGTAGCTCTTCTTGGCATTTTCCGTTTCGTGTCTTAGTTGCAAATTCGTCGAGTCGGTTACATATCCCCTCTTACACATTATGTAATGTGTCAAAGTTTCGGCTCAAAAAGTACATGTCGGGATAAAATTCTAGTTCTTTTTCTTTGAATCTATTATGTATTTTTCTAACGTACGTACAACTTTTTAATCTAATTCATTATCCTGCCAACTTTAATCCCTCGTCTGTCTGTACAGTCGTACATTCACCTTAGCATTTTGCATAGACTGAAACACATCTTCGAAATAGGTAGCTAATTTTACGTCCGAACATCCACCATCATGCTTGGCACTATTGGTTATGAAATCTGCAGAACTCATGTATTTCCACCTTGTGAACATTGCATGTCTTGTGGTTTACAGAATGATGCAGGCCCTGGTGGACCAGTTAGTTCCATTGCTTGTGCAACAGCTGCTCCAAGATTACGAGGATTGGGTTCATGCCCAAACCAAACACATTGTAAAGTGATTCTAAACTCGTTGGATTTCACGTCTCCTTGAAACTTCGTAACATTTTATCTACAGGAGCAAATTATGTTAATTTTACAGGGAGCGAGTGATCAGAGGGTAAGACAATCTCTGTAAAGCAACAATTATGTCTTTGCATCGTTGTCGTGCTATAGAGATGCTACTAGATCAAATATGGTTCACTCGTTCCAAAAAGCCAACAACAAAATGCATTACATTTCCAAACCAAATTCATCATACATGTCAGTCACAAACTCACGACAAAAGCAAAGACTTCCTCACAAGCTCGCTTTTACATTAGAATTCAACATTTATTGTTCGACAAAGAACAATCCAATACATTGTGCCTCAACCAGGAGCAGATCTTCACTAGTTCACCACATGTACCAGCTACCATCACCAAGCTAATTCCACTGCAGAGAAAATTAAATTGATTGTCAAACAATACATTTTGTATCAACCATATCCAAAAGAAACTCAACTTGTCCATAGGTCAATGTCTCTATAATTCCAATAATAAATGGATTTGTTATTGTATAAAATGAAATATAACTTGTCCACAGACCATAATTCAAAATGAGAAACTATTTACAATCCAGCGAGTGGACAGCTTATACGACTGCTATGACCACACGTGGTGATTTAAAAGATGTTATTATGGGTTAACAAAGCTTAGGCAGATCGAGAAAAATTGCAAGCAAAAAATAACCCAAAAAACTTGTCTGCCTATGTTGGTGTTATAGACGACAACAGATGTGCAATCCTGTCCTAAGTGATCGAAACACAAAACGAGAGAAAATTGCACTGCAAGCTAAAATCTTCAAGTTGAGAGGCCACGGTGAACAGGGCAATGGCTTTCCTACAGGGGGAAATACTCTCTACTGGGGTGGACCCCAACATTAACACAGAATTTAAAGATTCGTAAATAAATGTGCAAGATGCAGCAGCAATTAAATTTACCATCCTTGTCTCCAATTGCAAGATATATCAACCAGGCCTACTACCGGTGTCTAGGCCGCCAATCATCATTCCGATCATCATCATCCCTTCTCCCTGTAGAACGTGCATCGTCATACCTAGCTCTCTTCAAAGTATGTTCTCGCTCTCTCTCGTCTTTTCTACTCCTGTGTTCATCTTCCTGATCTCTTCCACGTTTTAACAGCTGGTGCTCAAACTTTTCCTCGTGTTTTCTGCTTGAATCTTTACCTCCATCTCTGTCATGTTTTCTTCCACGGAGGTCTTCTCCATCTCCCCGTTCTCTTCTACTTTGTCCACGGTATTCAAGATAATGATCATCTCTCCTATTGTCATGCTGTGATTCCTTCCTACTGCGTAGTACGTCCCCATGGTCATCAGCATCGAGGTTTTTCCCAACATGTCTTGGTGGCCTAGAATCTCTGGCATGATTCTCTTCCCTGTATGATTTATTCTGTCTATCCAATTCAATCTCAGACCCCCAACTCCCGTTGTCTTTTGTTGGATATAATTTTTTTGACTTCGTCACATCAGGTTGTCCACCCCATCTTCCACGCTCATGTTCATCTCCAGATCCATCTTCCTTCGATTTAATAAGTTGTTCCAATTTCTTGAAAGTGTCGCCGGCTTTATTAGAATGCTTCTCCCTGTTATCATCTTTTTTCGATCTATCATCATAGAGCTCGTCATCAGAATCATGCCGCTTGCTCCTCGAAGGTCCTTTTAACCTCTGAGTCCTATTTTTTGGAACTTCATCAGAACTACCATCAGAGTCATGCTGCCTACTGTACCTAGGCTGGGTTTTCTTCTGACTATGGTGCTTGCCTTCATCAGAAATACCATCAGAGTCATGCTGCCTTCTGTACCTAGGCTGGGTTTTCTTCTGACTATGGTGCTTGCCTTCATCAGAACTATCATCATCATCATAAGAATTGCGACGTTTGCTTTTTGACTTTTTAGTCTTATACCCACGGTCTTCATCAGAACTATAATCATCATGTCGTCTGCTTTTTGAAGGATGCTTTAGCTTTGAACGTTTGAGGCTGGAATCAGAACTGTTGTCATCATCTGAATCATAACGCTTATGAGCTTTTCCATAGTTCTTGTCATGGTCAGATTCAGAACCAGAATCAGAACTATGCTCAGACTGAGCTTCTGAACCAGAAGAATCACTGTCGTGTTTTATGACTTTCTTTCGTGTCCTTGATGTCTCTTTCCTCCTCTTGTGATCACCAATCTTAGAATCATCATCATAAGCTGCTCTTCTACTGTCCTTTTTGGGTTTACTCTTGGCCTTTCCGTCACGCTTCTCGTCGCTGTCTGAGTCAGATGAATCATCAAGTACCCCTCTAATTTTGTGCTTGCTGTGAAACTTGGGTTCATCACTGCTAGAAGTATTTGTCTTAACAACCTTCCCCGTGCCATCTTTCTCATCTCTTCCATTCTTTACATGACGATGCTTACGAACATCAGCAGTATTCTTTTTGCGAACATTTCTTGGTTCATCCTCATCATCATTCTCTTCAATGCTTGTGGCCATGGCATCGTTTTGTTTCTTTTCTCTATCACCTTCAGAATCTATTCCAAGAGCAGCTTTTAGCGTTTCCATCTGTTTTTCCTTTAACGCAGCAATCTGGTGAGTCTGCGTCTCTGAAACCCTAATTAACCAGAAAAAATTCAACATATAATCCAAAAGAAAATTGCCAAGATATAATGGTTAACAAATGAACCATGCCAACACAAGAGGAAAGTGCACCCAGTATAAGCTACCAAAATATGTTGGACCAAAGTCTATGGTGGTTATATAAAGATAACCAGCGAGGGTAACACCAGAATTAACTATGAAAACTCTGCTATTTAGAAGACACAGATCCTGTTATTTGCATGTAACGCAGTATGCAACCTAAAAAACCTGAGTCCGCTCAAATTATTTTATATACAAAATATCTACCGTTCAAAAACTAACAACTTATCAAAATAAGGCCCAACTGTCTGAATTGAAACCGGGAACAAGTTTTGCTTCATGTCAGTATCAAAATTTGAATTTCAAATGACAAAATCCTTTAAAAAACAACAAGCCTCTTGATTTTCGTTGCGATCAACAAAACAAACGAATTGTGTGCACAATAATATACTTTGTAGCCCATATAAATAATTGGACAATAAAGAAAAATAGAAAGATATACTAAAATTGCAATTATTTTTACCTACTTCTCAAAGATAATATGCAAGTTTAAACCAATACCACCACACCCAGTAGTTTTCGGTCTCTATACTAGATTACTGCACATAACAAATCAGAAACAATATTCTTATACGACAAAAGGAATAGAGAAAACCCAATACTTTTCCGGGATGACAGCTGAGTTACTCTCTTCATCAACATCCAGCGACTTCCTCGCCTCATCTAGCTTCTCCGCGATCTCCGCATCAGTGTAACCCTGATCTATCAGTTTCTCCTCCAACACAAGAAGCTTGAGTTGAATCTTACGCTTACGGTCGTGCTCCAGTATATCCCTATTGGGTTTTCGGGTCACGCCGGCCATTCCCTGATTCAATTCGTAGCCCTTGCTCGAATCCATAACAACCTTGTTGGTCCTCGGCTTGATGAAGAACTTGTTGGTCTGGACATATCCATTGGTGCCAGAACCTCTCGCCGTCTGCAATCCTATCCCGTTGTACATGTTTACAACTTCAGATTTGGAAGAAATTCCCCAATGTTTGATTTGATTCTATTCAAATCCTAACCCTACCCGAATCGTAATTTCTTAAGACGTTTTCCATTGCGGGTTATGGGTTGGGCTATTTTATTAGAATTAATTGATTATGGGGCCGTGGAACGAATTCAAGAATTTTTTTAAAAAAAATATATATATTAGAATAATTAAATAAAAGTTGTATATTAAATTTTACCATGATATGAGACCGGGCTTGTAGCCCAATGGTCTCACTTCTGTCGGAATAGCCGGTTTCTCCCGGTTCGATTCCCCTTCCCCGCGTGAGTTGTAATAAAAAAAAAAGTTTACCATGATATTTTGTTAAAAAAAAAATTAAATAATATATTCTCTTGTCAAAGAAAAGAATACTTTCGAAATGATATTATTAATAATATATAATATAATATTGATATAATAAAAATCAATACAATCACAGAATTAATCTTCCCATTCAATGCAAAATGAAAATTGAATAACTTGTATTTAAGAATTGGAATATCAAATATTAATGAGTATTAATATTCGAATGTATTTTTATATTTTTTTCGTTTTCATAATTGACTTTACGACAAGATATATATTTGAACGATCCATTATGATCAAATATTTTTTTTAAGAAACTACCATTTATAAAATGATTCTATAATCAATATTTTATTTAAAATACATAATTAGTTGAAATCGTGTGGTAATATAAAAACACGAGTAATGAACATGATATCGGGTTAGTTAGAAGAAATCGGGATTTTATGTTCCTAAATTCCGATGGCGAAATCACCTCAAAATTCTTTTCCGAAAATAAATATATTTATTTGCCAAAAAAAAATGTTATTATTTAATTGTTCATTTTATAATAATAATAATCATGCACGATGGGGTAGCCCTTCGATGCTGCAGATCCAACGGCCCCAAATCGTTGGGGTCCTTGAACCTGCCCTACAATCTACATGTAGCCCAACGAAAACATTGTTAACAAGATTGAAGAAGAAACTGAAGTTAAACAAGTCGAAGAAAATGTAAACGCCAATCGGAACCAATATCAACATTCGAATAACATCATGTATAACCCATAATATTATAGTTTTCAAATACCAACCACATTCGAAATCTAAATGGAAGTTTTTGGGAGCTTTAGGCACTGCCTTTTATAGCATCATCGGGGCCAAGAGCGGCTGCAGTTTTGTCGTCGGAACCAAAGTAATCCTCTCGAGCATTGTCGGCTAACATCAATGCAACAAGCCAGAATAGGCACGAATCAAGAGATAAAAAAGCCCCTCCTCCAAGAAGACCGGTCTTGGCCGTGGGGCAATCAGTTGCAAGATTGTGATGGACGTTGCGGACCTGGTGAAGTTGTTCTGTTATGGTTGGCCATAACAACAATGTGGCGGCCAAACCAGTCGTCGCCCTGAAAAGAAACCAAGAATACACATCCAGCGAACAAATAACAACAATGAGCTATGACAGGGATGGATTATGACAAACAAATTAAACTATAATAAAACGAGAAAAGAGTCATTCAACCCAAACGAAATCAAGGGTGGGTTTGGGGGTTTAGTTGATAGAAAATGCTGGAAGTATACTCACAAAGCAACATTGAAGACGACAAGAAAGCCCGTGTTTTGGAATAAAGCTGCCTGTGGAATGGACTTTCCTTTGTACGGGTAGAATAAGGCGAAATAACTAAACCCAGTGGAGACAGCAAGGAAAGCAGCAGACAAGTAACCAAAGACAACAGTAGGGTCATCTGGATATTTGCAAATGACAAAATTCTTCCCAGTTATGATGTTGCCAGATGCCGGCTGCAAATATGAGCAGAAGAAAACAGGTAATATCAGGGCTCACTACTTTTAAACTAAAATAAAGATGTGTGATGCTGGTAAAAAAAACAAGATACTGAAAGGGGAAACGACGGATAGCAGTACAACGCCAATCAATAGGCAACACATCTCATCAGGAGAAACAATGAAAGAAAACATATTTTTGGTTATCTAGTCTCGTTCAGCAACTACTGCTTGACACAAGTGACAAGCAGATGTAGCAACTGAAAGCTTGTTGTGTTCCGAATGAGTAACGACACTTCAATTCCCCAAGAAAGTAGAAACAGAACACACTCGAAAAGATTTCGAAAAATCACCAGACTATATCTACTCTCACAGAAATAATCCACCAAAGTAAGATTAAGAATCTATTCCACATATTAGACCATAAAGTAAACTGGAATAAGAATATTCATTCGTAAAATCTAACCCCCAAAATTACAACTGCTTCAGCTAGTCAAATTGCTCAGTCACAGAAAAAACAAATTTATCATAATATAGAAGATATATTAAAATGCAAGAATCAATTATAAAATTTTCACTCGTAATAAAAAGAAAACCTTCTTGTTCTCGGCAACAACTCCAAATATGAAGGAAAGCACACCAAGTGTCGCCACTATCAAAGATGTTTGCTTGATTGTAAAAGCCATTGATTTGCCTGCAAAATTTTTTTGCAGAAAATTAAAAGAAAACAAAAAATCCCAAAAATTCCAGAAACAGGAGATAGCGTCCAGTACAGATCACAACGAAAATTGTCAAACATGAAATCACTCCTTTTCCCCTTAATCTTTCACAAAACCAAAACGGACTTGAACCTGAATCCTCATACAAAATCCGTTCAAGAAAAAGACAGCCTTGGAAAAACAAATCACACCCCTTTACCCAAAAAAACAAGAATACTGATACAAAGATCCACCATTGTCGCGAAACCATCATAAATCTAGTGCAATAAATACCTTAATATTTCATAGACACGGATCCCCGAGAATAAACAAAAGGCCAGATGACAGCAATGGGAAATGATATTACTACGTAGAGCTCGAAGACTGCTGGCTTTTTATGGGGGGAAGATAACAAATAGAATCCTTTCGGGATTACGGGTAAAATATCCGATGTGTGCTAGCCCACGAGAAGCATGAATGTGGACGCATTGGGAGGATGACTACATTGTATGAATCTTTAGTACAATTTTGCAAATGGTCCCGCAGATTCTTCTGATTTTAGTTAGCAATTTAATTTATTATCATAATTTCTCTAATATTTTAAAAAATTAAATTTTAATTTCATTTTTTTCTAAAAGAGTTTAGGACATGCATGCATTGCATACACACGAAAGCAAGGACGGACCTATGCTTGGCCCGTCCTAGGCTGTAGCCAGCCCATTTTTTTACAAAGATTTATAGAGATTCGAGTCAATTCTTTTTTTTTTGGTAAATATATATAGAGATTTAAGCACAGTCTAATTTTTTTTAAAAGATATCACGAGATTGAAGGTGTTCATAATATCAAATTCTTTGTACCAAGTACAGTAAAGCTAAAGTTATCGACCATTTCATTTTTAATTCTCTCAAGTCAGACATTTGTATCTCCACGGCTTTTGTACAAAATTTTGTTCAAAGCGTGTAATGTCGTGTCTCTCTAAATATTCTTTATTCAAATTTTATTTTTTAATATAAAGTGATCATTAAAATAAATTATTAGTCTTTTTGTTAATGTGTAAAGTGTCTTAGGCATATATTAATTTGTATAGATTTCATAAATGATAAATGTAATATGAACTTCTAGCAAGTTGATAGAAGAATAATAAAAGTATGAGTTATTTACACCAAACTTCACTGTGAAATATCACAAATCTATACTTTTCTAATGTGAAAATTAAATAGGCATTATAGACTTTAATTTTTTGTAAACGTTGCATGAACACTCCCTGCACCATCTAAAAATATGACGTGCTGATGTATTTCGATAATATACCATAGACAAGTTATTAAAAAGATCAG
Organism: Primulina huaijiensis; assembly: GCF_012295235.1. NCBI lineage: Eukaryota > Viridiplantae > Streptophyta > Magnoliopsida > Lamiales > Gesneriaceae > Primulina > Primulina huaijiensis. The sequence continues at coordinate 18,385,641 of NC_133311.1, read as the reverse complement.
CGTGTAAAACAATTATAAAGAAAACTCAATTTTATACAAGTAATAATTCTGACCAACTAGACTAGTTTGGACGTTATATATACTAACCGCAAAATCCAGCTAAATGACATGAATACAGTAAATGGTGGCGTCTGATTAGCATGGAAAATATTCTAACTAGTCTAGATTGTAAAAAATATTACTTGTAGCAAATTAAGTTTTCTTTTTAATTTTTTCCCCGATGGTCATTTTGATTATTTTTCTACGATATATTATCAAAATACTTTAACTTACTAGATTTTCAAATGGTGCTGGAGGTGTTCGTGCAACGATTATAAAAAGTTAATATCTAGAATACCTATTTAACTTTCACAGTGAATAAATGTAGATTTTCGATATTTCAAAAGGGGTTTGGTGCAAATAACTCATAAAAGTGATAGATTTATTTTATCAATTCTTTTATTTAATAGAATTTAATTTTGAAAGTACATTTAAAATAGTTTTAAAATGTAAATTTTGAATCTAAGTGAAACTTGTATTATATTACACAGGTTACATATTATGAAAATGAAAAATAAATTTCAGTCCAAGCAAACAAAAAATATAATGATAAATGAACATAGCAAAAAAACATGATAATGATAAGTGAACATATTTTCACAAGAAGCACTCAACCAATATTGAGGAAAGGATTTTGTATGTACGTATTATTAGTTTTGTATTGGTTTCAATATCTTTTTGTACATAAAATTAGAGACTATATTAAAATTATTAATTTTAAAAAATGTAATAATTTTTTTACAATTAATTTGAATAATCAACTTTGTGTGAGTATTGATTAATTTATATATATATTTATTTATTTTCTAATAGATTATTAGGATATGTAAAAGGAAAGATATATTATCATTGTTTCGAAACGTCATAAATTTCACTAGCTAGTGTCTTTGGCTGAAAATATTTAAGAATTACACATTCGACGTAAAACTTTTTTTTCCTTATTACATGGGTGTTTCTCTTGAGTTGGAAGAGATTTACGTCACTACATCACAAATGAGATGGTTATTTGACGATTTTTGAACATGTGTTCGGTAATTTATATATAAATCATAACAAGATATATTTCATGAAATCTATGTGATCAGAAACGGTATGAATCGAAATTAGGTAGAAAAATTACCATTATTTATGTACATGACTTAAATAGATATCACTGTCTAAAAGTTCGAAGGCAAATGAATATAAATCTTCATCCAAATAAACCTAAGTTAATTCTGGTGTACATTACAAGTTTCTGCACGAATCCACCACCAAGTCCTCCTGTGTTTCTCTTTTTTGAACCCCACGTGCATGATGATACATACACTAGGAATTTGAATTTATCATGTATAAGATTCTTGAAAGAAGATTCTTCATATTATCTCGTGTTTCTCTGCTTCATCGTCGAAGTAATCTTCGCGGACATTTGTGGTCAGCATAAGAGAGATCAACCAGAAGAGAGATGCATTGAGGGATGCAAATGCACCACCACCAAGTAGACCTGTTTCAGCAGTGGGGCACTCGTAGTCAAGATTGGAGTGGATGTTTCTTGAGTGCTGAAGTTGTTCTGTTATCGTTGGCCATAACAAGAAAATCGCAGCAAAGATCGTGTTCAACCTGTGAAAACGTCAAATTTTCACCAATAAGTTTGTGCTATTTAAGATGTATATGCAATTATCCATCAGCAAATTAGATGGTATGGATATGAAAAATATTGTTGAAACATAAATAATTTATGTTGAAACCGACCCGATGTGTACATAAATACTTACACTGAAACATAGAAGAATGAGGTGCACCAACTGCTGCCAAAGATTGCAGCCCTTGGGATTGATTTGCCCTTGTAGGGATAAAACAAGGACTGATATCCAGTAGCAGCGGCGGTCAAGAGGAGTGCGAAAGAGGCGTATCCGAGAAATACGGAGGGATCCGACGGGTATTTGCAGATCACTACTTCTTTCCCTGTGATCACCTCTCCTGCTGCTGGCTGAATATCGGCATACATAGTTCAATAAATTTTTCTTGACAATAAATCAGAAAACTATGCAGATTGTGTTGTATTAAGTTGTCTGGATGGAGTATGATCTAGACCAATAAAAATTATGTAGTCGTAAGCTTGTTTTGTTTGAAAATTGAATCATATGTATAAACTCACTTTTTTCAATTCTGCCAGAACGCCAAGAACGAAGGATGCACTGCCTAGGATGGCCACAACCACAGCATATTGTACCGGTGTTACTGCCATTTTTAAACCTTTCAACCACTCTTATTTTACTGCCTCCCCACCCCTGCAAAACAATACCAAAATTAAAAATAAAATAAAAAAAACTGCCCCAATTTTGATTGGCAAAAGAATACACGTGAGTAAAATAAATTCTCCAATTTCTTCAGAGTAAATCCTATATTTTTAAATACTAGACTAGATAAAAGAATGTTAGCCTCATGTTTATACCGAAAAATAGCGACGTGGGTTTCATTGTCATAAAAAAACACAAAAACTTTTGTAGATAGTATCACGAATTAATTTTGTGAGACAAATATCTTATTGGTGTCATCTATAAAAAAAAANAAGGCTATGTAACAGCTATATCAAGTTCAACGAGTTTTTCCCCCAAATGATGACGAAGTTTCCCTTTCAAGAATAATGATGAATTTATTGTATCTCATTAACCATTTTTACCCCCTCCAAAAACAACAAGTTTCATCTTCTTGAAATCATAAATGAACATGAATAATTTGAATATAGAAACCAATTTCCAAGCACTTGCCTTATGTTTCTATCTCCTTGTTGGGGTCGCTGGGAAATTCAGGAGATGGTTGAACGCGCTGCAAAATTCTTGAAATCTTCAATTTTCTTGGTCGTCCTAGGATTCTGTCTCTCTCCCAAGGCAACTTAAATAAAGAAAAAGTTCACATGAATTCAGCCACGTTTATTGGACTAGATTCATTGGAATTCCCCTATAGTTAAGGGTCTCCCCTCAACGGAAAATATAGGTTGCTAGGAAGATTCAATACTGGTGCCTCCTTGAAATTCTGCGTCAAATTCTTGAATTCATCAGTTAACTTCTCCACTCACAATAACGTTATTCACCTTAAATTTCGGTCATTTATTCACCGTACCATTTATTATAATTTATTCATTTTTCTTTTCTTTCTTTTTTTCCCTCATTACATGAATCTTTTTTTTATTACATGAATCTTTTAAGTAACGACTTTTGGGATCTAATAGTAATAACACAAAAATGATTACGTTTTAAACGAATGATGAAATAGGATTTAGCTACTTTTTTTTTTTAACCCAGGATTTAGCTACTTGAAACACTGGTTTCTCGTTTATAATAAATTGTATTTTCAGATTATATTTTAATATAAATATTACCAACCAACCGTATCAATTTTCATGCTGATCAATATCTATATCCATCAAATTAGTGTCATCTCATCAATAGATCTAGAGATATTCACAATAAGTAAGCAAAAATATTATATACATGCAGACGTGAGAATTAAGAAGTTAAATAATTGGTTTAAGCATATCCATTATGGATGAATGTCCCTAGATTATTATCACCTAATAAAAGTCCTCCATTCCACGACATGAGACTCCGACAACCCCACCGACTCAATGAAAGACACATCCACACGAAAACCATAAATCAAATTATATGATCTTAATGATTCAGCCATTCTGGCAAGAATATAATTAAAAACAATGGATTTTATTCTACTTGTCATTCAACTACTTGACCCCATCCTATATATCTGTCGATCATGTGTGGGGAATATCAACATTCATGTTTGTTCTAAAAGGAGAAATACTGAGACACATGAATTACAGCACATTTAAATATCAAGATATTAAGTTTAACTATATCTTTGTAAGATCAATATCTTGTCGCTTCTGCCATGTTGAAGAAAGCTATTGGCTGAGACAAAATACATGCTCGATTCGGTGCATATGTGCTGTCTTGGCTCCAAAATATACCGATAATCATCGAACTTTCCCAAACTCTCCTCATATCTTTATTTCAAAATTCATTCTTCCGTCTGAAGTTTCTTGTTTTTCAGCCTTTCTTGCGTCTTTGTATTACACTGTTTGTTTCACTGTTCAATGTTATTTCTTGAACTTTTAAAAAGGCTCCGTCATCTTTCTTTGTTAACGGTGATTCCTTTGTTCTCATATGATCCTTTTACTGTTAATCTTGAAACCCTTCACAGTTCATGTGGGTTTCCAAGTCCGCCCACATATATATATTTTTTCTCAATCTTGCATCCCTCTGAAAATCCCATTTATTTTTCAAAATTTTGGAGGTAGTAGCTAAAATTTAATGGGAATTTTGGGGATGAATCAAGTGTTGGCACTCGCAGTATTTAAGGTTCTGTTCTCGATAAACACTGTTCATGGTATTGGAGTTAACTGGGGAACACAATCAAGCCACCTTTTACCTCCTCCAACTGTGGTGAAGCTCCTGAGGGACAACGGGATTCAAAAGTTGAAACTTTTTGATGCAGAATCAAGCATTCTTAAAGCTCTCAGTGGATCAGGGATTGAGGTGATGGTGGGAATCCCAAATGAAATGTTGTCAAGTCTTGCAAATAGTATGGATGCTGCTGAGAGATGGGTGGAGAAAAACGTTTCTGCATTCGTTTCATCCAATAGTGTTGATATCAGGTGATTTCTCTTTACTTCTAACCGTTGGTTTTGCGTATTTGTTCTTAGAAGTTCGGTTTTTTTTTTCCGATTGACGGATTGAAGAACTTTGGTTATATTTGATTGAATCCAGATGAAATATAGGTGTTATTGTGCTATGTAGCCAGCTATTTTTTTTGATATTTCTGTTTGATCAATATGTTCAAGATTGCTAAAATTAGGATCTTTCTTATAGTGAAATTCCATCATGAAAACAGTATGTTTTTTCCCCTCTTTTTAGCCGAATTATCCCTTACTTGCCCAAAAAGCTTGTGGGATGATTCTTTGACATACATGGATCATATTCTTTGTCCGTTTGCCTAGAAAAGGTAGGCTTGAAAATCTTTGAAATTTCTAAGTCCTGCTTTCTTATCCGCTTGACAAGAAAAATATAGACGTTGATTGACCTTTCAAAATGTGGATGCCCTGTAATAGGCTCGCATAAATCAGACAGTGTCTTGAATTCTTGTTTTACTTTTCACTGATTAAAGTCTTTCCCTTTACAAGGTACGTTGCGGTAGGAAATGAACCATTCCTACCTACACTTAACGGGACTTTCGTTGGCGTAACTTTTCCCGCTCTCAGGAATATTCAAGCGGCCCTTATTAAAGCCGGTCTTGGTAGTAGAGTCCGCGTCACAATTCCATTCAACGCCAATGTGTACCAGAGCTCGACTGAAAATCCTTCCACTGGTAACTTCCGACCAGAAATCCACGATCTCATGGTGCAGATTGTTAGTTTCTTGAGTCTTAATGGGGGCATATTCACCATAAACATCTACCCTTTCATAAGTCTTTACAATGATCCGAACTTTCCCGTGGAATATGCCTTTTTCGATGGGTACTCATCACCAATAAATGACAACGGGAGAATCTACACGAATGTATTTGATGCGAATTATGATACCTTAGTATGGGCCTTGCAGGGTACCGGATATGGAAACTTGACAATTGTGGTCGGAGAAATTGGATGGCCTACTGACGGGGACAGAAACGCTAACATTGTAAACGCTCAAAGATTCAACCAAGGATTCTTGTTTCATATGAATACAGGTACTCCAATGAAACCTGGTCCTCTGGATGTGTACTTGTTTAGCTTTATTGATGAGGATGCCAAGAGCATTCAACCCGGTAATTTCGAACGACATTGGGGAATCTTTAACTACGATGGCAACCCAAAATACAACCTTAGCCTTGGTTCAAACAATAATGGTCTCGTACCAGCTAGCAACGTTGGGTATCTGAACCGACGGTGGTGCGTTTTATCACCATCTGCCAACCCTGAAGACCCCCAGTTTGGCCCAAGTGTGAGCTACGCTTGTGCGAATGCTGACTGCACGAGTCTTGGGTATGAAACATCTTGCCCAAATTTGAATGCTCAAGGTAATGCTTCATATGCTTTTAACAGTTACTACCAGCGGAATAATCAGCTCGATAGCACCTGCCAGTTTCCAAATCTTTCAGTGGTCACAACGAGTGATCCTTCGGTTGGAACTTGCAAGTTCAACATCATGATCCGAACAACAAATCCGGTAAACAGTGGATTTTCGTTAGAGCCCAGTATCGGGCTTGTTCAGGTGCTGGTGTTTTTGTTGGCACTTTTTGTGGTTGTATAGGGGGTAGACTACGGTTGATATACGTTTTTTGTGATTCTTTTGTCACATCACACGTACAGTTTTCAGTATAGTTTTCATCTTGTACCATAATAATGTCCCAGGGATTGAACATTAGTACACTCTTTTTTTGTTTGAAATGGTCTATTATGTGTGGCCTGTCTTCTTAATATTTTTTTTATTACAATTGTGGGCGAGGTTTTGATGTCTCGACGGTCGAACCCCGGTTGATAGAAGAGATGATTATGTCATTGGTACAAGAGGCATGTGGTTTCGTAACGTCAATATTCATCAACAGCAGTCAAATCAACCTCTTATTGGTATCTGCTGAATTCCCCCTAAGGAAATTCAAGAGGGTGCAAAATTGACATGAAAACCGCGTTAGCAAAGCACGAATTTTCATTTGATGCATTTATGACATGATATTCCGAAATTTTTTTATTGAAATTTTAAAAAAGATAATTAAAAAAATAGTTTATGTTTAGACAACACGTCATTTAAGTACTCAATAATTTAGTGGATATTTTATTTTTTAAATATGAGTTAATGAATTTATGTTTATAATATAATAATGGAGTTGCTTGAATTGAAAAATATGATTGTAAAAAAGAAATATGAAAATTAGATTTGGGTGAAAATTAGATGTACTTTCGAGAAATAAAACAAGAAGGCATTCCTTTTACATGTTCCCCGAAAACAATTCCTTTTTACATTTCCCGAAAATAAAACCAAACATGAGATAAGCTTTACAACATCATCAAGAACAATCATACAACATTAATCCTCCCAAAGTAATTGAACTGAATTACCTTAAGCCATGCTTCCTTAGGCAATCTTTCGATCTAATGTCAGCCTAAACAATCAAATGGAGAAAAAACAGTAAGGTTCTGCAGAATTATCTTTCAAACTTTGAAAAAACTGAATCATATAGCAAGGATGATGGGAATCTTAAAAGCGACAGGGAAAAAATAAAAGCATTCACACTCTCACCTGCCTGATGGGCTCTGGAACCCGGAATTTGCAAGTCAGTTTCGCAACTTTAATGGCTGTGGTAAGGGATATGCGATGCCCAACTGATATAAATATGGGTTTTATGGAGCCTTGAGTCGATCTCATAGCCTGTACACAGTACAAACATTGGCTGATGCTACTTTCAATGGTGGCAGTCCACAAATAAAAGACATACAAAGAATGAAAGAAGCAAATGTTATATGATTAAAGATAATATGGGACCATGTTTCTGTTATTGTATTAAAATTTATAGGGAGTAGTGATATGCAACTTAGGTCTTTTAAATTGTACAATAGCCTAGTCACTATGGTTCGACCACGTCATACTATGTAGGCTAGCGAGGATAGTTGTTTTCCAAAAATTCTCCTAGCAGTAATTGTCGCAACTTACAACACAACAATCGAATGAATGACTTTGGATTTGATATGGATCAAGAATTGTACCAAAAGTTATAATCGATGGTAATTGTATAAATCAAATATCTTAAATCTAATCATAGCTGCCCAAACACCACAATTCAATTACTATGCCACCTAGGCATCAGCGCAAGATCGATGCAACAACATAGACAGTTGTTGCTTGCTAACAAATTCTTCACTTTGCCTGGGGAGTGGTATTATGCTAGACATGTTGAGACAAATCATGTTGCGGCATACAGTGTGATAGTGGCAGTTCACATTGTAAATGCTGCGACATATAAGAATACACAACAAAGCAGAGTCCGAAACAGAGAAAAAAATGGCTGTTTCATCGTCAACTGGGGAAGTGGAGGAATTCTAATTTGCTATAATACGAAGGCGATTTCAGGGAGTAATAATTATCCCAGAATTGTAGTTAGTTAAATTAAAAAGAACACTCCAGGACATATGACAATATAAAATGAACTTTAATTAAATTGAAGAAGTATGTGAAAAGGGGTACATAGACAATGTAGCAAATTCTGTTACCGCTCCTAATGCTGATCCAGAGGCACCAACCAAAGTGAAAACATCTTTTGATGAATCCTCCGCAGCAGCTTCAAGCATCTGCCTCACTTTAGATTGTGTGAGGCCATCTACATGGTGTAGCTGGAAAAAAGAGTGACATATATCTTACTGACAGCTTCCAAAACTAGAGCTTGATAAAAATATGCAAAATTTTATAAAAGTCGACCTAATATCAATGACATCAAGTAACACATTAGAGGCGATTGCTACTACAACTTAGACTACATATTTGGCAAGTTAGGCATATATAACATTTACAGTTAAAAAAAACTTACATTCTTTCCTATCCCAATTGTAGGAAGGTCAGCCAAAACACCAAGATGGCAGGCCAATCCGAAGCCTGTGCAAGCTCCCAATAAAAATATGAATAGACAAGAAGCAATTTTTTTAAAACAACCCAATAAAAATATGAATAAACAACAGGAAAAATTTTTTAAATAAAAGAATGTCTTGTATGCGATAATTTAAGCCTCATGCATACATTTGAAGAAATAGACAAGTATGATCTATCGAGTTGGCACATAATCATACTGAAAACACATTATTGTCCCAAATCCACAATCCGTGGGAGGATAGAAGGAGCACGTATGATATTTATTTTCAAGGATAAATGCATTGGTAAATATATACTTCTTATCTTGTATGAATATATAATAGAAAAAACTTGCCCCGAGGATGAAGAAGTCCATTGCCGTCAACCATCAATAACTGTTGTGATACACGAATCCAGAAATTTTAGTATATACATCATGAGAATTTCATTGATCTAAGAATCATTTATGGCATACAAACACGCATCACCACCTGCACATAATTTTTAAGGGCGAAAACTCCCTAGCAACTCTCATTTTTCAAAAACTGAAAAGCATTGTATAAAACCTTTATTTCATGAATTAAATTTAGTAACTTTCACAGTTTCGCCTTATGCATCAAGTGCGTGAAATTAGCAATTGCAAACAAGAAATAAAATTTCAAAGGTATAAGATATGGGCACCTGAGGATAGGACGGAAGTTCTTTTTTCTTCATTTTCTCTAAAAGTTCTAGAAGCACTGGAGCCTGTTAACAGAGAAATATTAAGATAGATCCTACATTATTATCATCCACAATCATAAAAAAAGGAATCTACTAAGCACATCTGGGCTTTGGATGGGATGATGAACTGAATGATAAAGGATAAATATACAGCTGAGAATCTTTAATGGGAGTGAAAGTTATCCATCCACATATTAACTGTTCTGAAGGAGAGGTCAGGTAAAGTAAAAGAATATCTCATCTTCCGTATCAAACGGTGTCTCAAAGAATATGATTAAGCATGGAGATCTAATCTCATCTGTCATAAAACATAATGGTGATACCCCCATAAGGATCCGGGTCGTTGCCATAAGGATCCGGGTCGAGTCGTTGCCATAAGGATCCGGGTCGATTGACGACCCAGACACTATCAAGAGCCCGAGCACTACATGTTTCCCAAGAATTCTTCGAACAGCCCGGTCTCCCGCGCAGTAATCGCCCGAGCTCTCATATAAGTACCCGGGTAATCAATTGCCCGAGCCACCTCGAGAATTGAACCATACTCAAGTATGATTGACACAGGACGTCTAATCTGTCAGAACAACTTGGGTTTGGAGTGTCCTAAAAGTCATCAGAAGATAGGGTATGGGCAGCCGACCTACCATACTTAGTAGGTAGCACTGGAATCAAGGTATCTACCTCATCTTCTACTATAAATAGCAGGTATAAATGTCATTTACCGATTCTAAAATCTTTGAACTCTCAAGCATTATACATATTTTCTCCCAAATATTGCTTGTGTTCATCTTCAACCTGCTGACTTAAGCATCGGAGTGGCCACGCCGGATACCCCTCCGGCGCCCATTCACGAGTTTCTTTCATTGTTTGCAGGTGCTATTGAAGCCATTACCTTCACTCAAATTCCCTAAAAACTATAAATTATTGATTTGACCTGTTGGAGCTCCTTACCCGGCTCATCCATTTCAACAAAGTCACATCATTGGCGCCGTCTGTGGGAAACTTGAGATTAAGGCGTTGATATGGCTCATACTCGAAGAACTAACCAAGAAAATTCCCGGGCTCATGGGGATAATGCGCGTACTTCGGGACAAGGTGAGGGTGTTCCTCCCACGGGACCCAATCTTATTACCATGACCCCGGAGGAGTTGGCAAGAATAATCTCCGAAGCGGTGGAGAAGGCTGTGGCCAGAAGAGAAACTTCTCGTCAAGTTACACCACCCGGAGATGTGCAAATCAATGAGCAGGAGCAAGAGCAAGAATTGAGGGAGGAGGAAGTGAGAGGAGAGGATGAGGAATCTAGTGCTGGATCCAAATCACCTACCGTGGCTGAGGAGTTGTTGGAGTTAAGGCAGAAAATGAAAGTTCTGGAAGGGCAGTTGGAGAGTCGTAGCATTTCTCGAGCTACTGCTAAGGGTTGCCCATTTACCGATATCATTGTCCGGGAACCTCTTCCCGGGAACTTCAAATCCGCCAAAGTAAAAGATTACGATGGCAATGCGGATCCTGAGGAGCACCTAGCCAGGTTTGAAAACATGGCCATGTTACACTGTTACACAGATCGAATCAAGTGTAAAGTGTTCCTCACCACTTTGGTGGATTCAGCTCAAAGGTGGTTTGAGGGACTGTCCCCTCAGAGTATTAATTCATTTAAAGACTTCCAGAAGGTGTTCCTACACCACTTCAGTAGCAGCAAGAAATACAAGAAGACCGCTTTTAGTCTTTTTGAAGTCAAACAGAACCTGGATGAAAGTTTGAGGGCTTATATTAAAAGATTTAATAGAGTGGCTTTGGATGTACCTACTTGCGCTACTGAAACAAAAACTACGGCATTCACCCAAGGCTTGAGGGAGGGTGAATTTTTCAAGTCGTTGACCAAAAAAGTGCCCGGGGATTTCGAAGACTTATTATCCCGGGCAGAAAAATACATCAACATGGAGGAAGCTCAGAAGCAGAAAAGGGAAGCTGTAAGAAAAGAAAGGGGGGACCGGGTAGCTAGGCCCGAGGAGAAAGGGCAGAGAAGGAATAATCCAGGACACTTCTCTCACCACGTGCCTCTTAAGATTACCCGGGACAGAGAGGTTCAGGAATGCAGTAGGGATCTGGCCGCGGACCATCAATTATCCCGACCTGAGAAAAGAGGATTTTGTACTCTCCATAAGGTGTGTTATCACAACACCGAAGATTGCAAAACATTGAGGGGAAACTATTCCTTCCATTCCGCCCCAGAGCAAAGTCAAGCCCATAAGAGGCCGAGATTGCCATGGACATCTTCACAGCCAAGGCCCAACGCTCGGGGAGGAAGTATGAGGAATGTACCGAGGGGAGAGCCCGTTAGGAGAAGAGAGCCCGATCTTGAGACGAAAAAGAAGTCACCCCCTGCTACAGGATTGATAAAAATGATATCAGGAGGCTCCACTGATGGAGACTCCAACCGGGCAAGGAAGTCGAGGAGTAGGAGGGAATGTATGGAGGTAGATGGAATGAGAAGGAGTGAAGCGGTCATCAGTTTTGGCCCAGAGGATTTGAAGGGAGTGAACTTACCCCACAATGATGCCCTAGTTATCCAAGCCCGAGTGGCCAATTATGACATTCTGAGAGTCTTTGTTGACTCGGGAAGCTCTGTGAATGTAATTTTTAAAGATGCTTTTGTGCAGATGGATTTGCAGGGCTACCATTTGGAAACCGTGGAAACTGCCCTCTTTGGTTTTGCTGGCCATGTGGTCTACCCGGAAGGGGAAATCGTCCTTCCATTAACCCTGGGTTCCCAGGATCTCAAGAAGACGGTGATGACTACTTTTACTGTGGTAGACTCCCCTTCATCGTATAATATAATTTTGGGGAGGCCCGCTATGAATGAATTAAAAGCCGTAGCATCTACCTATCACCAAAAGATTAAGTTCCCGGTTGGTAGTAGAGTGGGTGAAGTCTGGGGAGACCAACCTTCCTCCCGGAAATGTTATGTAGAAGCTGTCCGGGTAGATCAGAGCAAAGCAAAGAAGGCTGGGAAGAAGGCCCGAACTGATGAAGTATGTGGAGGAGCAGTTGAGAAGGGAGAAGTGCATTTTGTGGCAGAAGAGGAGCAGGAAGTTGTGGAGATTGGACCAGGACAGCAGATCCGGGTGGCCCGAGATCTTAACATATCCACCCGGGTCAGTCTACTTAACTGTTTAAAGGATAATATTCACGTTTTTGCATGGTCCCAGCAGGAATTGACGGGAATCTCTCCCTTGATATCTGAGCACCAACTAAATATCCTCCCGGGATCTCACCCGATAAAGCAGAAAAAGAGACACTTTGGCCCCGAAAAGGACAAAGTTATTGATGAACAAGTAAAAGAGCTTTTGAAAGCCGGTCACATTCGGGAAATTCAATTCCCCACTTGGCTCTCGAATGTGGTATTAGTGCCTAAATCAGCAGGGAAGTGGCGCATGTGTGTGGATTTTCGCGATCTCAATAAGGCGTGTCCCAAGGATCATTATCCTCTGCCCCGTATTGATCAATTGGTGGATTCCACATCGGGCTTCGAATTACTGAGTTTCATGGACGCATACCAGGGGTACCATCAAATCCCCCTGGCCAAGAGTGATCAAGATAAAGCTAGCTTCATCACCTCGGGAGGTACATTTTGTTATATTGTAATGCCTTTAGGGTTAAAGAATGCAGGAGCTACGTACCAGCGTTTGATGAACAAAGTCTTCGAGAAGCAACTGGGGCGAAACGTGGAAGTCTATGTGGATGATATCATGGGGAAGACCCGGCAGGTGGCCAGCTTTATTGAGGATCTAGAAGAAACCTTTGCCACTCTCGTACATTACGGAATCAAGCTTAACCCGGCCAAGTGCATCTTTGGCGTAAAGAGTGGAAAATTCTTGGGATTCATAGTGACAGATCGGGGAATTGAGGTAAATCAGGAGAAAGTCAAATCCGTGCTGTGCATGCCATCTCCTCGACCTGTCAAAGACGTACAAAAGCTGACCGGGAGGATTGCTTCCCTCTCTCGATTTATTTCCCGATCAGCGCACAGGAGTTATCCTTTCTTTCAGGTATTAAGGAAGGCACGACAATTCGGATGGGATGATAAATGTGAACAGGCCTTCCAGGACTTGAAGATCCATCTTGCAGAGCTCCCCGTGTTAGTAAAACCAGAGCCCGGGGAAAAATTATTTGTTTATCTATCCACCACAGAGTATGCTGTCAGCTCAGTACTAATAAAAGAAGCAGGCTCCGATCAAAGGCCTGTTTATTATGTCAGCCATGCTCTGAGAGAACCCGAACTCCGGTACAGTGAAGTGGAAAAGATTGCTCTGGCCTTGATCATGACTGCCCGGAAGCTAAGGCCTTACTTCCTGTCACATCAAATAATTGTCTTGACTAATAGGCCTATAGGCAGAATCATGACTCATTCGGAAGTATCAGGGCGAATGATCAAATGGGCAGTGGAGTTAGGAGAATATGATATCGAATACAAACCCCGGGTGGCCATTAAAGCGCAAGCCCTATCAGACTTTTTGTCTGAGATGGTACAACCTGCTGAAGATGAAGTATGGAGGGTGTTTGTGGATGGGGCGTCTAGCCTTGCAGGGTGCGGAATAGGTGTGGTAGTAATATCTCCTCCAGGAGAGAAGATTAAGTTGGCTTTAAGGATTGATTCCCGGGTTACTAATAATGAAGCCGAGTATGAAGCTGTCCTTGCAGGAATCCGAGCTGCTAAAGAGATTGGAGCTTCCCGTATTATTGTATATTCTGATTCACAATTAATCACTCAGCAGATAAAGGGTGCTTATGAAGCTAAAGATGATAGGATGCTCAAATATTTACAGCTCATAAAAACCCAGGCAGCCATCTTTGTGGATTGGAGTATCGAACAAATACCCCGGGAGGAAAATGGAGAGGCAGACGCTCTAGCAAAAATGGCTGCCTCATTATCAGAAGTCAACACCCGGGAAATTTTGCATGTTTCCCGTTTGGTCCTGTCCACCGAGGAAGAAATACTACCAATACCCGAGGACTCCTGGATGACGCCATTGATTAAATTCATTACAACAAATGAATTACCTGAAGACAGGACTCGGGCTCAAAGAATCAAGAGACAAGCTCCCAGGTTCGTTCTTTTAAATAAAATCTTATACAGAAAATCATTCCAGGGACCTCTGCTAAAATGCTTGTCTGAAGGAGAAGTGGATTATGTCCTCCGAGAAATACATGAGGGATGTTGTGCTGAGCATCTCGGAGGGATGGCTTTGGCCCGGAAGACAATGCTTGCCGGATTCTGGTGACCAACTCTTAGCCAGAATTCTGCTCAAATGGTCCAGGCTTGTAAGAGATGTCAACATCACTCAAACTTCCAGCACAATCCGGCCACTCCCATGAAGCCTATCTGGGCATCTTGCCCCTTTGATCAATGGGGCCTGGATATTGTTGGTCCTTTCCCAACTGCCAGGGCTCAAAAGAAGTTCTTACTCGTGGCTGTGGATTATTTTTCCAAATGGGTGGAAGCCGAGCCATTGGCTAGAATTACTGAGCAGGAAGTATTGAAATTTTTGTGGAAGAACATTGTGTGCCGGTTCGGATTGCCCAGAAGACTAATCTCAGATAACGGGAGACAATTTCAGGGCAAAGGAATTACATCCTGGTGTCGTGAAATGAAAATCACTCAGTCTTTTACTTCTGTTGCCTACCCTCAAGCTAATGGTCAGACAGAAGTTATTAACAGAATTATTATACAAGCATTGAAGACCAGGCTACAAGGCAAGGGAAAAGATTGGGTGGAAGAATTACCCAGTGTTCTGTGGGCGTACAGAACTACTCCCCGAGCACCTACTCAAGAAACTCCTTTCAACCTGGTATATGGTTCTGAAGCAGTCCTTCCTGTCGAAATTGGAAAAACTTCTCCCCGGGTAGAATCTTATCCAGGCGGCAATGATCAAA
>NC_133311.1:18369760-18370263 GCF_012295235.1 Primulina huaijiensis | reverse complement strand
ATCAAAGTCGGGCCATGGAATTGGATTTGGTAAAAGAAAGAAGAGGCCGAGCAATAATTCGAATGGAAGCATACCGAGGTCGAATCATGAAATCGTACAATAAAAAGGTCCGAGTTCGAGATTTTCAAATAGGGGATTTAGTCATGAAAAAAGTTAATCCTGCCGGGGATGTTGGGAAACTAGAAGCTCGGTGGGAAGGACCTTATAAAATTACCCGGAGGGTTAGCTCAGGATCTTTTTATTTAGAAGACACGCAGGGACGCTCTCTCAAAAGGCCTT
This sequence comes from Primulina huaijiensis, assembly GCF_012295235.1. Taxonomy (NCBI): domain Eukaryota; kingdom Viridiplantae; phylum Streptophyta; class Magnoliopsida; order Lamiales; family Gesneriaceae; genus Primulina; species Primulina huaijiensis. The sequence goes on along the minus strand of NC_133311.1, from coordinate 18,369,984 downwards.
GGAATGTATTTAATTTAAAGCAGTACTATTCCTAACAGATGTAATTGATTGGTTGAAGATAGAGTGAAAGATCTGTTTTTCTCAAAGAGAAGCATTATATTATTTGTTGTATCTTAGACTCGGGAAGAACTAACTTAAAAGCCCAGGGCACTACACCCTGGCTCGGGGAACCACACCTCGACCATTCCCAAGTCCCGGGACATGATCCCCGGCCCAAGGCTCCG
>NC_133311.1:18331898-18369331 GCF_012295235.1 Primulina huaijiensis | reverse complement strand
CGCACCTTGAATCTAAAAGCCCAGGACATTACACCCTGGCTCGGGGAACCACACCTCGACCATTCCCAAGTCCCGGGACATGATCTCCGGCCCAAGGCTCCGCACCTTGAATCTAAAAGCCCAGGGCACTACACCCTGGCTCGGGAAACCACACCTCGACCATTCACAAGTCCCGAGACATGTTCCTTGGCCACACGCCTTGATTATTCTTAACTTGGTAGGATCCAGGCTAGGGACATTCATTCGTTACGAAGATATGTTCTTTTCTTATCATCATTGTTTTCTAAAAGGTCCGGTTAGTTCTTAACACTTGAAATATTTTCTTGATGTTTGCATAAAAAACAATGGTGTTACTTGGCTATCAAGAGATTAATCGAGACACTATTAAAGGAAAGAATCTGTTCAATAAAAATCCGAGAACAGGAATTACAGAAGTAAAGAAAAAAGAGAATACAACCCTAGTCTATATCAATATGATCGGATCCTGGCTCATCTTCCTGGTTTTCCTCCTTCTCCTCCTCTCCACCCTTGGGAAGGGATGCAATGGCCAGGCCAAAATCAGGGAAATTTTCCTTATCCTGGGGTAAAAGTCCAGCTCCCTCAAATTGTTCCCGGCACTTGTCAAAACCGGTCTTAAAAAGAGGGTAAGCCTTATCTACCACGGCCTTATTGAACTCAGGAGATTGAAGGAAGGAAGCTTGCCATTTATCCTTATTATGCTCCGCCAGAGACAAAGCATTCTCGGCCCTCTCTGCTCGGGATTGTTGAACTTCTATCTGCTCAGATAGAGAATGGTTTCTCGACTCCGAGACAGCCAAGGCACCTCGCAGATTCTCATCCCGAATGGTAGCTTCATCGAGGTCCTCCCGAGACTTGTCCAATGCCGTGTGAGCCGACTCCAAGGAAGCTTTCAGGATGGCGATCTCCTCTTCGTGAAGGCTTTTAGCCCGAGCAAGCTCTCCGTGCAATTGATCTTGGATTTCTTGAGCAGCCCGGGTTTGATGACCTTTTTTGGTAGCCACCGCCGCCACTTCCTCAAAGGTCGAGATCATCATTTGGGCAGCCTGTACAAAGCAAGTTAGTAAAAGAAAGGATAAATGAAGGAAAGAAGAATAAAGAAAAGACTTACAGATAGGAATCAGTTAGATCCTTCAAGGAACCGAGCACCAGGCCCAAAATTCTTCAAAAAGGCATCTTCCTCAGGAGTGAGCATAAGCTTTAAGCGCCGAATACCAGTTGAAGAAGCTCCCTCCAGGAAGATGTTGGGCCAGGTGGGTTGATCGGTCAGAAGAGGCTCTTGGGGAGGCTCCTCTGTAGGTTGACGCTGGGGAGGAGTGGTTGACGAGCTCTGCCCTCCTTCCCAGTTAGATTCACCCAGAATCCGTTCCGGGCTTGTGACAGCCTTTCGCTTCCTCCGGGTGAGGGGAATGTGGTCTTCAGAGTCTTCCCGGGTTAAATCCCGGGTCACCTCTTCTTGCTGGGCTTCCACCCGGGTCAACTCAGCTCGCCGCGCTGCTTCCGCCTCAACCTGTTTCTTCTCACGGGCAGCCTTCCGGGCTGCCAATTTCTTCTCCTTGGCAACCTTTTCCTCTTCCCATTTCTGGAGAAAAGCCTCTTGCATTTTGGAGGAATCTGTGCAATAAAAGGGAGGATTAGTAGAGATTATAAAAGATGAATGAATAACAAACTAAGAAGACAGGAATTAGAAAGTTACCGGGTTGAGGGTCCGAGCCAGCCACCTCGTCAATCGCCCGATCTATTGGGTCTTCAGCCCGGACGCTCAACCCATAAGTGATCAAGTGCTCCTGGGAAATAAGGTAGGAGGAAGAGAATTTTTGACCCTCCACCAAGTCTTGGCTTCGGGTGTAAAATTCCTCGAATTTGTAAGCTCGAGGAAGGGCAGGCTGGGGAGGAAGAAAGGGAAGAAACCCTGTTAGACAGGAGAGAGAGGATGGGAGTTGTATAAAAAAATATCTTCCTTTCCATCCTTTCTGGGAAGAAGGAATGTCATCAAGGAACCGGGCGTTGAACCGGGCAGAAAGGGAAAAGGCATTATCACCTAGCCTACAGGTAAAGTAGTAATGAAGAATAAGGGGTTAATAACAAGGTTATACATACGAAAAAGGACAAAGGCCGAAGCCATAATCCGAAAAGAGTTGGGATGAAATTGATTGACAGGAACCCCAAAGAATTTGGCAACCTCAATGTAAAAAGAAGGGATGGGGAAGCGAAGACCATTCTTGATTTGGTCCCGGAAAAAAGTAGTATACCCAGGAGGAGGGCTATCTGCCCGATCAGAGGGGCCGGGTATAATAATAGCAAAAGAGGAGGGAATAACTCCTAGGGTGCGGAGTTCCTCGTCCGCCCCCGAATGCAAAGTGCTGCTCATTGAGGAGAACCAAGGAACTCCCGGGGCCTCAGAAGAAGGGCGGTCAGAAACCCGAGTTGTTCCCTTACCTTTGCCCTTTCCTGGGGCTCGGGAAGTGCCCGAGGAGGAAGGTTTTGAAGAGGAAGGTTTGGTTAGAAGGGTTTTTTGTTTTTTAGAAGGTTGAGTTATAGAACGGCGAGGGGGAGAATGAGGGGAGTCAGAGCGCAGTGCGGTGGATTCATCGCTAGGAGAGCCCCGCACATTAGCCCCAGAGGTAGAGGAAGTAGAATTAGACATATTGCGAAGGAGAAACTTACGAGTATTCGGAGAAGGATGGTCGAGGATTGTTGAAGCTAGGTGATTTCGCGCGGAGGAGCTTCAGGAAGAAAATTCGCAAGGGCTTCGCCGGAGTTTTAAATTTGAAAGTGTTTTTTCGAAAACAGGAGGCCTAATATATATAGGCGGTGGAAGCGAATCTGAACCGCTGATCCAGAACAGAACAAACGAACCAGATTAACCTCGAAAATTGAGCGGCATGATTGGGCGGGACATTTGAAAAGACGGGGGCATAAATCGAGGCGTCATGATCATTTATACACTCGAAATACATACAGATTCTGACAGCTTGGCAGTAGGGCATACGTCATTGTAACACCATATCAATTACCCGGGTGATGTGAAAGCTCGGCATTTCATTTTAAACCCGGGTTGTGTGAGAACCCGGCAGTATGAGAACTCGGCATTTCATTTTAAGCCCAGGTGGGGGAAGAGCCCGGCAATTTATGATAGGCTCAGGAAACATTAGTTCCTGGCATTTCGGTTTTACGCGTTAGTTACATACTACTCGGCTTACAGAATTCATTGGCAGAAGAATAGGAAGATGAAGAATTACATCTACTAAAATTTTATTGAGGAAATAATCTATGCCACGTTACAGCAGCTAGTTCAGAATCTACAGAATCCTGCCACTCAACTATCCAATTATTCAATTCATGGATTCTTAAACTAGTGAAGGATTCGGCAGAGGAAATCTTCTTTAGCTGATGCCACTCCTTCCATAGCATTGCATGCAGGAGAACTTGGTCAGTTGCTAGCTCTGTAACGTGGTTGACATCAAATTGTTGTTTGTATCTTCTCGCTACTGCCCTCTGGGAACGAGTAAGTGCCAAACCATGTTGATAGGAATTCTGGAGATCTTGAATCTTGAACCATGAAGACATAACCTTTACCGAGATATATTCTTCAATAGTTTTCTTCAAGTCTTCCAGATAAGGAAGCATCTCATCTGTGACAATGGCATGCGTACTGCTACAAGCGGTAGACTCACTCGAACTCGGCATATTGGATTATTGTTCTTATTTCACTTTCATCTTCTTATTTATAGACAGGTGGTATTTAATGTTGAAGAAGGTGGACAGCCGTGTGCTAGCTTAAACGTTTTTTATTTATGAAGAAAGATGGGGCTACAGGTATCAATGTATCGGAATTAACAAATTCTTGGAACGTGGAATGATATGAATGCGAAGCGTGTGTCATAATAACGTCTCTTGGAATACTCGAGAAGAGTAACCGACAGAGCACCGTACTCAGAGCCCGGGAGGCTAGAGTCCCGGGCATTTCAAGGAAAGCCCGGGAGATGTTAAGGTTTAGCATTGTGATTTTATCAATTAACCTTGTTCCACTCACGGTATATATGCATCAACCGATAAACTTAAGAGATTACAGCAAAATAACGACAGAGACAGGCTTCAATTAGTATTTTATTCAACCATAGACATTAGCGCGTACTACATCATCGTATTCTTCCTCTACAGCAATTATCCATATTTTCACCCAAGCAGATAAAGGTCCGGTGGAAGTCTTCAGGAAGCTGTCTGAATCAGCAATACGCTTAAGGATCTTTATTTCTTTCCGAAGCATTAATTGGTAGATACGACCATCTGTAAAGACGTCTACCCACTCAGCTATATGCAAGTGCTCTCGCACTCTCCTCAGTTTAGCAACCAGGCTAGGAGTGATAGCTTCTCCAGAATCATAAAGAAGTTTCAGCCCCTGAAGCTCTTCCCAGTAGTCAATAATTGCGTGAAACACTTCATCTTCCATAGTAGATTTTCGAATCTCTAGAGCGGATTCCTTTAAGGCTTCGGTCATACTCGGAGTTTTCGAACTACTTGCACCAGCCATTGTGTTTCCTGGATGACAGTTTGTTAGTGCGATTGAAAAATGGGTGAGTGGCTATGTATAGGAGGAAGAGACTAATCACAGCCGTTGATTTGTAAATGCACGAACGACTAAGATGGGCCAAGAGTTGAAAAGACGTGTACGGTTATCAAGGCGTCAGACTTATCCACTTCTCGAAATGCGAAACGTCTTTTAAGCGGGAATTTATGCTATGACACGTGTCATCGTGGTAGTATCGACAGGGCCCAAGAATGTTAAACAATAAGTTATTATGAATCCAGGGGACAGAAGGTCTCAGCATTTCATCTCATCTATGGGATATTTGAAGACTTCAATTTGGTGCACTGTTCATTATCTTGGACTGATCGGGACAGCGAGTCAAGCTCTAGCCCGACTATTTTAGGGATGGGTGGTGATACCCCCATAAGGATCCGGGTCGTTGCCATAAGGATCCGGGTCGTTGCCATAAGGATCCGGGTCGATTGACGACCCAGACACTATCAAGAGCCCGAGCACTACATGTTTCCCAAGAATTCTTCGAACAGCCCGGTCTCCCGCGCAGTAATCGTCTCCCGCGCAGTAATCGCCCGAGCTCTCATATAAGTACCCGGGTAATCAATTGCCCGAGCCACCTCGAGAATTGAACCATACTCAAGTATGATTGACACAGGACGTCTAATCTGTCAGAACAACTTGGGTTTGGAGTGTCCTAAAAGTCATCAGAAGATAGGGTATGGGCAGCCGACCTACCATACTTAGTAGGTAGCACTGAAATCAAGGTATCTACCTCATCTTCTACTATAAATAGCAGGTATAAATGTCATTTACCGATTCTAAAATCTTTGAACTCTCAAGCATTATACATATTTTCTCCCAAATATTGCTTGTGTTCATCTTCAACCTGCTGACTTAAGCATCGAAGTGGCCACGCCGGATACTCCTTCGGCACCCATTCACGAGTTTCTTTCATTGTTTGCAGGTGCTATTGAAGTCATTACCTTCACTCAAATTCCCTAAAAATTATAAATTATTGATTTGACCTGTTGGAGCTCCTTACCCGGCTCATCCATTTCAACAAAGTCACATCACATAACTAGTTTTCCGTTGCACAGAAGTTTGCGCAATTTTTCTAATATCTTACTCAAGAATCAGTATCAGACCAAAGCCAATTCGAAAAAGCTAGGAAGGGGGAAAAAAAAAACCAGAAATGGGGTTTCAAGTACGAGACCTCTCTGAATGCCAAAAATCCAGGAATATAAGGAACACGCAGCTCTACAACGGCAGAATCTTCGTATATAACTTCAAGAGTACTCATATCCAAGACCACGAGGGTCGCACATGCAACTGAAGAGTCGGTTTTCGAAAAGCTCAAGTCAACCCCGCATACATACTTGAGGATTTCGCCGCATTCTGATGAATCCTGATCCTCTTTTGCTTCAGAATCATCGAAATTGATGGTCAGATTCCAGCTGAAGTCATCCTCTGATATCAAGCTTTTCTTGAGTGAATCCTGGATCCTGCACCGGCGTGATTTCTTTGACTGGGAATAACTACAATGGGCTAAAAGACGGGTGATTAAATTGTTTGAGCTTACTCAATCCATTCGTTCTGGAGTTCCGGAGACCGATGATTTCTTGAGAGGAACGCTCTTTCTTCCATGGGGATCGCAATGCGACTATGCTATGGCTATTCTATTCGATATGATTCAATTAATTTAATAAATAATTAAATTAATTATTGTTTTATAATTGTATATTTAATTGCTTAAAATAATCAACTTTTAATTAGTTAACAATGAAAAACTATTAAAAAAATATACGTAGGATATAATTTTTAAACTTAACTTTTAAATTTCTTAAAGTAAATTTTTAAACAAATTTAATTAGTAATTTAAATTAATCAATTAATTTAATAAATTTCAATATAGAAATTAATTAAAGATAAAATTGATGTACTTATATTTTAATTAAATTTTTAATAAATATTTTGTGAAATAAATTATTTGTTGCTGATAAATTAATCGAGAATATTTCTTTTAGTGTAGAGCTTAGAGATAATGGATTGAAGATGAGTTATATTTGGTGTAAAAATTATGCTATTTTAAAATTATTGTTGCACTATTACAGCATAATGGGTTGGAAATGAACTTACTCCACTATCTCTGTGTTTTTTCTTCAATTTAAGTCTTTTTTCAATGTGGCATTGATGTGACAATAATGTTGTGTTGACGGTGTAGTATCACATTAACATTCACAATGAAAAATTATTACAATTGTCAAAAATAGGAAAATACGAGACTAAGACTTAAATTTAAAAATATAAAAGGTCAAACGCGTAAAAAACTAAATATGCAACACCGAAACGTGGTGTTTTCTTATTATTTAATATCATTAATTAATTTGTTTTATAAAAATAATAATATTTGTTGGGTACGTTAATTGTCTCAACTGGATAGAACAATCGAAACATAGCGTTCGAGCTGCTATATGATTTAAAAAATTTGAGTTACACCGTTACTACTAACTATAACTTTTGGTAAAACTGTAAGTGTTCAATCCTACAATATTCTTTATTATTTCTCATATATGTATGTGAATGCAATGATTTAGAAATGATATTAAACGAAAAAGATTAACATATTTGTATATGTAATTAAAGTAATAATATATATAAAAAAGTTTTTTTTGTCGTTTTTGAAAAATTTCTACCAAAAATAATATGCTATAAAAGAAATACTTATTAGTATTAATGCATCTACATACTGTATTAAAATATTTAGTATGTCTTTTGTGAGACGGTCTCACGAATCTTTATCTGTGAGACGGGTTAACTCTACCGATATTCACAATAAAAAGTAATACTCTTAGCATAAAAAATAATATTTTTTCATGGATGACCCAAATAAGAGACATGTCTCACAAAATATGACCCGTGAGACCGTCTCATACAAGTTTTTGCCTAAAATATTTGAAAACAAATGAGAAATAAATACGTAGTTAAATGTGAAGCCTTTTCAATTTTTTTTAAAATCAAATTTTAATCATGCTTTTTGAAATATAATATAAAATACATTTAAGTGTCTATATTGATTATATCAGTTCATTTAATTTAAGTTATTATTTTGAGTTTCGTGTTACTTTTATATATTTAGTTCTCAATATTCTTTAACATAGTAAATAAAATCTAATTATTTATATATAATATTATGATTTTCAACTTTTTAAAAGTGTCGTCGTGAATTTTTGGTATATCGATTATCTGTAAATTGTTATTGTTATTAGTGTCATCATCATTACCATTTTGAATCAAAATTTATTCATATAATAAATAACAAAAAATTGACTTTATGAACAATATTTATTTATTTTTAAAAATTTTGATAGATAGTATAATATATAATTTTTTAAATTTATTTTTTCTATCATTTTATTAACAACATTTTCACTCAACCAAAATAAAAAAAAATTGATTTAATGACAATATTGTTATCAATATTTTAGAGTTATCTCAATAAGGGAGTTATCTCAAATGACAAATTTTTTTGATATAATAATTTTTTATATTGATATTTAAAATTTAAATATATTTATGATATTATATAAATAATTTTAAATAATTATTCAAATAATATTACTTGTTAATTTTAATTAGAAAAAATAACACTCCGTACATGACATATGTGAAATATCAGTAACTCATAACGTAATGATTTCAAAAAACCAAAAAATAAATTTTTTTTTATATCAGTGATGATTATTTGGCATTGGGTTTGCAACCTCTAATTCAAACTGTCATAATACTTTCTTGTGTGTCATTTCAATTGTAATCAACTAAATGTATTGTTATTCACACCAAACAATAATACTTTGTAAAACTTAATACAAAGTACAAACTTTGAATGTATCGTTCGTATTAAACAATATATATTTTATATAAATTCCCTTTGATTAATGCTATGAATATTATATTGTTGTTTCTAATCAAATTAACAAAGGAAATTGTTTTCCCCAAAATTAATAAAATCAGTAAAATAGATATTTTTTTTTCCAAAGTTAAATTAAATGAATCTTAAAGTGACTAAAACGTAGTGTATCACAATCAACCAAAAAGTAGATCACATGATTCTTCAATTAATGAAATCTTCTAGGATTGTATGTCATCAAAGTTGATTCTGACAAAATAATAAGTTTGAATGATACGCGTCATTTTCTTGAAATTATACTTTTTTGTTCAAAATAAGAGGAGTCGTCTACACTCCCAACACAAATCCTTAAACCGACACGAATGATGCATACGTACAACAAAACACAATGGAAGATTTATAATCAATACTTTTGCTGCCATAAACAAAAAAACAATGAACTGTTTGTTTAGATTGTGGTCTGGAAGAGTATAGATGGAAATAAAGAGAGGAAAAAACATAGAAACAACATAGAAAACAAAGGCAATGGGTACAACTTTTCAGACCATTAATTACAAAACTAAATGTGGAATAACAAAAAAAATACTTAACTCTCTTCTAGTCTAGATAAAAAAATGGAAATTCAAAAAGCTTCAAGATCGACAGTGTAATACATGTGCTGAGGCAATATGCTTAGAAGGCGTAGAAAAGAGACCAAATTAACCTGCACAAATTAGAAAATAACAATGTCAAATGTCGAGATATTGCCATCAAATTCACAAGCAGAAATCATCTGTCCACAGGAAATGCTGGATATGGTTTCATAGTAACGACACAAAACGAGGTAACACGAAACTACTTTTATATCTTCACGACCTTTTACAGTGTAAAAGCACAACAGCACATATCACGCACACATATGATGGATGACATGAGAATGTTGGAAACAAATCTCGCAAGGCACACCTGGAATTAAGTAAAAACGGAGGGGTTTAACTCATCACTCATCCGAGTGTCCCCGTTTAGCCTTCCGACGTGAATGTTTAGAGTTACCATTGCGAACAGGCTTCCTCACCTTGTTGCTGCAATCAAAACATTATTTCATAATAACAAAAAAACGAAAAAAAGACGTTGCATAAGTTAAATTTAAGAAACAAGCTCCACAAATACAAACTCAAAACAACATTTTATAAATATCGAAAGAGAAGAAAGCACAATACGTAGACCAGTTGACTAACCAGAAAATCGCTGAACATAATTTCCACAGAAAAAAGATGGGCAGGGCCAGTAGAGCGGAGGCCTACAATATTAAAGGTCAATTGAATAGCATCGTCCAACTTTTTTGGCATTCGCACAGAAATCATGGAAACATAAGACAAAAAAGTCCAGTCAAATTCTTACAAGAAACCAAATCAACTCTTTCGTTGCAAGAGGTTTAGTGCGCTCGTGACTCTTCAGTTTCTCTTTTACTGTGTCTTGAACCTTCATTATAGATGAGAAAAATATGTTTAGATCATGAACCAGTAATGTAGCATGTATATGGACAAAGACAACAGTTAATAATCAATTCAATTATAAAGGAAACCCCTACGATTAATGAGCCACAAGAAAACAAGGCTCTGGTATGGTTCAATTAAGCACATCATCGACAAAAAACCTCAATAATCCTCCCATCGTGGCGACTGCAGAATACAAACTTTGAAGGCAATAATAAGTTCACATACCTGATTATGGTAAGTAGTTGCAGACTCAAGGAATTTCCCATAGGCATGAATTGCTTCCTTTGTATAAGGCTTCAAAGTAACACGTACTTTATCAACATAAGGTCTAGTTGCAGTGGCAGCCTGATCAATATACGGTCTGCTGAATTTCTTCAATTCCTGCATGGTAAGCAGACGATGTTTCATACTGCAGAATAGAGAAAAGATAAGCAAGTGAAATAACTGAACCAATATCTCACCTGAAAATAGGGATTCGTAAGCTCCCGAACTTTAATGACATGGGGAGTAACAGCAATCTTAGAAGCTTCATATATTTCAATAGTTTTTTCAGTCAACGATTTGACATGTGGTTCGACATTGGTAGATATCACCACCCACTGTTCCTTAATCGCTGGTACCCATTTCTTCATAAGATGATGAATAGAATGAACACCAATCACAAATTAATAGAAGGAACAATGTAGGCAAAGCACAACAATAAACAAAGGGATAAAGAAACAAATTGTACCCTATTAACATTACGCCATGCCGAATGCAATTGAAACCAAAAATGATCTCATTAGACCACACAAACCGATTCAAAGTATATAAAAACACAGATAAGCTAATTATCAAAATACTAGGATGTAAACACGCGTAAACATAAATAAAGAAAAAGTCTAATTGAAATTTATTACACACACGATTGTCAACTTCCCTTTTCTGCATCAAAAGCTGATCAGAATAAATCAAACACGAACAATCAGGATATATGAGTTCTTGTGAGACTTACAGTTTTAATTGTTTCCACATGTGGTGCAGCCCATTCTTCGGCTTGCGTCTTCTTCTCTATAGCCTGAATTGAGATAAAAGGGCAAACTAAATATTCCCGAAGGAGAATCACATATATCACAATGTCCACGAATCAGAATATGCAGTTAAAAAAACAATGACCTTCTGCGTCATCATCTCCATAGCAGGCTTCCCATGCAGCTGCCAGTTCTTCTCCAAATGTAACTGAAAATTGAAAGTCAGTCAACTAAATAATAGATAAAGCACATAAATTGGAGAAATTAGAAAAATAATATAAAAAATACCTGATATTGGATTAAATATTCTGCAAGCCAAGGTGGAAACCATGCACCACGGGCCTATTAACAGTTTTCGCAGATATTGAAGAGGCAAATTCAATAAGAAATATATCCAAATTGGTTTTTACTTGCTAAGAAATGAAATGACATGAATATATTCAAAATAACAACCAATCGAAAATTGCAGGAACATGAATTACATGCTCTTTCCCTTTATGTTCAGCAAGTCATTCAATTTGGTCAAATTAATCGTCAGAAGTAAAACAGATGAGAACTTAACACGAAGTTCATAGCTGATTTTGTGATAATTCAAATTTGCCCGAGAAGCTTGTAATTCTAACTAAAGTTGTCCAGTATCTCTATCCTATGCATTTTATAACTGTTCTGATTGATGCAATTATCAATCACAAGTAAATCCAAATGGTGATAGTTGGAGAAAGCCTTGAAACAACTATTATACACGTATACAACATGATACTACAATATATTGACAATTTAAAGATTGAGCCTTTAATAACAAATCAAATAGTCCATTTTCCACTAGATAATTTTTGCATGTGCGATATTAAGTCAATCTAGTTTGAGAATACATTTACTTCATAAATATTTGTACCTGGTTTTAGAATAAATTTACTTCATAAATATTTGTACAATGGGCCAACGATTACTCTCTAATGATTAAACAATTAAGGACTTCACTGATCAATGCAATTGGCAAGTATGTAGGGCTTGGCTGTTACATGTTTCTCACTCGTAAATGTACGGAGGATTTTGATACACAACTACATTATAAAGAAGAAAATCTCAAGTGTATTTAGTGTATAAAAAGATTTCAGGGAGGGGGAGGTGAACAAAACAGTAGGATTTAACAAAATATGGATGCACAATAAGCGTATATCATTTACTAAATATTCATATCCAGAGCTTTAGAAATACAAAATAATATAATGAAACTATACCTCCATCAACTCCTTGGTTTTGGATGTAGCTTCAAACTTTGCCTTCATCATTTCTTCCTATATATATTTGGTACAAAAAAAATCAGCACTTGATCAAACAAATCAATGCGTATTAGTATTTAATGCTTTGTTATATTGTTGACACGATACCTCAGCAATTTGAAGAGCTCGTTCTGTTTTGCGCAACTTTGTTTTCTGTTCATTATAAATCTTTTGAAGCTGTAAAGACAAAGAATGTCACGGTAATAACAAATTACACACAGAGTTAAATAACATACTAACCACATCAATCAGAAAATTATTGAAACTTTTTTAATGATAACTCATGAAATGCAATAAATAATTAATGTCGAGTCCATGCACTTCTCAACGCTCTACACTAATTCATGAAGATTAAGGATGGAGAACATGACTGCCCAAGATGCAGCTATTAGAAAACAAAAAACTTGAAAGTTTTCAAATAGTTTCAACTTTTTACACGTGGGCGACTCTTCGGATACATGTGACTTACATTCTCAACTTTAGAATTCAATTCCGATGCCTTCTTTTCAACTTCAGCAGACCGGGTTTCCAATAGATCTTTTTCCTTATTTCTCAAAGCAATATTGGTTTTGAGTTTCTCCACCTCCTTTTCTAGTTCATCAACTTTTGCATGTGCCTTCCCAATTTGTTCAGCAACATCTAACTTTCCCTTTTTCTAAGCATACAAGAAGCCTTAGATACATATATAGCTTGAACATAACCGTTTCTTGAGCTCGTTGTTGAATCAAACATGTTAATTTATACATAATGACTCACATTTAGAGACAAAATTTCTCTCTCCAATGATGCAATGCTATCTAATTTTTCTTTTATTATCTTCTCCTTTGCAGCAATCACCTCATCCTTGACTTTGGTTTCTCGAGCTTTCTCGCCAATAAGGGACTCTTAATACCAAACAAACATGTAAGATAACAGAAGACAGTAACCAAATAAAATAGCAATAAGTTATTCTGCTGTGTCTAATGGCACGAGAAGGCAGCAAGACAACAAGTGTTGTACACTTGTCGGTTCTCATAAAATTTAGCGAGGGAATAAATTTTAAAGTTTGCAACAAATTGAACGAGACGAAAAGAGGGATCACAACAATCCTGACGGGTTTAACATTCTTAAGGTATATGTAACTAGCCTTCCTTCAGTAAGGCCCGAAGCAATAGTGATATGATATCCTATGAATCTAACAGGTAATAAGTTTCACTTTTCAAGAATCATGAATCTGATTTATTCTTGTATGTACTATACATGCTTGGCATTGGTAAGCCAATTCTTTAAAATAAACTACTATATCTCACAAAATTAAACTTTCAGAGAACCATCCAAATCTGATTGCCTGAAGACACAGCACCTGTCATTAGTCACTACCACCAAAAATTTCAAATATATAAAAGTTCATTCATTTAAAATAGTAGACAACTGAACGCAATCAAGCAGAAATACGGCCAGTTCCACAAAGCATTCCACCAAGTTACACAATTTTTCCACACAATCAGCACGAATGCTCTTCAAATGGATATTTTCATAACTTGCCATGTATACGGAAGGTAACAGCAGAAACCGAATACTCCATACCTTCCAAATAAGTATTAATTTTTCCAAGGTTTTCTTTTCATCAGTAAAACAATCGCAGCTCTGAACATAAGTTCCAACGTAAGGACGATGGAATAACATTTTCGTTTTCCATTAAATAAAAAAACTTGAAAACAATAGGTAACAAACACGAAATATAACAACTTGATTCAAAATCGTCCCAATAAAACAGGTCAAAATCAAGGGTTTTCCACTTGGAGTGATAAAAAGAGGAAATCTTCAAAAAAACTAACCGAGAGCATGGATCTTGGTCTTGAACCGGTCTACGACATCTGAATCGTGGCCTTCCGATCTAGAAACACCATCGGCTTCCGAAATCAACACATCAGCATCGGCAGCTATCCGGCCAACAATTAGCGAAAGAAATACGGTAAATATGAACAGCTTTAACACCGCCATAAAGCCACAGATCGAGGCCACGGCGCACCGATCACTGAATATCGAGCAATTTTATTCGTTTATCTCGAAATCTAAGACGATAATATTTTGTTTGAAGTGTATTGTCTTTTCACGATGGGCTCGACGAAGCCTTCACTTTATGATATTTCCTAAGCTTTAAATATCAGGACTACGAGTAACTTCTGAGCTAATTGACGATAATGCCCTCGGCGGCAAACAATGGCTGAAATACCTTGTTTGCCCTTTATAGGTGCCATTCGTACAACGTTAAATTTTATAATTATTAAAGAATAATAAATTAAGATTGAATTATTATTATTATTATTATTATTATTATTACCATTATCATTTTCAATGTTGTTAAACATGAAATCCTAAGAACATAATATTTGATTTTTTTAAAAAAAATATGTTAATATAATTATATCAAATCTATATAGAAAATATAATAATTTATTTTTATATTATGTGATAATTTAGTCAATTACTAGTGCAGGGCGACGTGTCCTTTTCAGTTTACATATATTAAAATTAATAATATATAAAAATTATTTAATCATTTATGTGGTGGTGGTAGGGGTCGTTGGCATGCACGTGTCTTTTTGGTCTGACCCAAGCTCCCACCTAATGTACAACAATAGCAGAACGATGTACAAACTTATTTTTACATATGTTTTTTGAAGCATTAGTTCGACAGATTTGATTGGTAATAGAAGTTATTATAATAAATTAAGTTCGAGAAAATATTGAATATTATATATAAGAATAAGTATCTTGTGAGACGATATCACGAATTTTTATCTGTGAAACAGATCAACTCTACGATATTCGCAATAAAAAATAATACTCTTAACATAAAAATTAATAGTTTTTTCTTGTATGACTCAAATAAGATATATGTCTCACAAAATTCGATCCGTGAGATCGTCTCACACAAATTTTTGTCTATATCTAACTTCTCGCCGTTGTACATGCAAAGCAAATAAATTTTTTTGAAACTACAAAAATATAGGACAAAAACATGTTTGAGACGGTCTCACGGATCGTATTTTGTGATACAGATATCTTATTTGGGTCGTCCATGAAAAAATATTACTTTTTATGCTAAGAGTATTACTTTTTATTGTGAATATCGGTAAGATTGACCCGTCTCACGGATAAAAATTCGTGAGACCGTCTTACAAGATACCTACTCAAAATATAGTAATTGATATTAATTTAGTAACTATAATTTAAAAAATATATTAACTAATTATAATAACAATAAAAATGCAATTAATAATAATAATAACAAAAACCCTTGATAATTTATTTTTAAAAAAATTAATACATGCACACTTTAGTTTTAAGAATAATAAAATAAGTAATAAGTGTAAACTTGATATCTGAAATGATATTTTTTTTAAGTTTACAGACTAAAATTAGATAGTAAAATAGAAATAATATTAATAACTATTGCAATAATATTTCTAAAATTTAAATCACGTAAATGATAAATACAATAATAATATTAACAATAAATTGTTATATCTTCGTTAATTTGAAATATTAATTAATAACTAATAAATTACAATAACATATAAAATAAATATATAAAACTATAAGAAATTTTATTAGTCGTTTAAAATTTTCCGAACGGCTTACTCTTAAACTCGTTTTGGAAAACTTGGCAGTTGCCAGTAAATTCAAGAAAATGGTAAGCAATCAAACTCCTACTAATTTTTAACACATCACATTCTGTTTCCTCTATCGCCCTTCCATTTGCTCTCCTCTCTTCTTGTTCCTGAGGTAGTCTCCCTGTTATTTATTGTTTTAGTGTTGCCAAATTTGAGGGCCACGATGGGTTTTATGTAAGACATTCCAGGAAAGTTTCTCTTCTCTTTCGGTAGAGCTCGTAACTGAGGCAACCAAAATGCCACGAATTCTCCTTCAGGATCATAATTCTGAGCCTGAAAAATAACAAAATAAGATTAACGTAACTCATTCCGATTATAAGCAATTTTATACGTTCCTAAACCCCGAGACCGTTGGACCTTAAAGGTACTTCAGAACCCACTTTTAGGATTGGATTTCAAGTTAGTAACTTCTCTTTTTTTCTCCTTTTCTTCTTCGTTTCAAATAAAAAAAATGAAAGCGTTGAATGAATAAAATATCCAAAGGGGGTGGGTTCATGGTCAAGAGGAAAGATGTGCAAGGAAATATTTCAAGACGTTATTGACCGGACCAAGAAAAAACCATGCAACATGATGCTATATTGTTTTAAGCTCTGTTGAAAACTAAATATATAATTCTTTACATGGGTGGTTGGCCAAAACTTGTAATTTGAATCGCGTTCAAGGTTGATGTCGGCAGGGTCTATCAAAACTCAGTCACCTAACTTGGTTGTTTAATAGAGTTTGTGACCTTCATGGGCCATCGGTTAGTGACCAGTCAAACAGATCCAGCCTAGTTAGTGGAATAGCTGATAGATTATCAGAACATAGGTCTAGGATTATGTGTGAGTGTGTGTGAATATTTTTTTAAGAAAGAACCTTACTTGTTTAGGAATGCTGAAATATCTGTCTTCCCTAGGATCATTCCCAACACCTATATATAAATAGTAAGTAAAACCACGTTTGTCGTCATTCACATTTAATAAGATTGACAATTGTCGAAATGCTATGGGATTACCTGCTCCATAGGTCCAATTTCCATAGTTGGAACACGGATCATAATCCAAAAGACAGGTCTCAAACCATTCAGCTCCCATTCTCCAGTCGATGCCCATGTCTCGAACCAGAAAGGAACAAACAATCTAGGAGAAAAAGAATGTTCAGACATTACCTTGGCTACAGTTTCTTGATTCCATTCGGTCTTACATGATATCTTCATTTTTCTTACCTGTCGCCCACGATTTGACATGAACCCAGTACTCAGCAATTCCTTCATGTTTGCATCAATTAAAGGGTAGCTGGAAAAAAATGGCAACAAAAATTGGCTGACAAGAACATGTTCTTTGCTAATTTTTAAAAACAAAATGACCATAAGAAATGTTTGATCAATGGAATATGAGATACAGTACCCCGTACAACCATTCTTCCACAAATCAAAAAGTGCCTGATCTTGGCTCCAATTAGCCTGTATTTTTCGAGGACCACCTGAACAGAGACATGACCAAGCATAAGATCACATATGCATTTTGGGCCTCCCTATAAATTCTGAATAGTTTTTTGGTAAATTTTTTACCTGCATGAAAGAGAGAGTTACCCTGCTTGATTGATAGAAATCTGAAGTAATCTCTCCATATCAACTCAAACAATACCCTGAAAAACATAATAACATTTCAAAGATACAGCACGCTGAATACAGACTTGTCCTTTTTACTTTAATGCAATAACGAATAAACAGAATTTATGATATTTCAAAATCTTGTCGTCTGAAATTTAACAACACTCAAAAGACTAGTAGCGAAATAAAATTTTTAGACCAGCAACATTTCATTTTTGAACGAGAATCCAGAAATGAATAGCTAAAATGCTTAGTGAAGAATACCAGTAAGTCGAATCATTCGATTCTCTTGTCTTTTCATATCTCTTTACCTAAATATGTCGATAGAAATTGGGCCTCTCAGCGTATAATTGAAAATTTGTTATTAATGGAAGAGATGAAAAAAATAGCTTTGTACCTCTTCATAAATGAATCGGGGAGAAAGGCATCCTGATGCAAGCCAAATAGAAAACTTTGTTGAGTAATCGGGTCCTAACATTCCATTTCTTGTGATTTTATAAGTCCTCAACAGATCCTACAGAAGGAAAATAGCGATATTTTTTGTCATAAAGACAAAATGGTTAACACTACTCAGACCCAGAAAATACGAGGCACGGAATGGCTGGGGGTTATTTAATGCCTTCGGGGAGATTGACATTTGAAAAAATTCAAATTTTTTCATGCAAAGGGGTTGATAACTCTAGCCTTCACTGGGTCTGTCCTGGTAACTAGATATAAAGCACAAGCCAAATGTACTTGCCTTCTTCCAGAAATACTCCTGTACTCGACTCAATGCTGCACTTTCACCACCCGCAAAGGACATTCCTTTGCTGACCTGCACCAAGACCCAGTAATCTGAAGAAAACTTATCACCAAACTTAAACTAGTTACACCTGAAGTGAACTTCTTATACATAGAGTTGAACAGAACGTGCCTTTTCTGTCTGAAGCCCAAGTGAAGACAACTCGGGAACAGATCCCCAATCATCGACATTTGGTGCAGGTCCAAGTGATGTTGGGAACTTAATGCAATTCCGTATCGAAGATTTTGATTCAACTGACTGAAATTTTCATAATCAGACATCTACTAAACAAGAAATATCTGCCGACAAGTGACACGTGGAGATCAAACTCTAAGAGAAAATTGAACCTTACGGAACTGGGTATAAATATCCGGTAAGGACTCGCAGCTAAATGGAAGGTCGTCTATGTGATACATACTACAACCCCAGATCAATTCTAATGTTGTTGACGTTGGATTCAGAACACTCTGCAAATTTTTGGATACCAACCTCTCGACTGTCAGCTCTTCGCTGCACGTTTCTTTCTGGGCATAAACCTGATAACTAGACAGAAAAACTTGATAAAAAGACTATGATTCAAAAATTATAACAAATAGTTCGATCTATGCTAGTAAAAGACAAAATAAAGATTTTCTTAACAGTGTGAACTTCATATGTTTTTGCGAGTGCCGGAAGGACGTCCTCCGGTTTCCCCAGCTGTATAAAAAGATTGAGACCACGCTTCAACAAATTTCTTTTCAAGTCCGCTAAACATTGTATTAGAAATTGTGCTCTCAGGGCTGCCAAAGAAGTAAATACACAAGGTTCTCACATATGTCAAAATTCAAAAGAGAACAGCCACATCAAGCACTACTAGATAACAATCTCACACGTTGCAATAACAGTATAGATATCCCATTGAAAGTGAAGGAGGTAATAATAATGTAGCTCGAAATGCATTGCAGGATACAAAATCAATCAACATGTTCAATAAATGGGAGTCCAAAAATCGAACGAAGCATAAAGGAGTCCAAAAATCCAACGAAGCATAACGAACATGACAACAGGAGCCGAAGCACAAAAGTTCCAAATTGGAACCTCGAGTTAAGACAATCATCATCTTTAAAGGTATACTACCAGCATATGAATTACATAGAGCGGTAATTTGATGTTTATCTGTAAGATAGAGAGGTATTTGGTGACCACCTTTGGTCTCTTTAGTATGCCACCTTTTGCATGTCCTAAAATTCCTCTCATTAATATCATATAAAGCATTAAATTTACGAACTATTTAGTATGAAAGGCTGATTTCCTTTCATCTCTCTATGTACTTTCTAATTTCATAAAATACCCTTTATCCGAACAATGGTTTAATGGATAAAATTTGATTTGGAAGTACTAAAACACTATACAGGCAAACAATACGTATCGAGCCCGCAAAGCATGTGCCAAGCAACGGTTTTAGAAAATGAGACAATGCAAGGCAATTGTGGAATGCGTAAAAACGAATGGAATGACGCAACGACAAACATAATCGCAAAATCTAAGCACAAACTGTAAATTAAGAACTTCAAATCAAACAAAGTAACTATTTTTAAAGACACAAGTGACAAGATCAAATACCAACCTCATTTAGTATCAATTGAAGAAGAAAGACAGCTAGTCATAAACAGGGTTACTTATCTTAAATAAGTATTACACGTTAACTTATTTAACTAGCATCAATTTCCAATGCTTCTCCATTACCATGAAACAATGTATAAATATGCAATGATTAAATTTAAAGTTTACTGTATTCTTATATAGAAACTACAAAAATACATTTCAAATCCTTGCATCAATCCATATTCAACCTTAGAAAATTGCACAATAAATTTGAAATATTTTGAGGTCGTTCCCATCTTGCACACTACATATTACAAAACTGCAATCTCCAACAAAGAAAATGAACAAAGTGAACGAAGCGATACCTCCAGTCTTAGGAAACCCAAAGTAATGCGTTGTCCCCAAATGTCTCGGATCAACACAGTAAACGGGCAAGACAACCTCCGATGAAGCCCAAGCCTTAAACAAGACCTCATTGTCCAAAATCCTCAAATCATTCCTGAACCAAACAATCGCAACCCCTTTACCCTTCCGCTTCGGCAAAGCTGAGGACCTATCAAAACTGTACCTCTGAAAAGCCTGATCAGCAACCCGTTCGATTTCATCCGGCCCAAAATCGGGAACTTGGTGCACAGTTTGCGCAGTTCTAACAGCATTCGAGGAGTGCATGGTTCTACTTAAACAGCAAAAAACGACAAATCTTTCGGGTGATTTAGCTTGAAAACTGGGCTTTGTGGAGTGAAGAAAAAGGTTTGCTGAGGGACGAGAGAAAATTATGGTTAGATGATGGATCATCTCGTCGGGTTTACTGTGGTTTTGAAGCAGACGGGGGTTCATTGGTCGTTATAGATAGTTGAGAAGGTGACGCGTGGTGCGTGTACCGTACGATGACGTGGCGTTTCGCTATCCATTGAGAATTTGGGCTAACGGGGTTTGCGCAACGGATCGGGCTGCAAAATAAGATTGGGCCATGAAAAATTAAACGGCCAGTTAGCCAATTAAAAAGTTTCTAATATTGTAATGCAATTGGGCACTTAGTTGACAAATTATTATAATTAAATTTATCAAAAACTTACAAATTAAAGCACCGTTTTAATTTGTAAGTTTTCGATATATAACTCCATAAATATTTGATTTATATTTCAAATTATCGTATTCGAACCGAATTCGAATTGAACTTGATTAAAAATTATGTTGTTAAATAGTTTGTAAAAAGTTCGCATAATTTAATATTTTATTAATATAATATATTATATATCAATTTAATTATCAAAATTTAATCTAATAAGTCGAGAATATATTTGAACATTTTGAGCCGAGTTCGGAAAATAAAATTTTCGAATTGCAAAGAGAAATCGAACTCGATTATATTTAATTTGAATCTTAAAATTTATTAATATTCGATTGGAGTTGATCCAAGCAACCTTACCCATGAGTCTTATAATTGATTTTTATGTGTTTTTGTTGTATTCATTTACAAAAGTAGAATTAATTTATTTAACTTGTGGAGCTCCAAATTTGCAGCAGGCGAGAACTCTTCCAGTCATCGTCATCCATGGGCACCAGCGATCCAGCCACCGTTTCCAATGTCTTCGTCTACGGTAGCCTCCTCTCGGACGATGTCGTATGCGCGCTCTTGAGTCGCGTCCCTCCTTCTTCCCCTGCCACCCTACCCGACTAGTTAGTCTCTGTCAATTTCTTCCTACAAACATATACATACATACATCCATGTACCTTTTCAAGATGAGGGCGTATTCGTAGCTATTTGTCGAAATTAGCTTTTGCTTTGTTTTTCTGATCGGTTTGTAATATTTGTGGAGATTTAGTGGATGGTGGGCAACTGATGGTACCGCTTCCGATGCCTGATTTATATTATATCCTATTAGGACTGGTGTTTGCCTTTTTTTTTTCTTTCGAATTAGACATTTTGAATATTTATTATTTTGTGATGATAAAAGTGAAGAATAATTCAGAAATGTTGAGCTATAATCTCGGTTGTAGATTAATGCAGCAATTTGTGCCATGAAAGATGTGGTTTTTTTTTTGTAAACAGAAAATCTTTGTGTTCGAGATTGAAACTGCTGTGCGCACGATATAGAAGTCCCTGTTATTTTGGTGTGAATTCATTCATTATTACTTACCTGTGAATCTGAATTGAGACCAAAATGATCTCCATTCTAATTTTCGCACATTATATTTTCAGTGAAGATCACTGTCCAATTCTATGCATGTTCAATATTAATTAGATTTGATTATTTTGAATTTTTATGTATAATTTTTTGAATAAAGTGTTTTTCTTAGCAACATGCAGTAAACAGGGAGCTGTGTTTCTGTTCCTGATATTTGCTTCTTTGTCTTTATTTTGAATAGCCATAGGTTTAGCATCAAGGGGCGTGTTTACCCTGCAATCATTCCCGTCGAAAATAAGAAAGTTATTGGGAAGGTGTGTTGCGTGTTACATATTCAATCTTTTGAACTTTCTTTGTTGCAGCATATTTTGTGATGCCTAGCCGGCGGGTACTCGTGCATTTTCTAATGATTAGAAATTGGTTATAGGTACTCATCGGCATCACCCCACCTGAACTTTATATTTTGGATACATTTGAGGATGTTGAATATGAGAGGAAGACTGTCGATGTTCTCTTTAACGTAGGTCACCATGTCTGGGTTCTTTATCATCTTGTTCTATATTTGTGGTTAATTTGTTTGCTTGAGCTTTCAAGCTTTTGCGACTGAAAGAGATTAACTTGCTTTTCTCTCTGACTTGGGACCTACGCATTCTGCCAAATCATTAGTAGAAGAAGGAAGAGAATAGGCTCCTGCCTTGGTGGAGAAGCCTCAGCTTGCTATATAATAGGGGAAAGATGTCTTATGCTATAGTTATGTGCATATCTATGCAACAATTGCCGACTGCAATTTATGGCACTTAAATATAGAACAGCCATGGACTTTTGTTTGCGAAAAAAGTTAGGAACTTAATCTAAATGTTATTTGGCTGCTCAACTTAATAAGTGTTACTTCTGCATGTACTCTACATTTTGCCGATCTCTTGAATCTGCAGGATGGCTATGAGAAGTTGCAAACGGATACATATGTTTGGCAAAATAAAACGGATCCAAACCTCTATGGCGAGTGGGATTTTGAGGTGAATCTCATCTTTCTTTCGGTCAAAAATAGGAATTTCATTTCCTATCACGCGACACACACACATTTAATTTTATTGATAGATCTGAGAAGAAACTTTTCGAATGATAACTGTCTGCTCAAATTTCGAATGAGGACGAATCTGGACGACGCATCTTGAATAATTGTTGCGATCTCAATTCCTTGCATCGTACAGGAATGGAAGCAACTGCACTTTGAGGACTTCTTGAAGATGACAACAAAATTTAAGGAAGAATTGGAGCTACCCGATTCAAAGACGCGGGTTGCAACTTATGAATCCTTTTATCAAGGAATAGCTAATAATCATTGAATCAATTGTCTCAACATATGATCTCTACCCTCGGTCCATTTCTCCTCAATATTTGACTTTGGATCAGAATCCCATTTGCACAAACCAGGTTAATTTTCATATGTTAAACCATTTTTTTTTCTTAATCTGTTTGGATTTGGGAACTGATGCTCTGCATTCTTAAAGACTAGACAATATCTCATTTGTGACTTTTGTAAAAATACCAAAAAAAATTATTGTAAATGCTTAATTCACAATAATAATAAAAAAACTCTTGGATATTTTTAAATAAAATTTTTAGGATTCTAATTTGAAATTAATAGGTTATTTTAATATTGCATTTTGTTTGTGTGATGAATGTAGCTAGTTGTATATTACAGGAATATACATCCTTCAGAGTCCTATTACATGGGTTGATATGATTGCATGAGTAGGATGTGGAATAATATTGAATAAATATTAATTGATTTGATTACATTTTCTGAACTAATATGTATATGGAATTCATTTCCCTCTTATGCCCGTGAGTGTAAAAAATTCACACTTTTTTGGCTTATAATATAAAAGAAAAGGGACAATTTTATGCAACCTCATTGAAACAAAGATTACCTAATTTGTTAAGCCAACTTGGTCATCAATAAAAAAAAAAGTTTGGTAGGCAGGGAAATAAAGTAAAAACTTTTTTAACCAAAAAAAAAAAAAGAGAGGAAATTAGGGGAATATTTTAATCCCTTCTTTCCCTTGGCCAATTAGAGAGGTAAGCAGACATCATTTCTTTCTTTTTTAAATGGAAAATATTACATTTTTAAAAAAGTTTCATGATGCTTTATTTCATTTTCAGACTGTTTTCAAAGTTCAAAAAAATACATTCCCATTTCATTTAGGTTTCTTCCATTGAAATGCATGCACATTTACTGACACATTTTCATTTGTTGTAACCATCCCGGCCAAAAAAAAAATAAAAAAATACTGTAATCATGTTTTATCCCTCAAAGACAAATATAATTTCAAAAATACTTAGAAAAGAAAAGGAAAATATAAAACATCAATAAATTTATATTGGATGTTATAATTATCTTCACGGAGTAAAACGATCTAACCGTGAAATCTGTACTATAATATAACTTAAAAGATTTAAGTTAAATTATTACTATAATTTTTAATAATACTAAAGGTGTTGGTCCTATAATTTTTTGATACACCAAATCAAATCTCTTTCTTAGTCAAGAATTAAATAAAAAGTTGATTGCAACAAAGTGTGATGCTACACTTGGCAAACCCAATTAGACTTTTGAAGGTATCTATGGGTTGGTCTTTATATAGGCCGGTGATGTCCAAATCAATCTCCAGAACAATACCCTTTCTTTTTTCTCTATGTTAATCAATGAAAAGCCTATTCATTCAATTCAATCAACTCAAATAAGGGTTTTTTAAAAAACAAAATAAAAAAAATTAAAAAAAATTCATTGTGTTTGTTAGTATAGAAAACACCACCAACATTAATGATATTGTAATAATAAAGGGTTTTTTTTAAAAAAAAAATTTGGTTTTCTATTTTCATAATATAATAAATCCAACAATACAATATACCAAACTATATTATGGAATGCAAAAGAAGAAGGTTGATTTATTCAAAACGTGATTCCAATTAGTATGCTTGCTTGGCTCCATGGAAGGATACTATTTTATGTTTTGTCACAATGAATTTATAAGGTGTATGTTTATTGGTATTGCTACATTGATTTTCAGAGTAAGTGAAGTTTAAGATAAAAATTTTTAATGAAAACAAAATTATTGATAAATTTGAAGCGAAGAAAAACTCGAATATGTCAAAATTCCAACTAAACATATTATTAATAAGTTGTTAAGAATAATCATAAAAACTCGTACGAGACAGTCTTACGTACCAAATTTGTGAAATAGATCTCCGATCCGACCAAATTCTTGAAAAAAATATTATTTTTTATATTAAAAATATAATTTTTCATCTAAGAGAAATAGATACGTAAGACTTATTATATAACTACTTAAGACTGAATAATATATATTATATATTCAAGGATGACATATNAAAAAATTATAATATAAACGAAACAAATACATCACGTGTGGTTCGTATAAATTATTAATAATCATGATGATAAGAAAAAAACAACAATAACAATCCATGGTCCAAAGTGTAATTTCAGTTTTCCGAAGGGCGTGGAAGTAAATTCGTAACCCAAAGTGTGACCAGCGTCATGCAAAGATTCCTTAGCTTTTTCATTAATCAAAAAGCCACTTTGGCTTCTTCCTCCTCTTTTCACTTCGGTTCACCTAAACTCTCCAATTATATATATAACTCAAATCCCAGACGTATTCCTTCCCTTCTCCTCTCTCTTCTCCACCCTGACACCCACAGATTCTTCGTAGCTAAGAAATCCTTTAGAAAAAATATCGAGAAATCTGCAAATGGAAAGTAAAAAACCAGTTTTTAATGGCGGTTCTGTCTTTGCAGGTTGCGGTAACATGAAAAAAAGCGATTCATTATTGGCGCTTCGTGAGTTCTTTTCTTTAGAAGATGAGAAGAAAATACACCACAAAGTTGAGATCTTTGGAGGGTCTGATCATGGTTTATTTGATATGGAAAATAGTGACCATAACATCCCACTTCCTTTCCGGAGTTCGGTAATCAGTCTTGCTTAAAGTAATGAAATAAATGTTTTATCCTGTTTCCTTTCAGTTATAACATAATTCTCGTGTCTTTTCGGTTGATTTATTTCGTGACTCTTATATGTACTTGGAATTGAATTATTGAGAAGAAGTAATGTGAAAGTAAATATTGTTTTTTTAGTTTCTCTTTGGTCAGAATGATAAAGTTAGCTGTATGATGTTTTTTGTCTTATTGTTTAAAGCTATAATATTTATTTACACGTCCGCACAATTAGAAGGGGCCAATCCAGAAAAATAACATATAAAATTTCATTGGCGGCCATCAGTTATTGCCCCATGTTATTATATGTAGCTCATACCAAAAGATGGCTAAGATTCTCTTTGCTTGCTGATATATGCCAAAATAATTCCAGTTTGATTAATTGTAATATTTAGCATTCTTTGAACCACGATTATGTTGGAATATGAACCGTTCAAGGTATCTCCTTCTGTTAAAAGTTTGGTGGTTTTCTTAATAAAGTTTCATGAATCTTGATCTTGAGGTGATTCTTCAACTAAAGAAATGCAGATGCAATGTAAAGGTGCTTTGGTAATTGGTAAAAGCCACTGCTTTATGCATCATTTTGAAATGTTATGTTGCTTTATTTTTCAAATGGATCTCACGTTTGAAAAAGTTTTTGTCCTTGTTTCTTGTTTCATAGTGGTAGTCACATCTGTAACTGTGGGTGTGTAAATTTTGATCTGTTGGATCTGAAGCTAGTACAATGTGAAACATGCAAGAAGCCAAGCGTTTGGCAGAAATGATTGTTATACCTGCCATGGATCAATAGACTTCATTCTAAATGTTCTAGTGATCACAGTACTCTTTCTTTAACTAGGCACACTAGCTAGTGTTTGCAGAAGCGGGAGAGGGGTTTGATGGTTGCCCGTTCCTCATGAGATCTGTTTAAGTATTGGTTGTTGGACACTGGCGAACAGTGTCATAAAGTGGTTTGAACGATAAAAATTGTAATGGCTTGTTAGAAATACTGAATGATCATAGGAATCAATATTAATATAGGAATTTGGTATGACCAATTAAGTCTCCGTGTAATCTTTCCTTTTTGATGTTCTTTCTTTCGGGACCTGCATCAAGTAAACATGTTTCACGTATGGATCTCTGAATTTCATGAGAAAATGTTGTGGATATTTGAAGTTGTTATAACGAAATCAGTATATTCTTCTTATCAAGTTAAAGCCTTTACTGCGTACCTTTATTTTTGAATTTCAGGAAATTTTAAGAGAATTCTCAGGTTCCAATTCTTTGGCAGACGCCTCATTCTGGTCTCAGGATCTTTATCCTAACCTGTCTAATGCTTCAGCGACAAATGTCTCCAAGTCATCGTGCGGTGAGTGAATGCCATGAAATTCCAACCAGTTCAGAGCTCAGTCCTTTATATTTGCTAATATCTAATTTGCCATCAAATTCTATGCAAGTATGTTATCTTTATGCATGTAAAAATCAGCAAAATTTGATGACTAAATTGGCTCGTAATTCCAGTCGATAGTCCATTATCCTCCATTAATCCCAAGGGTCAGGATAATCAAACAGTTGGACCAAGCAGTGGTTCCTCACATGAGCAATCAGATGACGATGGTCTAGAGACGGAAGCTGGACCTTGTGTAGAAAGCACAGATCATGTAGACATTAAGCGCATCAGAAGGTATACTTAATTCTCTTGAGAAATTGTGGGAAGAAAAGTAGACTATCGAAGCTTGAGCTCGTCTAATCTGAGTTGAAAATGTGATTTCAGGATGGCTTCTAACAGGGAATCAGCTCAACGTTCTAGAAAAAGAAAGCAAGCTCGTTTATCCGAGCTCGAACAACAGGTAAATGTATATGTTTGTTTCTCTTTAAGTTAAGAATCACCTCGAGTTCTCTTAATACTAATTGGGCTTTATGCATGCTGCAGGTCGAACAACTACGAGTTGAGAATTCGTCATTGTTCAAACAACTGACAGATGCTTCTCAGCAGTTTAAAGACTCCTCGACAAACAATCGAGTGCTTAAATCCGATGTAGAAGCTCTAAGAGCCAAGGTATGTAATACGCCACGCTACAATTTCGTCGTTTCATTTCATCGATTTTTCTAGTATTGTGCTCTTGATTTTACCTTCATTAATCTAGGTGAAACTAGCCGAAGATCTTGTGACTCGAGGCTCGCTGACCTCGAGTTTAAGCCATCTTCTTCAAAATTATCTGAACACCACGCCCCAAGCATACGTGCACAACCACATGAATCGGATGGATAATCTCTCCCAGATAATGACTGGCTGTGGAGATGACAATTCTCATAATTACAGTGCTATTACAGATTCACGCATTATTAATGGGCTGGAAAATGTTGATACACTCGGGGGAAATGCCGCGAACGGAGTCATCGGGGACCCTGCTGGTCGTGTGCCGGATATATGGTCTTGGTCACCTCATGTTCCAGCGTCTAAACGATGAATTAAGCAGTACTGTTGATGTTGTTTTAGACCCTTTAGTTTCTGTTGGATGTGAAATATTGATATTCTCTTCTCTTCGTACTAGGATTATTGTGCATGTCCCGTGATGAATGAATTATTCCATGTTAAGGTTTCTAGGTTGATGCTTTAATTTCTATGTTATTATAATAAAAACTGAGCTTGCATTTCGTTTAAGTTGAACAAATATAAAAGATAACTCGACCAAATATATGTTTTAGAAAATTTCCGACCCAAAACGTGATTAAGTCTCCGTGTAAATTATCTTTATATTTGTGAGATGAAATGAGTCGACTCAGTCTATGAGCAATGAAAAATAGTGCTCTAAGATAAAATATAATATTTTGCGTTCAAATAAGTATATATTAAACACTCTATTTTTGACAAAAAAAATGTAAAAACTTTATACTACACAATATTTCTTCACAAATTAACTAAATAAAACTTTTGCACTAAAAAAAATATTTTGGACATAGAAATAATATGTTTTTGTTAATTAGATCAGATCACAATTGTTTTGTGTATTATTATTATATTATATATAATCAAAATCCTAGAACACAGAGTATTACAATACGTAAACAAGTGTTGTAAGTTAATTTTCATTTATCATCGAATAACTTGAATTATTTGGCTCATTGTGGTGCGGTTTATTGTCATTGGCTTTGAGGGAGTTTGTGTTAAGATTAGAACTTTGACCTAACTCAATTCCAAAAGTTAGCTAAAGGGGGATGATTATTCAAACCCATATATGTAACTCTCAGATATTTTATTCAACAGATGTGGGACAACTAACACACCCTCTCACGCCCAGAAATGAACATCTGGAGCGTGAAGTTTACAAATGATCCAACTATGAGCAGAACGGGTGGTCCAACTATGGGCAGTACTCCAACACATATCAATGGAACATGGCTCTGATACCATGTTAAGATTTAAATTTGGACCTAACTCAACCCCAAAAGCTAGCTCAATGGGGGAGAATTATCCAAACTCATATATGTAACTCTCAGGTATTTTATCCAACCGATGTGAGACAACTAACACACCCCATTATGTTAGTTATACCACATCAGTTGGATAAAATACATGGGAGTTGTATATATGGACTTGGATAATCCTCCCCTCTTGAGCTAGCTTTTGGGGTTGAGTTAGGTCCAAGTTCCAATCTTAACATGATATCAGAGCTCAGGTTTCACCGTTATGTGTTGGACCACCCGTTCTGCCCATAGTTGGGTCGTTTGTAAACTTCACGCTCCAGATGTTCATTCTTGGGCGTGAGAGGATGTGTTAATTGTCCCACATCGGTTGGATAAAAGACCTGTGAGTTGTATATATAATTGGACAATCTTCCCCGCTTGAACTAACTTTTGGGGTTAAACTAAGTCCAAATTACAACATTAATAGTTTGCATAAAATTTCTTTCACCCCTACCAAGTTTTATAGTTTTAATTATCGTGTCATACAATCTCATGTCAAATAAATAATTGGCTAGCTGTTTATTTATAAAAATAATAATTATTATTGTTATTTAGTTTCGTGTCGATTATAGGACGTTGTCTCTACATTTACTCTTGTCCGTAATTTATAGTGCACTTGAAGTAGGGAAAGCACTAACATAAAGTTGTCTACTTTAAATTAATTAAAAGTTAGAGGATAACTTAATTATATCTTTGTGCTGACGGCTCAGGGAGATGGATCGGAGTTACTAACTCTGTACTAATTGGGAAAAAAAAAAAGAGATATAAGACGACTCCGAATTTTTCATCTTCGAAGGATAACCTCGACTTGTTACATGAAGGGTTAGGGTGATAGCCTGGCCTGACCTGTCCCCTGATGGGTAAAAGGGATGGGGGACGGGTCCATCCTCTCGAACATGTTAACTATTTCGGGGAAAAAATTCCAACCCCAAACAAATTCGTCTAGCTCCGTCCCTGCTGACTCGGATGTGCTGGGATCCGAGCAATAGATTTTCTTTTTATAAAAATAATGTATTGTTTATATAATATCTGAAAGTATCAATTAATTTATAAGCTCAACGATGCAATTTTTTTTATTTGTTATTCGAAGATCGTGAATTTTTTTTTATCAAAGTATCAATTAATTTATAAGCTCAACGATGCAATTTTTTTTATTTGTTATTCGAAGATCGTGAATTTTTTATCATTTAATTCAAATGATTTTTGCTTATATAATATATAGTATAAGTTTTGATCATGCAGTGTAAAATTCATTTAGATTTTCTGTAATTTGTTATTATCAATAAATCATGAATGATGCATCCAAAATAAAATTTAGTTAATATGCACCATCAAATTACACATACAAAAATCTCATCACTTATAATCATGCAAGATCTGCTCCACAGTCGTGGCTATTCCCATTCTCACCCACAAATTTTCTCCTCTCACCGGAGAACACAAAATCCAAATGATACAGCACAGGAACCATCGTCATCGAGCACAAGAAAACCAGAACCGGCCCAAAAATCCACAACAGAAGCGGCAGGGCCGCGTAGAACATCCTGTTCCCCACCGTGTTAAGCAGGAACCCCTTCTCCAGCAACCCCGACACGTACTCCGCCGTCACAATGCCGCCGCTCTGGTTCCCTGGAGGACAGTTTATGAGGAAGTTGACCTGGTTGATGAAACGTACGGAGAGAGAGTGGCATAGGAAGGAGAAGAGGAGGATGAGGAGTAGGGTGACGTATTTTACGGCCACCATGAACTCGCCATGGGCGCCGTAGACAACGTCGTTTAAGGGTTTCTTGATGCTGTAAGTGCTGCTGATCACGGCGGCGAGGCCGCAACAGAGGAGGATGGAGGTGGTGGCCATGAGGGTGGCGCCCATGATCGTGTTCCGGAGGGTTTGGACGGCCAGGATGTTTTTCTTCTCATTGTCCTGTATCGGATCGATCGAAAATATACCAATGAAAATTAACCACTGCAAGGGACACATTGAATCCCCAGTACTTATGCACATTGACTGCAGTTTTTATCACTCATTAGGGTCAAATTGGAACATACATATAAAATAAAATTGAAAATTTTTTATATGAAAGTTGTTTGACAAATGATGGTCTATATATACATGAAAATAAAAAATAACAAAAGACAAATTAAGTGTTAAAAGTTTTCGGGCAATGATAACTAATTATTATATGCCGATATCGATCATGCAAAATTTGTGGAGGAAATATATATAAACAGATCAGCTAGGAATGAAATGTTTTATTGGTAAATATTTAAATTAATTTCAAAAATTATAAACCCCACCCCCCCCCCCCCAACACCCCAATTGTCCATTGTATATGAACCTTGTTATAATAATTAAATCATAAATTTTTATTGTGGTATGTATACCTGTAAAAACCATTAGCCACACGGGGAAAATAATGCATGTAGCTATCGGGGAGTAGTACGCGAATCTCTCTCACATTATTAGCGCATAATCTTTGGAAACGGAAATGCGACATTAGTGTTTGCACACATGAAACGCATTAATAGACTTTTTTTCATCTTATATTCCTTTGCGTGTCAAATTCATATACTACACATAATAGGCCTGCCTTCTCCATTTTGGTGGATTATTAGCTAGCTATGTATCATCTATATATGTACTATACATGTTTATGTGCATGCGTCACGTGTTTATACAGTTACGATATTTATAATTTTCTGATAATTGAATTAGCATGCTAGAATATATCAAACTCCTGTTTTTTTAAGAAAAATAGTTCTTAAAAAGTTCAGATATTTGCAAATGAAACAATTACACATATTATTTAACATAAAAAAATGCATGCATGTGATGAGGGTTGCCAAGAGAGGCTACATTTCAAAGGTTAGATATATGTGATTATACAAAAATTATATATGATAAATCGATATTTTGTTTCATTAATTCTGCTAAACCGGCCTCTCGAATGATTAAAAAAAAAAATGGCGGATACCTTCATTATGGAGGCCACCCAAAATCTCCTTCCACGGGCATTAGTTCCGATGATCGTCGAGAGGGGACGGGTCCGAACCATATGCCATAGCCATACATGATAAGCAACGGATATTAGCAACCCTAATGGAACAAGAATCACATCCAAATAGCACTTCTTCCACTCCATTTTAATATGCTTTTGAGGGATAGTTTTGATACTTGATTTCTTCTTATAAGTATATGCTAGCTGAATGGGTAGTACCGAATATATATCACTTATATATAGAAAGAGAGGCGTGTGTATGGCCAGTCCGAGTGAATGAACTTAGACTTGTTTGCAAGCAAAATGAGAATTCTAAATAAATTAGAGGGGCAAAAAAAGAGAGCTCTCCACTTTGTGAATAAACAAGAGATATTATTATATATGTCATGTGGGTCTGTCCATGTGGGAATTCCGTGTATTTTTTCATTTATTGATCGGTGTGGATTTCAATGTCGGTCTTCAAGAAATTATGCTTCCAAGTCAATCTTTTTGCGGAGTTTTTGTAGTTATAAGTACATTTTTTACGGTGGCTTGTTTATATTTTACATTGAATCATATCGTGACAGAAAGGAAGATGTTGCATGTCGGAGTGCAATAATATAATCAAAATTAGATGGTCGGGTTGTTGCACAATTTAAAAAAATTACTTTTTACTTTAAGTATGGATCAAGTTGACCCGTCTCACGACAAATATAAATGAAAAGTTTGGATAACGTGATACATAATTGGCCAAATTATTTATGTGCACATCCACATTTAGTAGTGGTGCTTTAGATTCATCGCCCATTATAAATTTTTAATAATTAATATGTGGTAGCTTATGGAATTGATTTTATTTTATTTTCAAAACTTATTATATAAACATTTTGATGAGGAAAAAGTTAGTTGATTGCATAAATTAAAGATACTTCTGTTTTGTACGAATTAAATATGATTTTAAAAAAGACAAAGAATTGATTTTTTTTTTTTTTACAAAGTAGTTGTTTTCTTCTTCTTCTTTTTTTTTTAAAAAAATTATTTAATCTGGCCAAATTTTGGATCGACTGATTAATATTACTTTCACTCGCATACATGCAACATAGGCAAGCAAATGGTCAATAATGGAAGCCACCTCATTTGTTCGTGCCGATTAATTGATTGAATCAAAATATATAAACAAAATAAAGAAATTAAATAACTAAAAAGTCGCATTGTGATAAATCTCTGATATAAATTAAAAATGCTAACAATGATAAATGTTTTTACATCCTTACAAGTGTTTGAGTCGGTGGAGTTCATAAATATTTGGTCAATGACCAGAAATTCGATTCACCTGACACACACAGGTGGAGCCATGTGTTGCTCCGCCCGGGCGGTAGCCCGAGTGACTTGTTTTTTTTCGATATTTTTTATACATAAAATTTTGTCATATTTTTCGGTAGCCCGGGGCTCTAATTGTCAATATTAGATCAACCATGGTCTAAAAAATTATAGTACGAGTAGAAATGAAAACCTGACTCCATGACAAGTATACACATCAAGGAGGATGTGTACATGAGGGGATAATCATACAAATCACAATATGGTAAAAAAAAAAAAAAAACACTAGTGAGAATCTGAGTGTACATTTGTTTGGAAAAAAATTCGGCTAGTGACGCAATTTTTTTTCTTGGTCTAGTCTTGTACTACCAAAATATTTACTTTTCATATATGTAATTATTGGAGAAAAAATTATATTTTTAGTGTTGCGTTTTTATTATATCTTTGTGATTTTGATTATATATATATTGTAAAATTAACTTAATTCGTTATTTTTGTTTTTTCAAGAATTTTAGTTTTTTAAATGTTAAATCAAGATTTCTGACAAAAAAAATAACGATAAGTTGATTTTCAGTCATTTGTTAATACAATGAATTATGAATGATGCATCCAAAATAATATCAAGCACATACAAAATCTCATCACTTATAATCAATCTTGCAAGATCTGCTCCACAGTTATGGCTATTCTCATTCTCACCCCCAAATTTTCTCCTCTCCCCAGAGAACACGAAATCCAAATTATAGAGCACCGGCACCATCGTCACCGTGCACAAGAAAACCAGAACCGGCCCAAAAATCCACAAGAGAAGCGGCAGCGCCACGTAGAACATCCTGTTCCCCACCGTGTTAAGCAGGAACCCCCTCTCCAGCAACTCCGACACATACTCCTCCGTCACTATGGTCTGGTTCCCCGGAGGACAGTTGACGAGGAAGTTGACTTGGTTGATGAAGCGTATATATGGAGAGGGAGTGGCATAGGAAGGACTAAGGAGAAGAGGAGGATGAGGAGTAGGATGACGTATTTTACGGCCACCATGAACTCACCGTGGGCGCCGTAGACGACATCGTTTAAAGGTTTCTTGATGCTGTAAGTGCTGCTGATCACCGCCGAGAGGCCGGAGCAGAGAAGGATGGAGGTGGTGGCCATGAGGGTGGCGCCCATGATCGTGTTCCGGAGGGTTTGGATGGCCAGGATGTTTTTCTTCTCATTGTCCTGGATTGATTGAAAATAAATCCTTAGTTAGCCCATTGTTTTGTAATTAATTACAATTAATATTTTTGAAAAGTTGGAGAGTGCATTATTACCATGAAAAAAACTCGACATTTCGTTTCAAACTATCGTTATCAGGTCACATCTTCTAGTACTAATGGTCACATGAAAGCTATCGGGCAATGATTCTGAAACAAATCATCATATCTATATCATGCAAAATTTGTGGAGAAAGTGGTAACGATCTGAATTTAAAGTAAACATTTTATTTGTAAATATTCAATTTAATTTACATGATATTATCCTCTCAAGTCTCAACCATCCTCTTACTTTAAAAACTTTTATATTATAATTTAAATTATGAATTGTATTTTATAATTTAAATGCCATACTTATAAAAAATATTAATATTTTTTTTTTATTTAAATGATCATATACTTATTAAAATAATTAAAAATATGTTGCATCTATCACGTCATAATAATACGTTGTTCAATGAGGTAATTTCCCAACACAGTATTAACACGTACTATTTAAGGAAAGGGAAATGCGACATTAGTTGTTTGCACACCTGAAACGCATTAAGAGACTTTCTTTTTAAATTCTCTCCCTTATTTATCCTTTCTCCTTTGCGTGTCAAGGATTATTATATAAAAGTGAACTTTTTCGACTTTGGTGGATTATTAGGTATCACCATTTATATATTATTTTTCTTTAATGGATTAATTAAAAAAAAAATTCCCATCAACGAATAATGATATGGTCAGATACATAAGTTAATTTCCTTAAACCAATCAAAATCACTATTTAAGGTATAAATCGAACTTCCCCAGTTTTGTCCAACCTTTAATGTTGTTAACTAATTCGTTTCGAGATTATTAGGCATAAAATAATAAATTATCGATTAGAGGCTGAAAAAAATACGAATTCTCAGTGAATCGAGATTACCGTTTCGGTATTTTTGATTAAATAACTAAAATTATCAAATATTTAAATATACATTATTAAAACTGAAATTCGATAACATAGATGAACAAAATCACAAAAAGACAACCATATAAGACCTAAAATACAATTTTCCGGTTATCTATATCTACCTTACATTTAAAAATAAAAATAATAACAAATATGATTGTTTTATTAAAATGAATATGATATTCAATGTTTAATATATATATATATAAAATATAATATATTATATTTTATATATATATATATTAAATATTGAATATCATATACTTTATAATAAAAAAAATCACTCGTAAAATTTTAAAAAATTATCGGTCGTCTTCGAAATCAAAGTCAGGAGTGGATGAATTAATCTATCTAGCAATAAGTTGTTGGTATGATTTACCAAACCAGTCTAGTTTTCTTATGGGGTGGAGTAATGGTGGGAAGCATGACGGATTAAGGACAAGTATAAAAATCAGAACAAATCAGAAAAAAAGAATCAATAATATATTACCTTCGAATTAATGATTTATTCACTCTTTCTGAGGCGGGGATTCAAGATTTGAGACTTCTCTTTTGTTTTTGTTTTTATTGCTTATAAAATCTTGTTGACTGTCACGGTCACAGTAGCAAGTGCAGAGTGAAGTTTCTCAAATTTAAAGCTCATCAAAACTTTTCCCCGATCAACTATGTCACAAACAAGATTGAATGAATTGGCTATGTTATCGATTGAGAAAGAAATTACTGAACTACTTGATTATACAAACTTGATTAATATTTTTAGCTCTAAAACTGTTGACGGGTTGTTTTTTAGTGATCATTTTGGACATGTTTGATATTTTTATTCATTTAGTTTTTTATATTGTCTTTAACATATTGATTTAATTTAAAAAATTGCTATGGAACTAAAAAAAAAATATGAACACACATTATGATTCAGAGGCCTCATTTTAAAAGTTAGACTCAGGCCCATATATTGTTAGGATCGGCCCAGTATATTAAGTGTGCCGTAATTGTACCAGCATTAATGTGGCTTGGTGGGGATGAGAAAAAGCCAATGATGTCTCAATCTATTACATATATAAAATAGCCAATCTTTTTAGAATTGTGAATTGACTTTTAAGTCCTTCATTAATTAATAGAATTAATTAATTATTAATATTATCTATTACATTACATATATAAAAGAGCCAATCTTTTTAGAATTGTGAATTGACTTTTAAGTCCTTCATTAATTAATAGAATTAATTAATTATTAATATTAATTCAAAAATATATAATCTATTTATTTCTATTACCTATATAAAATTGTGAATTGTCTTTTAAGTCCTTCTTAATTAATAGATTTTAATTAATTATTAAATTATTAATATTAACACAAGAATATATAATTTATTTTTTCTATTACCTATATATTAATGGAATTCAATTTCAAGAATATATAATCTATTTATTGTTATTACCTATGTATTATACATATATATCTATTACCTATATAATCTATTACCAATATAAAAAAGTCAAT